>NC_088641.1:14050801-14382405 GCF_036013475.1 Columba livia | reverse complement strand
ACACGCAGGCAAAAAATTCAGAAAAGTGCAGTTACTTAGAAGGCACTTAACTGAAAGGAAAATTCACTGAAAGAGAAAATGGTCTTGTTTTTAACAAAACCAGGACACACTCCCACAACAGTGTTGTTAGCCTGCCCCTTCATTTTTACCCATAAACTCTTGACTCATTGTTCATTCCCCCCCTCCCCCCCGAGTTTGATAGATTCCAGTTGCTCTCTCACATAAAGTGCAACTCCTCCACCTTGCCTTGCTGGCCTAACTTTCCTAAAAAGTACATAGTTTTCCATGACAAAATTCCAGTCATGTGAGCTGTCTCACCATGTCTCTGTAATAGTAATGAGATCATGGTCCTGCAACTGCACATAGATCCCTAATTCTTCTGGTTTATTCCCCATTCTGCCATTCTGCATGCAGTGGTGTGCAGGTACTTCAGAGAAGTAATCGAGGATGTGGTTTTCCCATGAGGAGTGCATAAGGATCCACCATAACCATACATACCCTTGAAGTGGTTGGCTTTCTGGTTCTCATCTTGGGAGGCAGCTAAGGAATATTTGCCGCTGCTCTGGTTGGCCTGGCTTATTCTCCAGTTGGATGTGATTCCATGAGCACTGACACTTTGGACCCTGCCCCCCAAGTCCTTCATTTTAAAGCCTGCCTTACTAAGTTGCCCAGCCTACTGCCAGAGATTCCCTTGCCTCTTCTAGACAGGTGGATTCCATCCCTCCTTAACAAGTTATAGTCATCTGTGAATGTCCAATTGTCATAAAAGCCGAAACCCTCATGATGGCACCAGCCACGAAGCTAAGAATTAACATGCATTATGCATTTATTTCTGGCTTCCCCCTTTCCTCCAACTGGAGGAAAATGGAGGAATGGAGGAAAAGATGACTTGAGCACCAGTACTTTTCACTTACCCCCAAGGCTTTATAGTCTTCCTTGATTCTGCCCAGATTCTGGCTTGCAGTGTCATTCTTGCCCATGTGACAGAGTAGCAGTGGATAGTAGTCTGTGCTCTTGACAAGTTGTGCCATCATCTGGCCAACATCTCAGATCTTAGCTCCTGGAAGGCAGCATACCTCATGTGACTCTCTGTCAAGCTGGCAGATGGGCGCTTCAGTGCCCTTTAACAGAGTGTCACCCACTATGAGCACCCTGCATTTCTTTTTATGGTATCCACTGTGTGCTGCTGGTAGTTTTTCCTTGTAGACCTTGCTCGTTGGTATCTTTAGCTTTTAAAGCTTCATATCTGTTTTTGATAGTGATAACGGAGGGTGTTTTTGGTAGTGATACTGGAGGGTGGAGACTGAGATGGAGCCTTGCTTTTGCGGGTTGCCAGGGTCTCATTCTCGGTGCTGTCTGCTATAGGAGTACAGTTCTGAAACCACCTATCTCCATCTCAGCTCCTCTAATAATGTGCAACCTTTTAACTGTTTCCTGAAACTCAGGCACCTGATGTAATGCATCATCAGCCTGTGCACACCTTATGCAGGCATTTATCTTTTCTCCAGGAGAAGTGTCTGGTCACTCATTGCAACCTACCACCTGTACTGAAATCTTCCTTACTGGTTTTGTCTGGATGGAAACATAAGACATCTCATGGGCTTTCTCTGCAGGAGCACTTATTAACTCTGAGGTGAGTGCCCACCATTATGGCAGAGACCTAAAGCACTTCCTTGGGCTGTGGACCTATGAGCAGCCTTCAGCACCCTGCCTGTGTGAACTGCTGCACGAACTGCCATGCCATGCCCTGATTGGCATGCCACACCCTCTTTGCCATGTTCCTGGTTGCTCATGCTCCCTAGGGGGCATTTAAACCTCCCACGGTTGCTCCTGGCAACAAGTACAGGTATACAAAGTTTGAATGATGTGGCTGACCAGCTTTGTGACTTCGAGGACAATCTCCTTGCTTCTCTATGGGCCCCTGTTTTGACTGTGAAGAAACCATCAAAAAAATCCAGTGACTGGTTCAAAATAGCCAATGAGATGTTACTACTGCAACTTGTAACCAATAGCAAAAAGACACTTGAGCTGGTAAAGACTATATAAAAAGGCATTTGTGGCAATAAATGGAGACTGCTGTTTGTACTTAAGAACTTGGTCTATGTCGTTTGTCTGTCTCAACCGCGACACTAAGAGCCATCGTGGGAGATTTAAACGCAGTTCTAGGGAGCACAGGCAACCAGGAGTGTAGCAAACAGGGTGAGCAAACAGGGGTGTGGCAGTTTGTGCAGCTCTTCATGCAGGCAGAGCATGCAGGAAGGGTGCTGCAGGTTACTCATAGGTCCACAGCCCAAGGTCATACTCTAGTCCTCTGCCATAATGATGAGTACTCGCATACATCTTAAAAACAGTGCTCCCACAGGGAAAGCCCCTAAGATGACTCATGCTTCCACCCAGAAGGAAACAGTAAAGAAGGAGACTTCACTAGAAGCTGTAGGTTGCAAGGAGTGACAACACCCTACTCCCGGAGAAAAGTACCTGCACAGGGTGTGCACAGGTGGATGACCTGCTACATCAGGTGGCTGAGTTGCAAGAAACAGTCAAAAGACTACACAGTATTAGAAGAGCTAAGATGGAGATAGGTGGTTTCAGAACCATGCTCCTGTAGCAGACATCACTGAAAATGTAGCAGACAGCACTGAGATTGAGGCACCTTGGACCCTGGTGACCTGCAAAAATCAGGGATCCACCTTAGTCTCCACCCTCCAGCATCACAACCGTAAACAGATATGAAGCTTTAACAGCTGCAGACAGTTATGAGCAAGGTCTGCAAAGAGAATCTGTACCAGCAGCAAGCTGTGGTTACCATAAAAAGAAACTGAGTGCTCATAGTGGGTGACACTGTGTTAAAGGGCACTGAATTGCCTATCTCCCGGCCTGACAGAGAGTCACTCCAGTTCCCTCAACTGCTTGTCATCAGACTTGTGCTCCAGGCCCCTCACTAACTTCTTCGCCCTCTGCACTTTCTCTAGTACCTCTGTGTCCTTCTTATGATGAGGGGCCCAAAACTATTCTATTCTTTGCTGCCAGAAGTTGCAAAAAACAGATGTTTAAGGCATAACAAGGTGCATACTGTGTCCATCACACTAGTGTCTACTAAAACTCTATACTCCTGGAGGTCTGTTGTACCAGGCCATCAAATCTGCACAGTCCAGTAAACTCTGTTGTCCCTTTCCTCCACTAGAGTGGAGGCAGGGCCCCTCGAATAGGCATCAAGGAATGGATTCGTGTTATTCACGTTTTGTGGATATGAATTAGAAGTTCCTCCAAGAGGATCAGAATGTCTCCTAACCCTTCTGGAAACAATTTTCCTCAGTTTTTCCTTTAAATTCACATACCCGTTCCTGAAGTGCTGAGGTAGGTTTTCCATCCCACCTCCTCATGTCTTCTCTACTATCTATCACACAGAAAAAACCCACAGTGTGCCCTGTTTTGTGTACTTTTTCTATCCTCTCTTTTGAGATTGGAAACACCTATTCTTAATAGCTGAAATATTGGTTTGTGCAGGTGGTGATTGGAGTGAGGCTTTTTCTGTTTTTAAAAAACAAAACCAAAACTCACACACCTCACTGCCTTCTTTATGATGCTAAGTCAGGCTTAGATTGCTTTCTGGGCTTGTCCAGTCTGATCTGGACTTGGAGATGCAGAAAGTGACTTCTCTGCCCTGTGGAGTGTCTGCAGTGCTGGCTCCAAATGCTCTGTTCTGCTCTGCAGGCTGTCAGCTGAGTGGGCACCTGATTGGCCAGTACCCGAAGTCGCTGAGTTGGCAGGTCTGCCAGAGAAAAAAGATCTGTGCCTTTTTGTTTCCATCATAATGAATACATACTCTTCCTGCCCTCTGAAAGTGCCATGCTTTGATGCACTGTCAGTTTGCCACAGCAAGTGCTGTAAGGCTGGGGAGTTGAGGCCACTTCTAGGGGAGAGAGGCATTGCTGTCATAGGGAGCCAGAGGGAGTAGAGCTTTCATTGTCCACAGTGGACTGGAGAGGGAACAGCATGGATAGGAGCTGCTCATTCTGGAAAAACAAAAACAAAACAAACAAACAAAAAACTCAAAACATTAAAACCTCCCCTGCCCTGTTATCAGAAGCAAGAGATGATCTGTGTGATGGAGGCAATGAGCAGTGGATGCTGGTGCTGCACCACTCAGCTGGGCCTTCTTACCTCCTAAGCGGCTGCAGCCACTCATCTGCACACTTTGACATAGAGCTCCCTGGGGGTGCTGCTCCCTCTGCCCATGCCTACAGGTAGCCCTGGCCCTGGCAGAGCATAGACTTCCTCCATCCTATAAATCCTCCACTGCTGAAGCTTCCTTAACAAGTCTTATTATCTGAAAATAGCTATTCTTGTTCCCACAGTGCCAGATGCCATTGCAGCTTTGGGAATGCCTCTCACTTAGTCAGCTCCCATCTGTGCCAAGCCCTCTCTCAGACTGAGCTTCTCTGTAAGTTCCAATTTTGTGATGCTCTTGGTTACACCTATCAGTGCCCTGAAATTTTCAGTATAGGGTTCTGTCAAGGAATGCCATCAAGGAATGCCTGAGCAGACTGAAGATTTCAGCAGAGGATTTCTTGGCTCCAGAAACATCTCTGGTGGATCCAGTAATGCCAGCTTGTAATTTGTCTCCCTAGGACAGCTACAGTATGCAGTACTAGATTCTACATTGTAGCTCAAAAGCCTACAAAAATATGGCTTTCAGTGAAATCCTAGAGGACATCTGTTGGAGCGAATAAAGGACTCAGCATTCTGATTCAATGTGAATCATGCAAAGCCATTTATTACAGAAACAAGCCTCCTTATACATGCAGTTATTTCCTGATCACGCGTCCACGCTCCAAGCATGCATTAACTGATTGGATATCATCTATGTTCACGAGCTGTCCATGCGCTGAAGTCTCACTGCTGATAGGTCTGTTGATTTACGTCATGTTGCTGCCTTGCTGCTGCAGAACTACTTCACTCCCACAGCAGGTCCTGTTTTCAGCTTTCTGAGGTAGCCTTGAAATTCCTTTGGGCCCGGCTAGTTCAATAACAAATCTCCATCTAATAGAAACGCATCCACAATTCCCCCTTTTTGCAACATACAACACGTGATTAACAACATAATTACAATTACATATAATGCAGTTAAGCCTTACTTAATAAGATCAAACAACTACCCACCTATTCCCAAACTTTTAAACTATTTGTCAGACCCTAATTCTACTATGACAATCTTAACATGCTGTTTTAGTTTGTCTAAAGTACTATGAATAGATTCAGAAGGATCAGACAAGTTAATACAACACATTCTCTCAAATTCTTCACAACCATGACCTAGTGTTAAAAGATCTATGTGCGATTTTGTAGAGTAGCATGTGTAATACCATCAACATCTACTATTAATTGAGTTAGTATCTCAGAAGTTAGATTAACCTATTTAAGAGACCAACCGCTTAACTGTGATATGTCTCCTAAAGCTTCATCAGCTGCTAGATCAGGGAGAAAGAGTGCAGTAGATACTATGGTAGGAATGTCTCACAATTTTACCTCATCTTTGCATTGATTATCTAAGTGTAATATCATCCTTTTGGCTTTCCTGCTGTTTGTTCAAGTTACCATTCTCTACAGAAGGTACACCACCTGCTTGCTAATAGGCTTCTAGACCACTAGGTCTATGAGCATCTATAACACTAAATTAGGATCCACGGTTTACATCTGAAACAGACCTCACAACTTATCTCCCTCCTGTCCATCTGCATCCATTGAATCTTTGTTGTCTTTTTTCAGCCATGGCTTGACCCATTTCGTGGGAATCCACTTTGATCTTTGGCCTGTAATGACACAAGCATAACCTTTTTCCCAGGTTATCAATTGATGGGGCCTTTTCCACTGACCATTGACTAGTGATTTGACCGTAACTAATGTAGGTTTTTTCTGATTTAGCATGTTTTTGGGTCATACTTGCAAAGTGTTTCATCACATACAATGCTTTTGACAATTGGTTTTCTGGTGTTTCCCCTACTTTCCCCCTTTTTTAAAAAAAGCAAACAAACAAAACAAAACAAAACCAGTTCAGAATCAGATAAGTGCATTGGACCTTGACTACATACTCAGAATCACAAATCAAATTTAGAGGTTCCTCCTTAAAAAGCTCTAAGTAATGTAAAGCTGCGCCAAGTTCTGCTAATTGGGTTGAACCTTCAATAATTTTTACAGAATTATGCCAATTGTTATCTTCGTTCCAGACCACTACAGCTTTATGAAACTTCCCAGAACCATCAACAAAAACTGTGCAAGCATGTAGGATGAGACCAGATACAAGTATGGTCTGTGACCTGATGTTAAAGATTTGCAGGTTCTGCAGCAATTTACATTTATGCATGCCAAAAACTGTGCTGTTAAGAAAACCAGCTAGTGCAATTTACAAGGATGTAGATTGCAAATAAAAAAAAAATCAGAATTAAATTTCACAAATACTACATATATGACAAAAGGATCATGGCCTATTCAGACTTAAATTCATTCCCTGCATTTCTTGATCAGAGTAACAATTGGTATAGCAGTCTGTAAGCATTCTCATCATACTGTCCCACAATAGCCACAGGTTGTTACTATATTGTAGCTATAAATAGACAAATCTGCAAGTCCAATCGAATGCAGTCAGCCTGTAAGATTGTCATAAATTTATTTCTCAAAGTTTCTAACTCCATTTTGGCTGTCATATTTATTGGATATTGTTTTCCCTTACCAGATCAAAGTCCTGTTTCGTTTCTATCAGTGTAGTATTTGCTTTATCGAAACATTGGCTGTTAATACTGGTGGAAATACAGCATTTGAAATTTCCTTGGAGATTTCTCACTTGCAGCAAGCAGATCTGCACCATCCAAGCAGCTTCTTGTAGGCTATGCAACTAAACAGAATTCTCAGAAAACGTTATTTGAGCTTACAATTTACTTAACAAATCTTGAGCCAAGAGAGATAGAGGGCTTTCTGGCAAATACAAGAATTCATATGGTAAAACTTTGTTCCAAATTTGGCATTCTATTGGTCTCAGAAAACGGTCTTTCTTTCTTTCCCACGATCTCAAAAACTATCATGGTGAATTTACTAAGAAGTCTTTTACAACTAGTTACCACAGAATAAGTCTATTAACAAAATTTTGCTTTAATTTCCCAGTTTCATTAGAACTACGGATCTGCTAGGGATGCCTTTAAATTTCACCCTCAGACTGCTCCATTCAGTATTACAACATCGCTGCAGTGGGGGGGGAGAACCCCCCCCCTCTTTCGCTGCTTTAAAAGCGAGAAGCCAGGTTTTTCCATTTTTTTTTCCTTTTTCTCTTCTTGCTGCAGTTCAGATGTAGCCAAGGCCACGCAGGTGGCGTAATCGCTGGTACGAAGTACGAGGCTCTGGCAAACGCCTCGGTTACAATGAGCTGAGTTTATCTTGCAGCTTAACACAGGCCTGAAATTCATGTTCAAATGCAGGCCTGTGATATTTTGCTTTTTTGTTTTCCCATTTCATTCCAGCCATAATTTACTTCATATGCAATTCCAAGTAGCTCAGCAACAGTTACATTCCTCAGCCCCATTTACCTTTTACAATTTACAGATGTCAAAAAACAGCATATTAAACATCAATCCATTATTCCATTTTCCTAAATCCAAATCAGTTCATATTTTAGCAGCTTTCGAATACAACCTCATCCAAGTTCACATCCATCATAGCATTTATTTTTATTTCCCATACCTCAAACTAGAACATAAATTCAATGTGAATCAGAGTTTAACAACTTAAATTCTTTTATGGTCTCAAAATTATTAGATAACAATATGAGCAATTACTCTAATGTTTAAGGATGCATCCTAAGGGGGAGCAAGGTGGTATTTTAGCAGCGGAACAGGTTCCAATTTTGTAATTATCTCCCCAAACAAAATTCTTTTGGTACCAAATATAAATATGCAAATTAAAATACTGAGCTCAGATATGCAAACCAAACACTAAGTTTAAATATGCAGATGGATCACAGTTACATTTAATCAAGACAATATCTCAATTTTTGCATTGCACCTTTGGACCGCTTACTTCTCAGCCAGGCAGAGATACAGCTGTGTCTCCTTGACAAAACAGGTCAGTGCACGCTGGAGCCCCATCAGCACCACCCCCCCACTGACACAGCAAGCTGGACTGGGCAAGGCTTTTATTAGTGTCTCATCTGGGGCGCTACAACTGTTATCCCAAAACCAGGATTCTTTACCTGGTGTGCATACAAAAAAGCCAAATCCAGCACATTGAGATGAGACACAGCCCGTCACAGAGTTGCGCAAATCTGAATGCTGGAATAAAGCTAGCATGCTAGAAAGAAAAGTAACGGCTATCACACACAAAATCTCACCACCACATTCACGCAGCTAAGAGCTAAATTATTCATTATCTTCTGTATTATCACAAAATGTACATTTTGGATCCATGGATTCTTGTGATACAGTCTGTGAATTTACTGTACCATATAACACGCAAAAACTTATTGAAACAGTAATATGCTTAAATAGATACCTACAAAGAAAACAGGTTAATAAAGAAAGCATCTTGCAGACTTCAGCAAGTTTACTGTGACCTGTGTGTTATCAGTTAACTCTCTCTCAGCTTGTTGAAGTTCAAAATGTTCCGCCTGTAAAACTGTCTGAAATGATTTAATGATCTCTTGTAGAGATTTATTTTGTCTTGCTCTTCTCGCCTTAAAAACAACATTAATTGCAACAAAGTGTTATACTTCAAGATTTTATTCTCCGGACACTTTTCCCAATCATTTAGCTGATTTCAATATTTAACAAGATCTTCCTTCCTCATAACTCTGAGTGCTTTCCTATGTTCTAAAACACCTCCCAATACTAATTTCTTAGGAACACGACTGAAAACAATCATTCCTGACCCCATCTTGTAAGTAAAAACCTTGAGAAGAGGGAGGGAGGGGGGGAAGCACAGGGCCGCTTGCAGTGCGAGTGGGAAAAGTGGGGAGAAGGTTTTACCGTATACTTAACAACAACCAGTAAAACAATTAACTCACATTCCTGACAAGCTGCTTGATTTTCAGAGAGGCAATACACAGAAGCACATAATATGTACTGTAAAACTCGCAGATAACATGTTGATAGCAAACATTAGCATTCTCTACTGCTAATTTCAATACCAGTGTGTCCTTAACTTCTAAGTTTTCAACCTGCTTATTGATGGCCTCTTGAAGATGGTCAATAAATTGCATGTAATTCTCACTGGGACCCTGATTAATAGTTGCAAATGATTTGGCTGCTTTGTTGGTTTCAGGCACCTTTATCATAGCTTGATATGTGAGGCCTGCTGGCTGCCTCAGGATTTCAGGAACTAATAGCACCTGTAATTGTGGTGTGCCAATTAGTGTCTCTTCCAACAGTTAAGGGGATACCCGCCCCTTTCAATGAATCCCCATCGTTCTGTCCTAAATGATCCATAGCTGTTACATTGCATAGGTCTAATTTTGCTTGAGTCTTTCATGGTTTTTCTCTGATCTCGGGGCAACACGTACACATACTCTTTTTCCTTTTAACTTTTCAAGAAAATGCTGCAAACCCTCATCTTCATCCGAGTCATCAGATAACGTGGACTTGAACGGTGCTGGAGAATCATTAGTTGGCATTTTTCCTCCCCCCTCCCTGGACTGCTGAGCCATCGGGGCGCCGAAGGCACAGCAGGGGATGAAATAAGGTATCAAAGACATGAACTGGGTAAGCTTCATAGCGATTTTCAGGATTCTTATCAGGCTGCAACTCTGCAAAAATTCCAGCAGCAGCAGACCATTCAGCCTTAAAATATTTTAAAGTAGTAATTATAAGGTTCCATGTAGTTGCTAATGATTTAGCTTCTTTATCTCCATTGCTGACCTTATCCCATAATTTCTGCCCTATATCGTCACAAAGTTCACATTTAAAAGGCTTCTTGGTTTCTCCCGGGCAGCCATTAGTTCTACACCAAACTAACAGTCTATGTATGTTACTTTCTTCATATTTAAGTCCTCTCACAGAAAAATATGCAGGAGGAGCTTAACTACGGCTTGTTCTTCAGAAAATACATTTTGATCCATAACTTCACTCTTCCCTCCTCCTGCCCCCAGCCGCTCACCTTTTCTGGTGATCTGTCAACGAATTTATCCCCGGGGCATCCGGATGCCTCCATCTGGTCTTCAGTCCAGCTGAACCGCCTCCAGCTGGGCCGCTCCAGGCTTTTTCCCGATCGTAGTGAGATGCCATTCAGAGTATCACGTTGGGGTCACCATTTTTTGGAGCGAATAAAGGACTCAGCATTCCGATACAATGTGAATCACGCAAAGCCATTTATTACAGAAACAAGCCTCCTTATATATGCAGTTATTTCCTGATCACGCGTCCACGCTCCAAGCATGCATTCACTAATTGGATATCATCTATGTTCACGAGCTGTCCATGCGCTGGAGTCTCACTGCTGATAGGTCTGTTGATTTACGTCATGTTGCTGCCTTGCTGCTGCAGAACTGCTTCACTCCCACAGCAGGTCCTGTTTTCAGCTTTCTGAGGTGACCTTGAAATTCCTTTGGGCCCGGCTAGTTCAATAACAAATCTCCATCTAATAGAAACCCATCCACAGACATCACTATAAATATAATTTCTCTTGTGCTTGAAATGTCTCAGTCTGGCCACTAAACCTGATGATAGATAACATCATATAGTGGAACGTGTGGTAGATTTACTTTTAGTGCCTTTAATCACCACTACTTTAAATATACTGAGCAACATATAAGGATGCTGCTCATTAGCAAGTACAGTCCTCCAAGTCTGAGAATATATTTGCTTCATTACATATCCTAATTGGATGTCCTTTAATAACAGTGAAGCTTTGGTGAAAGAGGTTGGCAAATAACTGCACAGCTCAGATAATTCACACACAGTAATCCTACTTCTTCAGCTTCCCTCTTCCCCCTGTTCTGTGTACTGCTACTCAAATAATCATAGAATCATAGAATCATAGAATCAGTAGTTTGGGTTGGAAGGGACCTTCAAAGGTCATCTAGTCCAATCCCCCTGCAATGAGCAGGGACATCTTCAACTAGATCAGGTTGCTCAGAGCCCCATCCAGCCTGGCCTTGAATGTTTCCAGGGATGGGGAATCTACCACCTCTCTGGGCAACCTGTTCCAGTGCTTTACCACCCTCATTGTAAACAATTTCTTCCTCATGTCTAGCCTGAATCTCCTCTCCTTTAGTTTAAAACCATTACCACTTGTTCTACCATAACAGACTCTTCTAAAATGTCTGTCCCCATCTTTCTTGTAGGCCCCTTTTAAGTACTGAAAGACCACAATAAGGGCTCCCTAGAGCCTTCTCTTCTCCAGGCTGCACAATCCCCGCTCTCTCAGTCTCTCCTCACAGGAGAGGTGTTCCATCCCTCTGATCATCTTGGTGGCCCTCCTCTGAACCCTGTCCAACAGGTCCGTGTTTTTCCTGTGCTGAGGGCTCCAGAGCTTGCAGGAGGGATCTCATCAGAGCAGAGTAGAGGGGCAGAATCACCTCCCTTGACCTGCTGGCAATGATCCTTTTGATACAGCCCAGGATACGATTTGCCTTCTGGGATGCAAGTGCACATTGCCGGCTCACTTCCAAATCTCAAGAGAAGAGTATGCTTCAGCTTTCTATCTACTGGTCCCTTCCTACCACCTCCAAATAAAAGCAAAACAACCTCCCTGTTCCTTAATTGAGCTTGGGTCTTATGATGCTGAGTATCACATTTCCACAGAGAGTTTATTTACATTCATTTTATTAGAAAGAATCCATTGAAATAAAATCAGTGCCTTGCCTGTGGAAGCAGCAGTAAAGTTGGTTCAGATAATTAAACATTTTTTTTCTGTGGCCAGAGCATCTTTCCAGCTGTGAAAGCCCACCTGAATGCTGCAGAGCCTCACAAGAACGGTCAGGAAGTTGGGAGAGAGGAAAGAATAAATTGTTGCAGCATTAAATGTGAGACAGGGAATGTTTCTTTTCCATTATGTGGATTGCCCAACATTTCAGCTCATGAGGCCACAGTGCAGGTGTTTACCTCTTGGAAAGGTGAGGAACCATAAGAAGAATGTGGGAGCACAGGTGACAGTGGTTTACTGCAAGGGTGGCTATCACCATTTACTGCAGGGTGACAATAAACTGTGGCAGATGCTCTCTGTTAACCCCCTTCCCCACCCCGCCAAGGAAAGGCAATAGGAGGAAAAGAGAGAGAGAAAGACTTGCAAGTTGGAAAAAGTTAAAAATGCTTTACTAATGCTACTAATTAATAAAGAAAATAATATAAAATATACAAAACCAATCTTGAATTTCCTGGCTGTCAAGGGTTTTGATTGCGGGGTGACAATAAAACCGTGGCAGATGTATTGTTAACTCCCATCTTCCCCCTCTTCAGCCTTCAGCCCCACCCCTCTCCCCTCTTCCCACTAAGAACAGGTGATTGGGAGGAACAGAATTTCAGAGAGAAGAGAGTTGGAAAAATTAAAAAATGTTTTACTAATGCTACTAATAAGAATAGAGAAAATAATACAAAATATACAAAACCAATCTTGAAAGTCTCAGCAACTGCAGAGCCGGCACCCAAAGTCCTGGATTGGACTCTGCAGCCAACCGGAGCTGGATTCAGTCTGTCACTAGGCCTCAGTTCGCAGGGACAACTAGCAAGGTCCTCTCCTAATGTCAGCCATAAGCAAAAGGGAAAAAAAGGGCCGAGATCCTCGTGATCTCCCACTTTTATATGAAGTATTCACGTGAATGGGATATTATACTTCGCTGGTCAGTTTCTTGGTCACTTGTTTCCCGTTGCCCCTCTTGCGAAATGTCCATCCATGCTTATCAATAACTTCACATTCCATTGCTATGTTTACCAAAACATGTATCTGGTTCTTCAGGAAAATGCAGATAATATGAAGGCTTTAGCTGACAGGCAAATTCACTAAAAGAGAAACTTGGTTTTTAACAAAACCAGGACACTGTTGCAGCGCAGTGGCGGAGTCAGCACTGCTCCAGTGGCTGCAGGGCAGGCACCCAAAAGTCCTGGGCTGGAATACGCAGCAAACCAGAATTGGATTCAGGGGTGCAGGGTCTGGAACCAGGCCTCAGATTGCACGGACGACAGGCAGGGTCCTCTTCAGATGCTGGCCATGTTTGAAGAGAGCGAGACCCTCGTGATCTCCCACTTTTATAGGGTGTATACATGGATGGGATGGAATACTCAGTTGGTCTATTTTAGTCACCTGTTCAGTTCGCCCCTCCTTGCAAATATGCCCCTCTCACTTATGGGACATGCATTTTTATCAGCAACCTTGGTTGTCATAGCAATAAATCTAAACCTGGGTCTCTTCTTCATACCATTGCTTCCATTTATCAGCTCCTGTCTGCAAAAACATGCAGCCAAATTCAGAAAAGTGCAGTTACTTAGAAGAAGAAAGGAAAATTCACTAAAAGAGAAACTGGTCTTGTTCAAGAGAGAGGACAGAAGAAGTCCACAATAAGAAGCACACTGTGGTTTTTCCTCCGTGACCAGGGAGAAAACATGACGAGATGGAATGGAAGACCCACCTCAGAACTTCAGTATATGAGTATGTGAGTTAACAGGAAAAAAACCTAGGAAAATGGCTGCTCCAGTTTCCAGAAGGCGTAGAAGAGATTCTGATCCTCTTGAAGGAACCTCTACTTCATACACAGAGACTGTGCAAAACAGAAATTAGAGGGGTCCTACCTCCAGCCATGCGGAGAAAAGGGGCAACAGAGTCTACTGGACTGTGCAGATGCGATGGCCTGGTACAACACACCCCCAGGAGTACAAAGCTTTGGTGGACGCTGGTGTTCAGTGCACGATAATCCCCCCAAACTAAAAAGGAACACAATCGATCAGTATTTCTGGAGTGACTGGGGGATCCCAAGAACAGACTGTTGTAGAGGCTGAAATGAGCCTAACTGGAAAAAAAACGGCAAAAGCATCCCATTGTGACTGGTCCAGATGCTCCGTACATTCTTGGCATAGACTATCTCAGGAGAGGATATTTTAAGGACCCGAAAGGGTATCAGTGGGCATTTGGCATATCAGCTTGGACAATAAGAATATTGAACAGCTGTCTGCTTTGCCTGGTCTTTCAGATGACCCTTCTGTTGTAGGACTGCTGATGGTTGATGACCAGCAGGTGCCAATTGCTACCACAACGGTGCATCACTGGCAATATCGCACCAACTGAGACTCTTTGATTCCTATCCAGAAGTTGATTTGTGAACTGGAGAGCCAGGGTGCGATCAGTAAGACTCACTCATATTTAACAGCCCAATTTCACCAGTGCGTAAGTCTAGTGACGACTGGAGACTAACAGTAGAATATCGTGGCCTGAATGAAGTTAGGCCACCACTGAGTGCTGCTGTGCCTGACATGTTAGAACTGCAATTTGAACTGGAGTCAAAGGCAGCCAAGTGGTATGCCACAACTGACATTGTTAATGCGCTTTTCTCGATTCCTTTAGCAGCAGAGTGCAGGCCGCAGTTTGCTTTCACCTGGAGGGGCATCCAGTACATATGGAATTCATGCCCCAGGGGTGGAAACACAGTCCTACCATCTGCCATGGACTGATTCAGACCACGCTGGAGCAAGGTAAAGCTCCAAAACACTTGCAGTATATTTCTGACATCATCGTATGGGGCGACATAGCAAAAGAAGTCTTCAAGAAAGCTCAAAGAATAATTCAGATTCTTTTGGATGCTGGTTTTGCCATAAAACAAAGCAAGGTCAAGGGACCTGCACGAGAGATACAGTTTTTAGGAATAAAATGGCAAGATGGCCGTCGTCAGATCCCAATGGATGTGATCAACAACATTGCAGCTATGTCTCCACCTACTAATAAAAAAGAGACACAGACTTTCTTGGGCATTGTAGGTTTTTGGAGAATGCATATTCCTGACCACAGCCAGATTGTGAGCCCTCTCTATTGAGTGACTCGTAAAAAGAACCAATTTGAGTGGGGTCCTGAACAACGACAAGCCTTTGAACAAATTAATCGTGAGATAACTCATGCAGTGGCCCTTGGGCCAGTTCAGACTGGACTGGATGTTAAAAATATGCTCTACATTGCAGCCAGAGATAATAGCCCTACCTGGAGCCTCTGGCAGAAAGCATCAGGAGAAAGTCGAGGTCAACCCTTAGGTTTTTGGAGTCGAGGATACAAAGGATCTGAGGCCAACTATACTCCAACTGAAAAAGAAATACTAGCAGCATATGAAGGAGTCCGAGCTGCTTCAGAAGTGATAGGTACTGAAGCACAGCTTCTCCTGGCACCTCGACTGCCCGTGCTGGGGTGGATGTTCAAAGGGAAGGTTCCCTCTACGCATCACACAACCAATGCTATGTGAAGTAAGTGGATTGCATTAATCACGCAACGAGCTCAAATTGCAAGTCCCAATTGCCCAGGGATCTTAGAAGTGATTACACATTGGCCAGAAAGTAAAGACTTTGGAACGTTGCCAGATGAGGAGAAAGTAACACGTGCTGAAGAAGCACCACCGTATAATAAACTTTCAGAGACTAAAAAACAGTATGCACTGTTCACAGACAAACTTGCACCTCAGACTCTTTCACCAACCATCTCAAGGCCTTGAAGTCTTTCTTCATTCCCCTCATACTACGGGATACAGCTTCCTCCCCACCTGTCTGGAAGATCAATAGCGGGTAGTAGTCTGTCAAGTGCGGGAATTAGAAATGACACACACCAGAACGCAGACAAAGATGCATGCACAGACAGAGAATTTTTTCAGGAAGGAGTGCAGAGCCAGGCAGAGCAGAGAGCTGAGCCAGGCTGAGACCCTCTTTATTTATCAGCGACAATTTATGGGATTTACAGATACGGGTCTGGACTAAGATGTTACATAAGATAGACGAGGGAATAGAGTGCACTATCAGCAAGGTTGCTGATGGCACTAAGCTGGGAGGTGTGGCTGACACGCCAGAAGGCTGTGCTGCCATCCAGCGGGACCTGGACAGGCTGGAGAGTTGGGCGGGGAATAACCTGATGAAATTTAACAAGGGAAAGTGTAGAGTCCTGCATCTGGGCAGGAACAACCCCAGGTTCCAGTATAGGTTGGGAAATTACATATTAGAGAGCAGTGTAGGGGAAAGGGACCTGGGGGTCCTGGTGGACAACAGGATGACCATGAGCCAGCACTGTGCCCTTGTGGCCAGGAAGGCCAATGGCATCCTGGGGTGTATTAGAAGGGGGGTGGCTAGTAGATCAAGAGAGGTCCTCCTTCCCCTCTGCTCCGCCCTGGTGACACCACATCTGGAATATTGTGTCCAGTTCTGGGCCCCTCAGTTCAAGAAGGACAGGGAACTGCTGGAGAGGGTCCAGCGTAGGGCAACGAAGATGATTAAGGGAGTGGAGCACCTCCCTTATGAAGAAAGGCTGAGGGAGCTGGGTCTCTTTAGTTTGGAGATGAGGAGACTGAGGGGTGACCTTGTTAATGCTTATAAATATATAAAGGGTGAGTGCCATGAGGATGGAGCCAGGCTCTTCTTGGTGGCAAACAATGATAGGACAAGGGGTAATGGGATCAAGCTGGAACACAAGAGGTTCCACTTAAATTTGAGAAGAAACTTCTTCTCAGTGAGGGTGACAGAGCACTGGAACAGGCTGCCCAGGGAGGTTGTGGAGTCTCCTTCTCTGGAGACATTCAAAACCTGCCTGGACATGTTCCTGTGCGACCTCACCTAGGCGTTCCTGCTCCAGCAGGGGGATTGGACTAGATGATCTTTTGAGGTCCCTTCCAATCCCAAACATACTGTGATAGTGTGATACTGTGAGAAGCACTGCTGGATCTCATTCTCACTAACAAGGAAGGTCTGGCTGAAGCAGTAAAGGTTGAGGGCTGCCTTGGTTGCAGCAAACACGAGATGATGGAATTCAGGATCTCATGTGGCAGGAACAGAATACCAAGCAGAATTGTGGGAACAGCAGTTCCAGCTAACGGGCCTTGGACAGATTATACAAAAATATGGTTTTTATGAGTGTAAGAAGTGATAGCCCAGGCCAGTGCAGCTGCAAAAAGAGAGATCTCTGCATTACATTTCACCTAGCTAAAATCATTAGCAAAGGTCCATCCTGGCTCCTGAAACCAAGACGCAGAAACCTTGGGGTTGCTTGATCTACTCCCAAGACCACTAGTGGCCGACTCTCAGATGGCAGCCCCCACTTCCCAGATACCTTTACACGACTGCAGACTCTGGCCACGCGTGGGGCATCCCACCACGTCTTACTGGCTCCCCACCAAATGCAATGAAATGCAATTTTATTGCAGATACCTCATCCGCTGTGTTATAAATAAGAGCCAATAAATCGATTTTGAGTCAATCAATCGATTTTATTTAGCAAGCAGTAATTAAGCAAAACAGCGCTGGGTGACTGGGGGAAGCTCAGTTCCGCCAACAGGCACACAAATCAACCTTTCGTATGTGCTTATATATGTTATACGCTCTTTTACGTGCTGGGAATTTCCGTCTCTGGAACTTTTGTTATCTGTTGCAACATCCGGGCGCTTTGTTTTCTGTAACACCATCTGGGAGTCCTATTATCTGTGGCACCATCCGGGAGTCCTGTTATTTATGACACCATCCGGTAGTCCTGTTATTTATGGCACCACCTGGTAGTCCTGTTATTTATGACACCATCTGGGAGTCCTGTTATTTATGGCATTGGCTTTAACTACTACTACAAGGTTCTACAAAACATAATCAAACTTGCACAAGCACAATTACTGCTTACAATAATATGCATAATACAATTGAATCCTACTCGATTTGTTCAACATTAACAATTTTGACCATCACTTATTACACGCTGCTTTTGCCAGAGGTCTTTTGTCTGCTTCTGCAAATGACCAGCTGGGAGCGGAGTTCTTCCGAAAAAAACTTTGGAGCGCACCAAAGCCATCCATTCTCAGCTATTCATGCAGCCAAGCAGAACGCCCTCCTGGCTGGCTGGCTGGCTGGTCAAAATGAGGTGCGGAAATGACCCTTGAGATTGTAAAGAAGGTATGTATTTACATGGCGCCGGACACACGGGTGATAACTCCCCCCAAGACGTGTGCAAATTTCCAGTAGCTGTGAGCTTGGTTAAATGCAGTAAAGTGTTACATAGTCATGAAAGTTTTAGGAACACCTATGCATATTCATAACCTGTCCCCGAGAAGGCGGTTCTTATTACAATGAGTTCTGGGAGACCATTTCCATAGCCTCCACCTCTGGCTCCTCCTGGTTGCAGCTGCGCAGTGATCGTGAACCCGGGTCCTCTTCTCTGTACACACTCATCTTTGGTCCAGTGTGATGAGTTGGTTAGGTCTCAGACTGTTGAGTTGGTTAAAACTGGTGTATCTCCTGTCCTGTGCCCAAGTTTCTGTTATCTGGTCCACCCAAGGATGCACCCAAGGTTTTTTATCTTTTCAAGGCATCAGTGAACTCCTGTTTCTCGCACAATAAGTTACACAAAGCTAAGCAAGGCTAGGCAATAGTGATGTGGGTTAAGGGTTAGCTGTCTAAGTGTTAGCTCTTTAGTTCTTTAAGTGTTAGTTCTTTAAGTGTTAATTAGTTAATTGTTAATTCCCTGTATCATTCCCCCCTTTTCTAAGAGGTTAATAAATTCTTTTACTAATGTGATGATTCTTTATCTACGTTTTCCCTGGACACAGGTAAGAAGGCTAGTTCTACCTGAGAAAACCCATCTCTATCCTTAAACAGATTTCTAATGTTAATGGAAAGGTCAGGCTCCCGGTGTTTGTCTGCTTCGCTGCTAAGCTCTTTTGGGGCAGCTGGCGACCATATGGCTGGTGCTCCAGCAGAAATGGCATCTTCTGGGCTGTGACAGGATCTTGCAGTCTTTGACGTGGTGACCTCGCTCACTGCAGTTGTAACATTTATCTTCTCTTTTGGGTTTCTTCTTGCTGAGGTACTAAGTGCCGACCGGGATGGTCATCAAGAAGGACTAAAAGGACCAAAGGGACCAAAAGGTCACCCAGAAGGTCCAGAAGGACCAAAACATGTCAAGGTGGTAATAACCTAATTTCTTTGATAGAATTTCAGAAAGATTTTGGTTAATTACTACAAATTTAAAGCTCTCTCCTGCTGAAGTGGGCAATGTAATGTAAATACTCTGATTGGTTTGATTCCAAAGCACCAATTTAAAGCTTCCCCCCATGGTTTTATTCAGATCTTGCCCATGCCAATTTTCATCCCACCCGTGTGCTAAGGCTATGACCATAAGAAATAAAATTTTCCAGGTTGCACCTGGATTATCCTTCATGGTGCTTTGCAGGCTTTCTTCACTCTTATAAGAGTCGGTCTGAAGATGGAGCAGTATTTGCCTGAAACATCGTCATCAGGAACTGAGAGAACTGAGGCCCTGACAGAAAGAACGCATGGACAATGACTTGGAGAGAGGCCCGAGGAGAAGCATTGTGTTGCACAGGTCTCTTCGATCCGGTGGGGCTACTGCTAACAATGGACTTTGCCTGTTGCCTCAGCCAAGCTAGCCCCCGCCTCCTAAAGGGATTGTTATGCGTGTCTCTCTGACCCAGGGACAATAGCTACCGTCCAGAAGATGGATTCTCACCTGTAGCCTCAGTCACACCTGTCCCCAATATCCTCCCTCAAACAAAGGCCAACGAAGAAGAGCATGCCCAGAAGCTCGCCAAGGGTCCCGAGGTCACCCAATGGACCAGAGAGAGACCCCTGCATGCGAGGCCACGCAGGCGCAGATGGGTCCCGGCACACAGAGCAGAGATTTTTCAGGCCTGCTCAGTTAAGCCTGAATTGCGAAGCAAAGGTGGAGATTGGCCTCAAAGAATGGGAGTGAGGAGGGGTGAAGAAGCATAAGAGATGACTCCAGAATGGACACTGTAGAGATCTTCCCACTAGAGGATCCCGAACCACGACGGAGGACCAGCAGGACGCTATGGGACCGGAGACCAGAGGGACACCTTTGGAGCTCATCTGGTGGTAAACCAATCTTCATTCCCACCTTTTTTCTTCTTCTTTCCCTGTTTTTTTTTTTTTTTCCTTTCCCTTTTTCTTACTCTCTCGCTATCACGTGCCTGTTTACGTGCAAAATAATAAAGTTACACTGTTTGATTAAATTCTAACCCCTTGGCATTTTGGTTGTCTTAATTTTGTGTTTCAAGATCAAGGTAAATGAACCATCACAAGTCCATCATCGAATGGGCCATGACATTAAATTGGCGACGAGGATGGGATTCTAGGAAACAGAGGGGTGTAGGTAGTGTATGGTTTGCACCAGGGGAAGGACATTTCGCTTCAGCCACACCTGACCTTCCACCGTTATTGGTGAGAAGTGTCCAGAACGCAAGGGGGGCGATTCAGATTTCCCGTGCACCATACACGCCTTGGTGTAAAGCACTCCAAACTCGAGTTGAGGGTTCTATCTCCCAAAATCAAACCAAAAGATCTCAAAGTGCAAAAGGGCTGTTGCTCACATGTTGATGAGAATTTTCTGCTAGGGAGAGTGAAGGGGCAATCTCGTGTGTTTATGTAGATAAGTTGAGCCCTCCTGTAGCAGATTTTTGTCCCCTTCAACCACTCAGGAAAGCGAAGGGTGACGCAGCAGTTGCTGTGGCCTTTGTAACTAAGTTGTGCCTTCCCAAAGTGGGTTCCACCCCTTCTTAATAAGAATGACCAAAAAAGCTGATAATCAAGATTTTTGGTTAGTAAAAGATCGAGACTCATTCTACACACTTTTAGCAAAGTATGGGATGCACCAAGGATGCACCCAAGGATTATTATGCAAGGCGTCAGTGAACTCCTGTTTCTCATACAGTAAGTTACACAAAGGTTAGCAAGGCTAGGCAATAGTGATGTGGGTTAAAGGGTTACCTTTCTAAATGTTAGCTCCTTAGTTCTTTAAGTGTTAGTTAGTTAATTTTTAGTTAATTAATTGTTGATTCCCTGTATCACCATGGCAGATGCTCTCTGTTAACCCCCCACCCTCCCCACTAGGAAAGGTAATAGGAGGAAAAGGGAGAGAGACTTGCAAGTTAGAAAAGTTAAAAATGCTTTACTAATGCTACTAATAAATAGAGAAAATAATACAAAATATACAAAACCAATCTCGAATTTCCCAGGGTAGTGCAGTGTTGCCTGTGGCAGAGCTGGCATTGTTCCAGCAGCTGCAGGGCAGGTACCCAGAAGTCCTGGGCTGGACTCCACAGCAAACCAGAACTGGATTCAGGGATGCAGGGTCTGGAACCAGGCCTCGGATCACAGGCACGACAGGCAGGGTCCTCTTCAGATGCCGGCCATGGTTGAAGAAAGAAAGACCCTCATGATCTCCCACTTTTATAGGGTGCACGATGTGTATGGGATGGCATATGAGAACAGCAGAAGAATGACGAGGAGGTTGGCTAATTGTAAATACACTCAAGCGGCTGCAGCTGGGGTGTAGAAAAAGCACATACATCACACTAATTGTTTTACTAACCTTGTATGCTTGATGAGTAGAACCTCTCTGTTAGATAACATAGGCCTGTGAGAAACTCTAAGGCACCTTAACATTGTGCCTGAGATTCCTGCTTTGTTGTGAGAAAGAGCGTGAAGCTGTGCCTGCTTGAAGCCTTGAAATACAGGTGAGTGCAGGCAGCCCAGTGATCTTCTACCAGGGCTGAAGTTACCAGTGCCTGCATCCCTGCTTGTGTTACCTCTGCATGGGAGGTGCAACTCAGGAGATCCCCTAGTAGAGAGGTAACTAAAATAAATTTGCTCTTTGCAAATACATTCGTGGCCTCCGACTCTTCTTGCGACGTGCCTGTGCTCACAGATGGAATACTTAGTTGGTCAATTTTAGTCACCTGTTCTGTCCGCCCCTCCTTGCAAATATGCCTCTCTCACTTATGGGACGTGTAAAATTTATCAGTAACCTTGGCTGCCATAGCAATAAGTCTAAACCTGGGCCTCTTCTGCATACCACTGCTACTGTTATCACCTCTGGAGCGAACAGTGTCTGAAAAACATTCAGCCAAATTCAGAAAGGTGCAGTTACTTAGAATAACTTAGCTGAAAGGAAAATCCACTAAAGGAGAAACTGGTCTTGTTTTTTAAAAAAACAGGACATTCCACCCCTTATTCCATACCATTTACATCATACCCAAAACACTACTGCTTTCTACCTGTCTTCAAATGTATATACACACACATAAATATGTAAATTACTAGTTCATGACTGCGGGTCTCTGTCTATCACAGCAGCCTCTCTAGGCAGGAGAGATGATGTGTAATCTGGTGCAGTTCATGCCCAGGAATTGCAGGTGATTCTATGATAAATGTTTTCTAACAACCTGCAAAATGAGGGGATATTTTTCCAGTTTTAGAACCTTCTGCACGAAAAGAGGGAGACAGAAGATTAAGTAATACATTGTTTAGAAGCAGAGTGCTTAGTTCATATTTAACTAGTAATTAATAGATGCATTGTAAGTAAGAAACTAAACAATTATAACTTCATCAATTATTTTTTAGTATAGATATACTGTATGTTAAAGATTTCCAAAAATTGTAATGAATATGCAATAATTGTGTGAATATAAGTAACACAAGAACATTCAGTCCTTGGAGCACTTATGGAGGATGATCCCCAATGTTCCCCAGGGCTCTTAATGAAGAATGCCACTTAACAGTATAATTGACTCTGCTGTTAAGTTTATTTCTTCATTTTAGTTGGCAAGCCAGGTGGGAGAACCTATTCTGTATGGCTGCAGGACCTGTTGAGTCAAAGACTCTCTTGGCACGCCACAGAGATTTCTCTGGAGAGACTCCTTGTCTCAGCTGGATCCCTGCAGGGACAGACAAGGACCTCTGGTAAGAAGGTATTTTTTTCTGAAATTTGGGACCAGTCATTTGGTTGTGGGCTATCCATAAGTCATGAAACAGAATTATTGCACAGGATAGCATATACCAGGTTGCTAGCACCTTAAATGTATACTGTAGTTGCTGTGGATTTGTTTGTATGGACAACTTCTGGTATTGGTCATACCACTACTTTGTTGTAGTGTAAAGCCGGCTCTGTATCACAGTATCACAGTATCACAGTATGTTTGGGATTGGAAGGGACCTCAAAAGATCATCTAGTCCAATCCCCCTGCTGGAGCAGGAACGCCTAGGTGAGGTCGCACAGGAACATGTCCAGGCAGGTTTTGAATGTCTCCGGAGAAGGAGACTCCACAACCTCCCTGGGCAGCCTGTTCCAGTGCTCTGTCACCCTCACTGAGAAGAAGTTTCTTCTCAAATTTAAGTGGAACCTCTTGTGTTCCAGCTTGATCCCATTACCCCTTGTCCTATCATTGTTTGCCACCAAGAAGAGCCTGGCTCCATCCTCATGGCACTCACCCTTTATATATTTATAAGCATTAACAAGGTCACCCCTCAGTCTCCTCATCTCCAAACTAAAGAGACCCAGCTCCCTCAGCCTTTCTTCATAAGGGAGGTGCTCCACTCCCTTAATCATCTTCGTTGCCCTACGCTGGACCCTCTCCAGCAGTTCCCTGTCCTTCTTGAACTGAGGGGCCCAGAACTGGACACAATATTCCAGATGTGGTGTCACCAGGGCGGAGCAGAGGGGAAGGAGGACCTCTCTCGATCTACTAGCCAACCCCTTCTAATACACCCCAGGATGCCATTGGCCTTCCTGGCCACAAGGGCACAGTGCTGGCTCATGGTCATCCTGTTGTCCACCAGGACCCCCAGGTCCCTTTCCCCTACACTGCTCTCTAATATGTAATTTCCCAACCTATACTGGAACCTGGGGTTGTTCCTGCCCAGATGCAGGACTCTACACTTTCCCTTGTTAAATTTCATCAGGTTATTCCCCGCCCAACTCTCCAGCCTGTCCAGGTCTCTGATGGCAGCACAGCCTTCTGGCGTGTCAGCCACCCCTCCCAGCTTAGTGTCATCAGCAAACTTGCTGATAGTACACTCTATTCCCTCGTCTAAATCGCTAATGAATATATTGAATAATATTGGCCTCAGTACTGACCCCTGAGCACTCCACTAGATACTGGCCTCCAACTAGACTCTGCACCATTGATTACCACTCTCTGGCTTCTCTCCTTAAGCCAGTTTGCAACCCACCTCACTACTCTATTGTCTAGACCCCAGCTCCTCAACTTAGCTGTGAGGATGCTGTGGGAGAGGTTGGTCAAGCATGACTTACCCTTGGTAAAGCCATGCTGACTGCCCCTAATAACCCTCTTATCCTTGATATGCCTTGAGATGGCACCAAGGATAAGCTGTTCCATTACTTTCCCAGGGATAGAGGTGTGATTAAGTTACAGAAGACGTACCCATCATTATCCAATTGACACGATAAATTCTTTGTAACCACCTGCAAAACGTGGGGATATTTTTCAAGTTTTAGAACCTTCTGCATGACAAGAGGGAGACAGAAGATTAAGTGATACATTGTTTAGACGCAGAGTGCTTAGCTTATATTTAACTAGTAATGAATAGATGTACTGTAAGTAAGAAACTAATCAATTATAACTAACTTCATCAATTATTTTTTAGTATAGATATATTGTATGTTAAATATTTCCAAAAATTGTAATGAATATGCAATAATTGTGTGAATATAAGTAACGCAAGAACATCCAGTCCTTGGAGCACTTATGGAGGATGATTTCCAGTGTTCCCTAGCACTGATAAAATAAAGAATGCCCGCTTAACAATATAATTGACTCTGCTGTTAAGCTTACTTCTTCATTTCATCACCTTTATGCCAGCTTCACAGCTTAATGCCTGGCCCGTCCATTGCTTAGAGCCAGAACTAACCAAGCCTTATCTCTGCTCAGACACATGAAATACTTCTGAACGTGATTTCCAAGGCATCTTCTATGAAGTCCTCAGGATTCTGAATAACTCATGAGTAATATGTATGGCAAACGATAATGAGAGTATTTACTATCCAGAAATTGGTGAACTACTGGACAAACAGTATCTTATGTACATTATGAGTGGACCCATCTTGATAAAACTGATGCTTATTGTAGCACAATTCCTGAACAGTTATCAGTTTGCTAATCTTAGTAACAGAAACCTTGAAAGAGTTGACAGTCATCAATGAAAAGCAAATTGCTTTTGCATCACTTGGTGGGTTTTGTTGTTGTTGTTGTTGTTGTTTTTGTTGTTGTTGTTTTTTCTCCTTTGCTTATTAAACTGCCTTTATCTCGACCCACAAATGTTGGGGTTTTTTCTTGCTTTTGCCCTTCTTATTCTCTTCCCTATCCCACTGCAGAGGACTGAGCAAGTGACTGGATGTGGGCTTACCTGCCAGCCAGAATGAACTCAGCACACATACGTAAATAGAACCTGAGCCAACAACACACATGCTCCAGGAGTTAAGAGAGAAAAAGAATGTTTAGTCATATATTCAAGACAACTAATCAGTCATAGTCAAATTACAACTATATGCAGCTCTTCCCAATTGCAACCAGCTACTGAGTGAAAAGTGGGATATAGTGGTACCACTTGCTGTTAAACATTTTATGGATCTTCATATAAAATATTTCTAAATAACCTATAGTTCAAAGCAACTCTGTCCCCTGGATGTTTAGCAAGTTGCTCTGATGAGACACCTGCTTCTGATACAGTCTATGGCTTTGTGTCTTTGAGCAACCTCTGGGGAATTAAATATAATAGCATCTATATCAGAAAACAGTTTGGGTCCTGTTGAGACTTCTCCGGATTTTTATCACCTTGTGTATATGGCTGCAAGACTTTCAACATTATGGACATTCAGGATTACAGCTTTCTCATCCAAGAACACAGGGTGGTTGAATGTCTGTGTTACAGAATGTTTAATCAAACTAACTTTTAAATTGTATTATATTCTTTTAGCTGTATTCTTTTGTTTGAATAACCTATTTTAGAATGAGTAGCCAAAGTTAGCATGAGCAGCCAGGCTCGATGGAATTCCAGGCTGCATATCCTGAACTTATTTTGACCTGGTTGCTTGGTTATGGTGGGCCTTGAAGACCAGTACAAGGAGATAAAGAGGAAACACTATCAGCAGAGGCTGCAATACATCTAGACAAGAACAGAAAAAAAGCTGCCTGGAAGATGGAGAAAGAGAATCCAATAAGAAACAAAGAAGCCCCCAGACCCAGAATTACCATTGGACAAAAAGGCATGTGGACAGTGCATGAAGGACACGTGAAGAACGAGTACATAGATTGTGAGGGTTTAAAAGCCCAAGCCTCTCTTGTCTCAAGGTCCCTCCCCTTGAGAGGACTGTTTATTTGCTGTACCTTTCAATTTATTTTTTATTTTTCATTTTAGTTAAATTACTTTTATTAAGCACAGACATCCGAGACTATGATACAGGAAACCTAGAGTCAATAATATTTCTTTAACATCTAATATATTCAGCATTTGTTTTAGACTGTAGTGATCCTGACTGGAAGACCAGTGTATATTGAGGAGTTAGTGATCCACATAACAGTTAACCTGAGTAGTCCCAGGCCTGTGCTGCATGTATAGCATAGCCTTCAGGCCTGTGTTGTGCTGCACAAATTCCTTGGCCACAGGATAAACTCAACCTCTTTCTTGCATGCTAGTAGGGAAGATGTGACAGCAGAGTGGGAGGCCTCAAGAGGCGGAACATCTGTGCTGTCCTGGGACAAATAGAGTGAGGGGTAAATTTATTAATGTAAGGGTATGTGGAAGGAGAGTGTCTGCTCCTTTAAGGGTATCTGGTCAAGGACCTTTTTCAGTGCAGCAAGGTAAAATAAGAAAATGAGGCAGCCATAAACAAGAACATACCAGAACACAAACCTACTGACAAATGATAAGGAATGCAGTGATGAGAAACAAACCTCACCAGTCACATTAAGTGATGGGCTATCAAGAAACTACAGACGTCACTTCCAGGAAGATCAACCTGGACTTTGCAACTTATAAGACTGTAAAACAAGAACCCGGACTGGGAGGGACGTGGGAATTGATAGAGCTGTACAAACCCATGAGGACATGCAGGGGAAGGGAACTGGGGAGGAAGAAAGGAGGAACATACAGAAAGAGGTATAAAAGGGGACAGTCATATGCAAAATGGGGCCGGTCAGTATGCTGGTCTGGCTGAGCCCTGCACCTGATCACTGCAGTCTGTCCTATCTTCGTATACCTTCATATTAAATATTTTCTTATCTATCTCTCTGCATAATCTCACTCTCTGTCCCTTGTGTATGCATGCTACAAGGAGTAAGTGCCACTACTGGTAAGACTTGTATGTGTATGAGTGGAATTTGGTGCCAGCTACTGGAGTTGGACTGGCTCTGTGTGTAAGACTGGTTTATTGCACACCAGGTACTGGACCCTGCTTGTGGGACAACAGTTTCTGGTGACCCAGATGGGACAAACATTTTAAACCTTGCCCAAATTGTCCTGCTGCTCCAGATGGGAGACAGGATAGGGAAGGACTCCAACACGCACTGACCTTTTGATTTGGGGAGTCCACTGGTCCACCTCTCTACTAACGCATCACAGACAACTCAATGGTGCAACACCAATACAAGATATTTAAAAGGAGGCAAGGAACTGCGGAGGTAAGTAGCCGCTTTCAGAATTGCTCTAAAATGTGGTGAGAAAGGCCCACAGAAGTAGCTTAAGGGACGTTTCTATACGTAGATGCATGGTGAAAAACGGGGTCTTTCACCTTTGCTGACAGAGGGTCAGAGCTGAGTGTACAAGACTGTGTGGGAATAGTGCAAGAATGGCAAGGAGGATAACTATAAATATGGTCAAGCAGCTGCAGCTGGGATGTAGAAAAAAACATTGTGACAACCTTGAAGCACTCCCCCCATGCTTAGCAGAACAAAGACCTTGTTATGCCTTAAACGTCTGGTTTTTGTTACTTTGGGAGGAAGAGATAGATGACACCTCATCTTATCTTTCCCGAAGTCTTTTCCACGCCTCATTCCTTCCTCATATTTCCAAGTGCTTGCCTATGTTCTGAAACACCCCCCAATATTGATTTCTTAGGAACGTGACTGAAAACAGTTGTTCCCGACCCCATCTTGTAAGTAAAAACCATGAGAAGAGGGAGGGAGGAGGGGGAAGCACGGAGCAGCTTGCAGCACAAGAGGGAGAAGGCTTACAGTGCACTTATACAAACAATACCACAAAGAAAATGTAACAACAACCAGTAAAACAATTAACTCACACTCCTGACAAGTTGCTTGATTTTCGGAAAGGCAACACACAGAAGCAGGTATTCCGTCATGTTCTGGTGGTCATTGTGGTTTGTAAATAACTGGAAAGGCGAAAGAAAAATCGCCGTGCTCCATAGCCTTTTCACAGCATTTTTGCATCACCCCTTTGTGTTCCGCTGTCCTAGTCATGAAGGGGTTACTGTGTTCTGTATCAGCATCATTAAAATCAGGCAAAGGAGGTGCTGAGGGCAGAGTTCTAGACTCCTGACCCAGCTCCTCACAAATTTCTGCCTTATCTTTACACAGCTGTGATGGCATTAATGATGGATATAAACCTGACCCTTTTTCGAGATCTACAGAGCCTGACTCAGAAGGATGAGTGCTGTCACTGCTGTCAAGACTCAAATCATTAGCAACCTGCTCATTTATGTTTTTCTTTCCATCCTCCCCTTTTTGCCCTTGCATTATTTGCTCTGCCGACTGCAGCTGCGATAGCGCAGAGTACACAAATCTCCAAGTTACATGCAAACCGTCAGGGACTGTAAAACCTGAATTCTTTTGTGCATGTAGATGTTCCCCAACTTGTTTCCAAATTTTACTGTCAAACGTCCCCTCACTCGGAAACCAAGCACAATTCTCTCTCACACATACCAGGAGCGAAGTGACCTGCTTCTCAGAAATACGATACCCAGAAGAAGGTAATATTTGCAGTAAAACCTGCAAATACAATTTATGTTCCTGAGAAGCAGCTTGCCCCATACTAACGCAATCCTGCAGCTCTCTTGTTCAATGAGGACTGTTTGTCCCTATTTATACCCTAGGGATTAATGTGGCCACAAATAAAATTTACTCACCCGTCGCATTGTGTGGTCGCCGCCAAACACGCTGCTCGATGAAGAGCCTCCAGGGGTCACACACTCACACGGGGCACCACTTGCAGCGATGAGGAACAATGCACACTGGGACGCAGACAAAGATGCACACACAGGCAGAGATCTTGTTAGCAGCGAGAGCAGAGCCAGGCAGAGCAGAGAGCTGAGCCAGGCTGAGGCCCTCTTTATTAGCCATTGACAATTTATAGGATTTACAGATACGGGCCTGGACTAAGATGTTACATAAGATGTTTTTCCAATAATTGTTATTAAAAACACACCACACTCATGTTATGTTTGTTTCAGTTACATTCCCACTCATTCACAGAAAAGGCCCAAGGACATTCACACATCCCATGCACTTGGGGGCGGTCATCCAGCCTGAGATACCATTCTCACGAGTCTGGGCTATCACTCTTTACAATTATGAGAAACGTACTTCAGCACAATCTGTCCAAGGCCCTTAATTTTGCTATGATCTAATTATGTTAGTACTATTTCTTTGACCGTCCAGATGGTCATGTTAGTACTGATCTTCCTTTATCATCCAGGTGGCTGGAACCACACATCTTGCTTTCCCACGTCTTTGCTTTCCCACAGTCCATAGTTAAGTCCACCCCTTGGTCATGAGCCCATTTATATGTTGCATCTCTACCTTGATGCCCTGAAGAATCATGGGCCCACCGAGCTAGGAAAAAATTCACCTTGATGTTGCCAGTCCAAATCCACCTCAGCTACTTTAATCTTAGCAGCCTGATCCACTTGCCAGTTTTTTCGATGTTCCTCAGTGGCTCAACTTTTAGGCACATGAGTGTCTACACGACACACTGTGACAACCTTGAAGCACTCCCCCCATGCTTAGCAGAACAAAAACCTTGTTATGCCTTAAATGTCTGGTTTTTGTTACTTTGGGAAGAAGAGATAGATGACACCTCATCTTTTCTTTCCCGAAGTTTTATGGCCATGGAGGCAGACACCTTGGAAGATAAGGACAATTAACAGTGTTGCTGTAAAAGGTCTCATAGCCTAATTGGGATGATAGAGATGAACCATCTGTCGGACAACCAACTGATGATGCCTATATTTCCAGACTGATAAGCACCACACTGCTAACATGCTTTAGTTTCTTTTGTAGCTAAATAAGTTGATTTGTAAGTTTCAGCTATGGCATACATTTCATCTGTTTCTCATTAGAGTGTATCATTAAGTTAGAGGTTCAATTTTGAATAAACTTTACATCTAGTCACATAACTAACACAAGCAAGACATTAGTGCAAAAGGGAAGCTGTCAGTTGTACATGATGAGGACTCTTCCCCTAACTGAATGATGTGAGAATGATTACCAGATTAAAACTGGATTACCATGAAAACAAGAGATATTTTCTTCTCACAAATTTAGCACAGATTTCCAGAGGATCAAGAGGAAAGCAACCTCAGTTACATCTAGAATAAAAACATCAAACCCCAGTTCAGAAAGGTGATACGTACCTCCAAAATGTCATGCTATGAAGGCAGCGTTCTCAAAAACAGCTCCAAACAAAACTGCAAATCAAAATGGGCACTTTAGTTGAAATTGGCCAACTGCTGCGTAGAAATATGTTCACACACAACAGTCACATTTAAGTCAGTGCACAGAGAAGATAAAAAGCACTTATGGTAGTTGCAAATGTTAACAAGTCTATACAACTTGCAGTTTAACAAGTCCATAGAAAATGAATAGAGTAAGAGTAGAAATGCTCAAGCAAAACCACACAACATTTGTAGCAAAAAGACATCAGTGGAAAATATCCAACTTAGTCCTAAACACCCAACAGGCAAATAAGATCAGAACAGACAAGACTTTGGCAAACAATTTTAAGAGCCTAAATATGGCACTACATTTCTAAATAATCCACAAAATCTAATATATGGCATATTCAAATATTGGTTAACCAACTTTGCAGATGCAATGCTAACACTTTAGCCAATAACAGCAAGATGGAGCAAACTAAGGGAATACTGGTATTTCACACCAGGGTTCAAGAAAAACATTGTCACCAAGTCATGCTTCAATAACAACAGGACTCTGGGACTGCACACTACTATCTATGGAGCGAAACAAATTTCTCTAGTTTTTCAGGAATGTGCCCTGCATAGCATATGTTATGATTCACTATAACACGAGCAGCAAGACACTGCAACATAGTATGATTTATAGGATAGATTAAGTTTTTTGCTATTTTCTTCTCATCCAGCAAATCACTAGCAGTTTGTTTATGTGAGTTTGTGGCATCAAAGTGTGAACCTGACTTGATAAGAAAATTCATGATGCCTGGATGGTTGTTCAGTGCAGCAATATGTAAAGGACTGTTGTTATCAGAGTCTCTGACATTTATATTAGCACCACATTCCACCAGGATAGCAGTAACTTGTAGAGAGGGGAATTTACAAACTGGGTAGCGACCCATACATGTAGTATTCTTGTCAACAGCAAGGTGAAGTGGACTGAATTTATTCTTCCCTCTAGGCTGAAGCTTAAGAAACTTGTAAATAGTCTGTTTCTTAAAATGCTCCTGTTCTGAGCTGCAAGGTACTTTCTCCAACAAGCAAATTAAATGCAATATGATAGAAAGGGCTTTGTTGAGCTGTATTGGATCAGGAGGGCACTGGATTTGTTTCATGGCCCGCTCTATTTCAACAACACTTTTGCACAGTATACCCATGAGATCATCAAATGTAACAATAGTGCCTAGCAGACCTTTTGCCCTGTCCTGCAGCATGAAGGAGAAGAGTTCAGCAAATGATAGTAAACTGCTAGCTGTCATAGGGCTCAGTGGATCTAGATTGCTCTGCTGCATGTCCAAAGCATATTTCCATAAGTTGATGCATCGCTTAAAGTTTCCAGAGTCTGCATAGACAGCACCTCTATATCTAATATAGTAGGATGTATCTGGGTGAGAAGGACCGAGAATACGTTCTCTAATTAATAATGCTTGCATTCTCATCTCATCAGGGTCTGCAATAAGATTTTCTAGCTCTTCTGAGCTGTTTACCTCTTTAGCATAATCATAGGCCATAATCAGTGTTTGTGGCACAGGTTTGTTTAGGATATTAGTCCTATCACTGTATCTCATTTCCATAGCTCGCTTCCAGTATTTCAAAGCACCAGACAGATCTCTCTTTTTGTCCACAAATGTTGCTCCTAGAAGTTCCAGAGCATTTATACATTCTATTTTACTAGTCTGTTCACGTTGGGTCAGAAAGTCCACAATATTTGTGTGGCCTGTCACACTGGCTGACAGAAGGGGAGTCATTCCATAGCCATCCTTTTCCATCTTAGCATAATACTTGAGAAGCATCTTCATGATCTCTAAACTTCCAGATTCTGCACAGTCATGTAATGCAGTGTTTCCTAGCAAAAGAAGAAAAACAATTACATAATTCATAATCAAATTATAACCCAAATATCACCACACTAATAGTTAAAAAAATAAAAAGAAAATCTGTTTTGACATCTACAGACTATGAAAGGCTTAAATGACAAGTTAAAACATTCAAGACCTGATTAAAACATAAAGGCTACCAGGCAGTTATACAAATCAAAATGCTTGACATTATTACCCAGAAGAATTAAACAAATTTTAAGGACACTGTATCAATTTTCAAAACTTAAACCAGAATTCTCTACTACATGAGCAATTTTGTATCTGCTTTCAAGTTCAAAACAGAAACATAAGCTTGCCATCTTAAGTGGTTATATTTTCCCTTCTTCCCTTGTTTTCTTCCTTCCTCCCTATCTCCATCCACGATAAAAAAAGATAACATCTGTATTAAAATTAAAGCTGTGCTAACTCAACATTGGCCTTGCTCACCTCTACACTGTACCTCTTGGTCTCTCTTTCATCCAAAGTAATAATTGTACATAAAGGCAAATACAACTCATCACAACAGGCCCTTCATCTCAGCTGGGGCCTCAGAGACTGCTAGAATATTCTGAGGGACCTGCTTATTTTGTCAAGCCTATGTACACACACATACACACTATTCTTAGTACTTTATTGGGTCTTTATCCTGAAGTCCCACATTAACCCTTCTGCTCAGGATTCCCAAAAGCCAAAAAAAACCCCACAAAAAAAAAAAAATAAAACCACCACAAAACCCACCTCAAACAATGCCTTCAACACACAACATGCAGCCATTTGTCTTTAAAGTCTCATCATTTACATTAAGGTTATTTCTCATTAAGAGAATGTGCAATGTTATGCTAAAGGCATTCAGGTGGCATTCACACTATGTGGTGAAATTTCCACTAAGCACTACTGCCACCTGACTGAAAAACATATTTGCAGCAAATAAAAAATAAAACATTGGACAACACAGTTAAATATTTAACTACTGTGCTTTAAGTAAAAGAAAGTTTTGCTTAAGATTATATATGAATATTTCACTAGGGCAGATACAAAGATGGACAACCAATAACTCCACCCCTCCCCCCAACATAAAGCCTCTTGTGTGGTTGATTGCTTACAAAACTGTGGGGGGCTACAGCAGGTCCGTACACCCCCCGACTGAGGGTATGGAGACAGAAGTAAAATTAACCAATGATATGTTGTTATTGCAGCCTGCAAAAAGACACGTGCTGATAAAGAGGATAGAAGAAAATGTCTGCTGTAATAAAGTTAGACTGCTGTTTGTACATAAGAAGAACTTTGTCTGTGTCATTTTTCCATCTCAACCACGACACAAAACTACACAATTTAAACCTAGCTTCTTTTTCATATATACTACAGATTCATGCATACCAACTTTTCAGCCTCCCACTACATTAACAAGAAAATAATTAACAGCACACCCATGTAAGAATCCCACCCCCCAATTAAAATGTCTCACACCACTGGCGTTGCAAATTCTGGTTTACTGGTCATCAGATCATCAATATCTGTTACACCAGCAAGGTGTAGGAGTAACTAGTCCTACATTTATATAGTCCTAAAATTACATTCAGCCCTTTGAAGGCAACTGTGAGGCTGATGTGGCCCCCAGTGAAAATGAGTTTGACACCCCTGTGTTACACCATCAGTAAGTTTCCACATTCTCAAGTGTGATCTCCTTTTCCAAGGATTCTGTACATTCACAGTTATCCGATTTGGCTTTTAAAAATTTCAGAGAGAAAGTTTCCTAAAACTTCCTCATTTGCATTTTTGGCAGGCTTTTTTTCCTATGCCAACAAGACAGTGACTTGCAGTGGGCTTTGCTGTTGTATTTCTAGATCTATAACAGAACTGAAGTAGGTAGGGGAACAAAGCAGTAGTCTCGAAGTCTTCAGCTGATGTTTGGGAAAAGTACATTTTTGTAGGTATGCAGCCTCTTGATCTCAACATCTTAGTTGCACTTTTGTACATTTTCTTAATGTACTCTACCCATCCCCCAGGCTTTGATCTCTAGAATGTGCAGTTCACTATTTATATTAGAGCATTTAGCCAGTATAACTCAAATCAATCCCTAAAATATGCCAGAGATTTGTCTTAAAAGCTGAACATTGCATTTAAATAAACTGAAAAGATGACGGAGGCAAAGGCTTTCCATTAACAAATTCTTACTGCCCAGAATGTATTGTCATATTGTCTTGAACAGGTTAAATTCAAATGCAAAAATATATGAGGTTGGTACATGTATATATCTACCTACAAGAAAAAAAGATATACTCTTGTTTGTTAAATACATTTCAGAAGTAGAAATTTTGTTCCTCGTTCTCGTTCCACTTATAAGAACCTGAATTCAGTTTATGTAAATAATCTTGGTATCTTCTAGCTTTTGACTTCACAGCATTATTTCCTTTTTAATGAGAAACTTGGTAAGGGGATATGAAGTCAAAGTTTGAAGAAAAAAAAAAGCAACACTCAGAAATACCTGGTGAAATCATGTCCTCTAAATTCAATACCTACTTGTCACCAGCAGAACCAGATGCTTTAGATCTACATTGTAAACCTCTATCTTATCTTTTGAGTTAAAAATCAAGCTACTACTTGATAATCTATCTTCTGTAGATAAACCACTAGGATAAGAACAAGCGTACCCAAGAGTTTTGCAAGTTTTAGTGTACAGCACAAGGATGTAGAAACTCAGGGTCTATTTAGATGAAAGCGTTCTAATGGGCACAGAACATTTTGCCTCTGTTCTCCTGCTAGTATTCCAACCATCCCCTCCTCACTTCCTCTTCTAATCTTTCACTTCTTGAAACTTTACATGTAAATTAATCTGCTGCTTCTTCCTCAAACTTGCTTGTAAACCATCAGAGAAAGAATTGACAGCACATTTCAAGACTTGCTTATGGCTCTCAATTCCAATAAACAGACAGTAGATATTCAAGACAAAGTGAGTCTCAATCTGAGCACACTGGATAATAACAATTTAGCTACCACACTAATCAAATTCATACCAAAGATGTGCAAGAAGCTACTTTCAAAATATTATTACTGAAGGTTAACAGTTTTTTACAATTATAGTAGTACAGGAGCTGTGATGACATTTTGTCCCCTCAAACAATTTTAAGTGCAAGTTCCAAACATTAAAAAAACAAACAAAAAACCACAAACAAACAAACAAAAACAACCAAAAAAAAAAAAAAACCAAACCCCAAACTCAACCTACAAAACATTAGGTGATTAACATACAGTGAGTTTAACTTGCTAAATGCTCTATTTCCAAAACATTTTTGAATAGCAGCCAACTATTTTACTATCACTTACAAAAAAAAAGTAAGCTGAAGAAGACACCCCATACAAAGTGGCACCCAAAATTATCAGTTAGATCAAGACTCATGAAACTAAACCCAGGTCTTAATAGCAAGCGATTTTCAGTCTCAAATACCCTCAGCAATCTTTGTCACTAATGAAGTGTTAAGTCAGTGACAGGAGCTTCATCTAGAAACTGGTCTGGTCACACTACAGTTTCTACAGAGACCAACCAAATTTCCAATCACAGGAACAGATATTTTACCAAATTTAGGTGGATTAAATGTTTGGTTTGTCAACTGTAGTTTATAAACTATAATTCCTTCTTTCTATATTATGGAAAACTGTTCATACCTACAGATTGACAAGCATGAGACCCTGAAATTCCTAAGAGAGAAAGAGATGAAAAGCAGACAAATACACAAAAACAGCTTGCCAATACACAAACACATTATAATAAGTCATCTTGCTGTGCTGAAGAAAGTCTAGTTAAAACTCAACTACAGCTGTCGAGCCAGAAGTAAATACCAACTGGCTCCTCAGTCCATCTTCACTTCTGGAACACTCAGTGACGAAGCCAAAACCAGATCCATCTGGGTGTAGGCTGAGCCACCAGTTCACGTATCCAGTTCAGGGTGTGTTCAAGTCCATACTCCTTCACTCACAGCAGAGGTCTGAAACACTAGAAATGTCTTTTGAAGGGAGCCAATTCCAATGCAAATCTAGACACAGTCTAGGATGAAGAAGATTCAGATCTACATGTGTTTGCACTAATGCATGTCAGAATCTTGTGTTAGCTGGGCAAATTAAACTTTAACATTTAAATTTCAAAATATTAGTGTACATAGTTTAAGTTATATTTGAGGTGTTGACTTCAAAAATAATAATAAAAAAAAAACGTAAAAAAAAATCACAGAATCACACAGAATCACAGAAGGTTAGGGACTGGAAGGTACCTCAAAAGATCATCTAGTCCAATCCCCCCACCAGAGCGGGAAAACCTAGATGAGGTTACACAGGAAAGCATCCAGGCGGGTTTTGAACATCGCCAGAGAAGGAGACTCCACAACCCCCTTGGGCAGCCTGTTCCAGTACTCCATCACCCTCACCATGAAGAAGTTTCTTCTCAAATTTAAATGGAACCTCCTGTGTTCCAGTTTGTATCCATCACCCCTTCTCCTATCATTGGTTGTCACCAAGAAGAGCCTAGCTCCATCCTCGTGACACTCACCCTTTATATATTCATCAACATTAATGAGGTCACCCCTCTGTCTCCTCCAAGCTAAAGAGCCCCAGCTCCCTCAGCCTTTCCTCAAAAGGGAGATGCTCCACTCCCTTAATTATCTTTGCAGCTCTGCACTGGACTCTCTCCAGCAGTTCCCTGTCCTTCTTGAACTGAGGGGCCCAGAACTGGACACAGTATTCCAGGTGTGGTCTCACCAGGGCAGAGTAGAGGGGCAGGAGAACCTCTCTCGACCTACTAACCACCCCCCTTCTAATACACCCCAGGATGCCATTGGCTTTCCTGGCCACAAGGGCACAGTGCTGGCTCATGGTCATCCTGCTGTCCATCAGGACACCCAGGTCCCTTTCCCCTACACTGCTCTCTAATAGGTCATTCCCCAACTTATACTGGAACCTGGGGTTGTTCCTGCCCAGATGCAAGACTCTACACTTTCCCTCGTCATATTTCATTAAATTTTTCCCCGCCAAACTCTCCAGCCTGTCCAGGTCTCTTTGGATGGCAGCACAGCCTTCTGGCATGTCAGCCACTCCTTCCAGCTTGGTGTCATCAGCAAACTTGCTGATAGTGCACTCTATTCCCTCATCCAAGTCATTGATGAATATACTGAATAATACTGGTCCCAGTACCGACCCTTGAGGGACACCACTAGATACAGGGTTCCAACTAGACTCTGTCCCATTGACCATGACTCTCTGGCTTCTTTCCTTCAGCCAGTTCACAGTCCACCTCACTACCTGATCATCCAGTCCACACTTCCTCCATTTAGCAGCGAGGATGCTGTGGCAGATTGCAACCCCCCTCCCTCTTTTAATATGGCACATCTCCCCCTTTCTCTGCTACTTGAGGCTAACAGCTTCTTTTGTTTGGCCCAGAGCACCCTGGCTCCTGGGACATTAGCAGAAGGGAGTGCCAAGGCACACTGAGCCGCGCCCAGTGTGGGGGATGTTTGAAGGCTTCAGGGGCACCCACACTCAGTGTGGGCGGTGCAGAGAAGCTTATACAATGCCTACAGTCAGGTCTGATCAGATAACAAAACGGGACTCTTGTCGAGACTCCGCCCATTGCCACGGGTCTCTTGGAGCACGAGCAAGATGCTGCCGCCAGGAGAGCCCCCTCCCCGGGATGGAGACTCCGCTTGCCTCGCCGCCACGGTGTAAGTAAAACTTCTCGCAGGATTGCGAGTATATTTTCTTTCCATGCACATTTGCACAAGTACTTTATTTCCTCGCACAATCACGAGTGGCGGCCGAGAGCCCCTCGCACAATCGCGAGTATATTTTCCTCCCGTGCTTCCACATAAGCACGTGTAGGATTCCGTGCACATTTGCACGTGTAAAATAACTCTCGCAGGACTGCGAGCGTATTATAAATTTACTCTCGCGGAATCGCGAGTGCACACTTTCCGTACTCACTGCGAGTACGTGTATCTCTATAAAAATAATCCCACACCGTGCTTAGGCAAGTGTGTACTCCTCCGGGACTCGGGGACGGCTCCGGCATTGTTTTGGTGAAGCCACGTGCATGCACTCTGTGGACCTCCTGTTGTATTAGTGGCTGCCCCTCTCAATAATTTCCTCCACTGATATCCGAACCTGTATTTAAGTCACATTTGGAGTGCTAAAACCCTGTGCCTCGCTGGTCTAATAAAAGTTGGTTTTGGACCTTGTGGGTTGCCTCCGTGACAGATGCTGTGGGAGACGGTGTCAAATGCTTTACTGAAATCAAGATAGACCACATCCACTGCTTTGCCATCATCTAGCCACCTGGTTATGCCCTCATAAAAGTCTATGAGGTTGGTCAAGCATGACTTCCCCTTGGTGAAGCCATGTTGACTGCCCTTAATGACCCTCTTATCCTTGATATGCTTTGAGTTGGCACCATGGATAAGTTGTTCCATCACCTTCCCAGGGATGGAGGTGAGGCTGACTGGTCTATAGTTACTCAGATCCTTCTTGCCCTTTTTGAAGACTGGAATGTTTTATTACAGACCATACTGTACTTGTTAAAATACTAATGTCATCCTAAGGTCACAACTATTTCTTCTTTATATGTTACCATTCACAATCCTTTATTTTCTACCTTCAAGTTAATATTTTTAAGATTTTAAAAAAGTCATAACATAAAAGCACATTAAAGACAAACAAATCAAAATGTACTAGTAACAGCAACGTTCTTACAACTGCTTCACAATTATTGATATACATCTTGCTCGCTTTGACAATGGGATCAATGGCAGCTATTCATATTGCACACTCTAGGTCTACCACCACATAGTGTTGCCCTTTACACTCTTTTATCAGTTGCCAGACATGTATGCCATGACACATTGATAGTGCAAAAATTCACACAAATTAAGCTTAGCCATTTTCTGCATAAATTCAGGTATAAACCGACAGTTTATACATCACTGATTTACAGTGTAGCTATGCAGAACACGTGGAAATATTCCTAAACCACCAAGGATTTTCAGTACTCTTTCCGCCTGGATCTCCTTCATTAATAGATTTGCTTTTTTGTTAGTATTATAATTATTTACTCAAACAGCAGTTACTAACAGCATATCAGAAGTAGGGTAATTTTTTAGCTATTCATATTGTAGTAGGCCTTGTAGAGAGCAATTATTGCAAACAATGCACAAACTAATAAAGCAAAGTGATCACCACTAACTTTTAGTGGCTACACCTCACTTCAGTTTGACTGGATGGAACAGCAGCAGGAAGGAAATACAAGCTTCTATAGACTAAAAGTGGACATGGGCAGACAGATGGATAAAGAGCTGTCAACTTAAACAAAAATTCTCACCACCCAACAAAACACAAATGCAAACCTTAAGAAATAACAAGAATTACAGTCACTTACCTAGCAATTATCAAGTGTTAATTTTGAGGAAAAATTTAAGAGGACATAGCCTTAATATCTAAGTAAATGTTTAACTGCTGTGTTCCACAAATTACCCATAAACTCAAATGTTCAAATATAAGGATGGCAAATCAACTATTATCCACTTCAAAAATACTATATTGTCTATAATGCAAGTAATAAACAGTGCCTGAACACTATGCAATTCTGCAGTTAAGTCAATCCAGTTTTTGTAACAAATGATTTCTTTCATAAGAAATTAAAATCAACATTATATCTACTGCTGTATTAAAGAGGAAATAGGCTGAAAAGAAACAAACACTATTTGAAAGTCATTCTCTTTGATAAGCAGCTAAGAGAAACATATACAGAGATGTCAGTCAAATTTTTTAAGCATTCTTTAAGTTAAGGATGATTATTTCAAAGCAGACTTCATTAAACTTTCTTAATCCATTTCTAATTCTTAAGTGATCTGCTGGAATTTGATCACATGTAGAAGTCTAGCTAATATTACAACAACATGAAAAACTTCTCATTCTTGCACAATAACAAAATTGAACCAGACATATTATGCTATTCATACCACTTCTCAGCTAAAGAATGTATATTGCATTGTTAATACTGTGTTCTATCTATATAAAACTCTACTACTTGTACTACCTAAAAATGTTCTCTAAATAAAAAAAAAAAAAAAAAAAACAAAATGGAATGATCCAAATCTCAATCTCACAGACACATGAGGGAGGGAAAAATTATGTTAAACTGATGTAATAGTTTCATGTTTCATTCTTTCACTGTAGTCCTACTTTAACAGAGTAGTATGAACATTACACAAATATTTCATGTATCACAGAACTAATTCCCTAACTATGCAGTCTTTAAAAAAAAAAAAAAAAAAGTAATAGCTCATCTAGGGAGGTGTGTCTAATGAGGTTGTGCCTTTCTATGTCAGAAGCAAATCTCAGAAGCAAATTATTCTCAAAATAGTCTGGTAGCTTGTGACATGGGTAGGAAAGAAAATAAAGCAATGACACAAAGTGATTTGGCTTGATTTGCAACTGATATTAACTACATCCACTTCCTAAAATTTACAAAATGCTTCATCAAATTTCTGGATAGCAAAACTTTTAAAATTTAAAACTTGATTTATAAAATATGATAGCAGTGTGATATCATACCAAAGATATCTTCTGAAAATACATGTTCAGATGCTGAACTTTACACACTAGTCAATCCTTTAAATCATTTTTTCTTCATATGTTTAAAATAAACCATGTATATATTTTTGCAGCCTCACAGATAAAAATAACCACTTTCATAAAGTTGCTCATAAAACACTCATTTTTAAATTTTATGTTTCTTTTAAGCAGATCACTTGAAGGAAATAAGTCCTCTAGCAGCTTTAGTGATTTTTTGGAAAAAAAAAATAAAATATATATATATATATATTGATACGTACAAATATAGGTAGTGCAAAAGTAAACTGTTTTATACCTCTACACTTAGAATACATGACAAAGGAAAATTAAAGGTATGCCTTCCTTTTAAAAATAAATTAAGTAAAAATTGCAAAGAGTTGTTAACCTCAGCAAGTTGTTCCATGTTCTGTAAGAGAATAATTGTTCCCTTGGCCACAAAAGTACTTAATGATAACTCATAAGATAAATAATACAAAGTAACAATAATGTATAAAATGTTGTGAATAATTTCAACAGGAACTATTTTTTGCATCTGAAAGTCAATAATTTATTCCTTTAAACTGTACATTCTTTCATTATTTTATTTATAGGCATCTGTACTGAAGTTCAATTTCACATAACAGAGAACAAATCTGTCAAATTCCTTGATTTTTACTGCAAGGGAAGATAATTATTTTTCATGTATACTAAACGGCACAGGCCATATAGCAAAGAGTATGTATCCATATAATCCCCCTACTTCTGAGTCTGTCAAGTCTGTAAAAATAATCCCCCCCCAGCAGGTTTGAATATTATGCTTTTCAGCCTCCCACACTGAAATAATACTAATCCTTGATAAAACATTACCATATTTATAACCTTGATAAGGTACTCAGAGAGTGAGGTCTGTATACTTCCAAACTTTCCAAAATGAGCACGTAAACTGAACAAGCCTCATCCTCCACATTATTTTACAAGGCCATTATAACTAAGCACTGCACCATAGCTAACAGTATTTAAGAACAATAAGACTTCATATCATTATTTTACATTTTCAAAATGCATGATTCCCTCTAACTTTTATGGTAGTATGGAGTATGACAGACAACAAAAAACAGTATTTCCAACTAAACATTCCTGCACAGATCTCAAGAGATACCTAAATGAATGCCTAATCCAGCAGTTCTTAAATTTTCTAATACTTAGAAGAGAGGAAAGTTAGTCTTTTGGCTAGCAGATGTGTCTTAACAACTGAAGGGAGACAGAGGTAGTAAAGAGCATCAGTGAAACCCAGGAATACCATCTCAATGAGAAAGACACCACATTCCAAGCAACTCAGCAATGGAAAGAATTACAAGCCACATTCAGAAAAAAAAAAAAATAAAAAAAAAATCTGCCTTTCAAGTAGTTATTTTTGGAAAAAAAGAGTTCTTATTCCCTGCACCATTATGTACATACCATCCTGGTTATCAGAGCTGGTGTACTTTATCAGTAGTTGCAGAAAGGAAGGGAATGAACCTCCATTATTAGAGCAGGTCTGACAGAGAAGCGATAAAGCATAATGCAAAGCATCAAAATATCCATTGCAATTTCTTAAAGTGCAAGGTCCAAGTATTCTGTCTGGAATTAGACTACAGGTGTAACATCCCTTTAAAATGATTTGCATGCAAAATATCTCTGTTATGGAAATTAAATGTATTTTAAATAGAAAATCCAATTCCAGCAAACACAGCCCCTGGAAGATCACCAACAAAGCCCAAATCTATAATTCTGAGGCACATCAAAGCACGCTATCACTTGAATTACAAGAGCAAGCATCTCCCCCAACCCCATACAAACACTGACTAGCCAAAAGAAGACTGCACAGAAACACATCAGCAAAACACTGATCAAGACTCCACAAGTCTATTAACACCGTAAGGGAACATGATCCTTTAACTACAGATCACTGGCAGGCTTCACAATGCAGTAGAATAGAAAACTGCATGCAGCCAAAATGCAGCATGTTCATCCTGATCTAAGCACATGGGTCTTAGGCCTGTATCTTATTCAGAGTTTAATTCTAAGGTTCTTCCTCCTCATGAAAAAACTCAAGTTTCTGCTACTATGGTATTATCCATACTATTCCTTATTTTAAGAGCAAAATATATTTTGTAATTAAAAACAACAACAACTAATATGCTATTCGAGATCTCTGTTTCATACCAGTGAAATATATCAAGCCCTGTTAGTTTTAACCTGCAGCTTCTCTACCCAAAAGTAAAGTACTGGAAAAGCCCCTGAATTAGAAAGAAAATGCCAAATTAATTCACATTGAAAGCATAGCTTCTGCAGCCATTAGGGACGATGCATACTGGGATGCAGACAGAGATTCACGCAGAGGCAGAGATCTTGTTCTGGAAAAAAGGCACAGAGCCTGGCCAAACAGAGAACTGACCTAGGCCACCTTCTTTATTCACCATTGACAATTTATAGGATTTACAGGTATGGGCTTGGACTAAGATGTTTACAAAAGGTGTTTTTCCACTAACTGCTATTAGAAACACACTAAAATCATGTGATGTTTGTCTCACTTGTTTTTCCACTCATTCACAGACCAGGCCCAAGGACATTCACACATCCCATGCGCTTGGGGGCGGTTATCCGGCCCGAGATACCATTCTCATGAGTCTGGGCTATAACTTTTTACAGTTATGAGAAACGTACTTCAAAGTAATCTGTCCAAGGCCCTTTATATATTATTATGTTAGTATTATGTCTTTGACTGTCCAGAAGGTCATGTTAGTATTGATCTTCCTTTATCATCCAGATGGCTGGAACCGCACATCTTGCTTTCCCACATTTTACCTTCCAACAGCTTTAACTACTTTCTGCTTTTCTAAAAAAGTCTTTAATTCTGCAGGTATCTTTGCTATTTTCTACAGTTCTAAAAGAAATAAAGAAGAGCTTGCTTATCCTGTTTATCACTTTTTCCCCTCACTTGCACTGTTCATGTGACAAAGTATTAAGAAAATATTTTGTTTCCATTTCTGTGACTCTCATGTTCTTCATAAAACTTTGGGGAAACTAAAAGTCAGATCTGTAAAACAGTGGCAAGAACAAAGATAACTTAATGCTCATATTTAAAATTCAAAACTACTGACCATCTTTTGCAGTACAGCACTTGTCTAATCCCAAATTCTTGTTACTTCCTTCTTCATCATCATCTCCTGTTAGATAGTGCTAGACCTATACTTCACCCCAACGTAGTACCCTACCAGAATCAGACTCAGAAATCATATCCCAGCTATACTTTTGCACCTCCACAACTCATCTTCCAAAACATCTACATTATGAATTTTAGTAGTTGCTGAATTATGTCTGTATTTTAGAAGCAGGACTTAATTGCATGTTTTAAAACTACTCTTTTATATCCCTGCCTCAGTTGTCAACCTGGCTTTTAGATCTCTGTGAACTTACCTATTTTGTCACCTCCAAGAATTTGGATTTTTCTTATAAGTTCTCTTCATCTCCCTACCACAAGCACCTCTACTCTCTGTCAAGAGAGATGTTAGACAACAGGGATGAGTAGAAAATTAATTCAATAGACAAAGACTCTGAGGTGGAATACGACAGCGTAGAATGACATTGGAAACATTCATTTTGAAATTAATAGCTATCAAGCATTCTTGCAAAACAAAGTTCAGAATGTTAGTTGTTGAGCCTCAGCCATTGCAACACGCATACTGTTGTAATATTTAAGGCTACCAGTCTTGCTAATTTCTTCTGCCTTTCTACAGCTAGCTTTCATGGTTTATTGCACTTTCTCTCTTCCTTTAGCTTATCACTGCTTATTTAATAACTTCAGAGACCAGACTGCTTCATGAGGCCAAAGGAGTATGCTCAGGTCATATCAGAGAGGAGCATTTGTTTCCAAACACAAAAAGGCAGCCCATACTTGACCAAAAGATATATGTACACACATGCATTTGTACACACTGTAGTCCAAAAGACAGAATTATTTTTTATGAGCTAAAACACAGCCAATCCAACTTCATTATTATTGAAAAATAAGGAACAGTTAATACCTTAGGAAGTTTTGCTCATATGCCTAAGTTTTAAGTCGCACAAACTGAAGGAAGCAGAGAGAGGAAGGAACTAAGATTAAAAAAATCTGAGAGTAGTGAGGAAAATCGTCAGCAGTGCACAGCTGCCATTCAGTCGTTTAAACAATAAATAAAAATAAAATTAATGCACTAGTAAAGTGAACAATGAGTAAATTAAAGCCTACTCCACTAACACAAAAATGAGGAATAAGACATCCACAGATTTAACTTTTTTCCTGTTGCATAAGCTATTTAGCAGCTCTGCTCCGTTCGTACCTACCATATAAAGGGATATTTTAAACTAAAAATAATGTAAATTTTGTATTTAGCATGTTATTCCAAGAACCCAGTCTAAAACCATGACATCTTTATCCTATCACAAGTCCATGATTCATAGACAACCTTAAATCTTTACAAAGAAAGATTTATTTTGCTCTGCCCACATCTATGATAAATTTTTAGTTTAGCTTTCTTTATATTAAACCCATGGAACTCCATGACTTGAGGAAGAAAAAAGCATATTTAACTGAGCAGCTTTTTCAAAGAGATTACTCTCATATTTGGCATTTGACAATATTGTGCAGTAAACTAGGCACTACAGGGTTTTCTGTCAAAATACACTTGTGTATTATAGTGTTAAAATTCTAATTAGCCAGAAAAGGGCAACTGAAGTACCATGCTACAGGAAGATTCATTAGCAGATTTATTATTAATAAATATATATTAAGAAAATAAGATGCTGAAACACAATCCTGGTCCAATGAGCTAAAAAGCTAACCATAAGCTGCAATAACCAATACACCTTGTGAGAAATGCAGTTGTGATTGATGCTAAGATGTTTAATGTTTACAGATATAAGCAAATGAGACACGGGCTCTGAACCTGGAAAAAGGAAAAGGTGGTTAAGTTCTATGTAAAAAGTTATGAAACTTGCTTATGAAGTTATATTGACAGAGGGAACTAACATTTTAAGGGTTGACTAAACATATAATGGGTGCCTACTAACAAACTAACACTTTAAGGCTTAGCCACACAATAAATGCTTAGTTTAGAGCTTTATGTTAAGAAGAACAGAACCCCATCGAATGCCGAGATAAGAAGTTTTACAGCACCAGCTGTAACCTTGAGGAGACAAGATAGCCAAGATTTACAGCAAGAGGGGCGCCAGTCTGGTTTCAATCGACTTGGCAGCTTGGGTTCCAGCCAATTGATTATAATGAGCCAAAGATAAAAAGTTCACTGTGACGAAGCTGAAGGAGCCTTCATCCAAAGACCCCTCCTCAAATTCACCAAGTGACACTGTGCAGGCGCAACAGGGGAGGGTCAGGGAGGAGACTATGGAAATGGTTATCTGAGACTCATTTTAATCAGAAGCGGGGAAAGGTTATGAATATGTATAGGCGTTCCTGGGGTCATTATGAATATGTAATACCTTACTGTATTTAAGCACACTTCTTATTGTTTAAAGGTGTGTGTTGGGCGGAGCGAATCCCCCGCGCACCCAGCGCTGTTTTGCTTATGCTCTAATGAACACGTGTTTAAGGAATACAAGGAATTGGATTAAACGTTTTTTATCCATAGAAAAAGCATAACTTAGTTATTTCAGCGTGGTGACCCCGACGTGGTAACCTTGGATAGCTCTGTGTTACCTCAGGTTCAAGGGAGGCGCCCCACTTTAATAGCGGCCCTTGGACTCGGGTGTGCGGAGAGCTATCAACGTTATTCAAAATTAAAGCATAAGCAAGAGAATTGAGAAGAATTGAGCTCACTCCACCTGAATACTGCAGTTTACCCATAATCCAGAGTGCACGAAGGTCCTGACGGGAAAAGTGGACTGTAAGTACCGCCGGGTCGGGTAGGTCCTGATGGGAAAAATGGACTGTAAGTACCATCAGGTCGGGTAATGTGATTGTGTGACTGGTGTTGGCTGAGACGCAACCTGGTTGCGAAGCGAGTGCAGAGTCCTTCTAAGTGCGGTTTCAACACCCCGCGAGGGGATTGGCCACTGAAGGGACAAAGCGAGTGAAGCACTCTCTCTCTGTGTTGTGGGTTTGAGCCCCACGTTGTAAGCTAGCGGGTTCGATTCCCACGTTGTAAGCTAGTTGTAGTGGGTTCGATCCCCACGTTGTGAGCCAGGTTTCGTGGGTTTGAGGTTCCCACAAGAGGTCGAAGGGGAGCGACCTGCCGGAGGTACCCCCCCTGACAGTCCCTTGGGGAGGGGTCATGTTAGAGTTTTGGACCCCACAACAGTCCCTTGTGGGGGATCATGCTAGAAGTCTGGGATGAAGAGAAGTTCACCCAAGGAAAAAGCAAAGGATAAATGGACTCAAGGAGTGGACCCCCCAGTTTGTAACAAAATCCTGGGGAGATATAAGAAAGAAACTAGAAAAACTCAAAGAGATAAGGAGAAACAAAGAGTTAACTCATCCCTCATCCCATCTGTTGGGACGGGACAATTTGGTGTCAGAAGTGGGATATTCTGTGAGAAGAGGTTCGGGGGGGGATAGGAGCCAGAGGCTCTAAAGGAGGACTGATCGGTCTGTGCCGTGTTCTCCCGCAGGAGATCATGGCATCCCGGGTCAAGCCAGGCCTGGACTGCTCCCTGATATTGAGTTTGCTGAAAGATTATAAGGCTTGCCAGAGTCCTGAGGGTCTTAGGTGGGCTTCTGGACATTGGTCGTCTCCAGATATTGTAACTGAGCAAATAAGGGACTTGGCAAAAGAAAGCAGATTTGAGATTTCTGCTGTTTTGGAAGCAGCCTTGATAGCTGCCCCGAAAGACAAGCAAACTGAGCAAGAGATCATTAAATCACTGTAGACAGATTTACAAGCAGTATGGTTTGAACTTCAGCAAGCGGAGAGAGAATTAGCTGATAACAAATGAATCACAGAAAAACTTGCAGAACAGTCTGCAAGATGCCTTTTAGTACTAGCTATTTTTCTTTGTGGGTATCTTTTTGAATGTGTTGCAGTTTCGTAAGTCTTTGCCTGTTGTATGGTATAGTAAGATCACAGATTGACCCAAAATGTACATTTTGTGACGATGAGCAATTTGGCTCTTGACTGTGTGAATGTGGTGATGGGGTTTTGTGTGTGATAGCCATTGCTTTTCTTTCTGGCATGCTGGCTTTGTTCCAGCATCCAGACTTGTGCAACTCTGTGATAGGCTGTGTCTCATCTCGGTGTGCTGGATTTGGCTCTTTTGTATGCGCACCGGATGGGGGGTCCTGGTTTGGGGATGGCAGTTGTGGCGCCCCAGATGAGACACTGATGAAAGCCTTGCCCGGTCCAGCTTGCTGCGGCGGGGGGGGGCAGGTGCCGATGGGGCTCCAGCGCGCACTGACCTGTTTTGTCAGGGAGACCCAACGGTGCCTCCACCTGGCTGCGCAGTGAGCAGTTCAAAGGTGCAATGCTAAAATTGAGATATTGTCTTGAAGAAGTGTAACTGTGATCTGTTCGCATATTTGAACTTGGTATTTGGTTTGAGTGTCTGAGCTCAGTATTTTAGTTTGCATATTTATATTTGGTACCAAAATAATTTGTTTGGGGAGATAATTACAAAATGAGAACCGGTTCCATTACTCAAGTACCACCTTGCTCCCCCTTAAGATACATCTGTACACATGAAAGTAAATTAGTGGGGGAAGTGATTTGAATGTGAAATTCTGGGTTAGCTGTATTGCAGTTAGTGTTATTCTGTGGATAGACTGATTTGGATCTAAAATTAATGTAAGGGATTGATGCCTAATATGCCGTTTATTGACATCTGTAAGAAATTACAAAAGGTAGGAGCTGAGGTATGTAACTATTGCTCAGCTAATTGAAATTGCATATAAAGTTTATAGTCGCAGGAATTAAATGAAGAGAGAAAAAGGGCAAGAGGAACCCAAGCCTATGCCCGGCAGCTCCCCCTCGATAAGCTGCGGCGAGAAGAAGAAAAGAAGTAAAAAGCTGAGTGCCTGCTAAAGCGGCGGAAAAAGCGGGGGGGAGAGCGGCGACTGCTGGAGCTGGAGCTGCAGCTCCTCTCCTCCAGGCTCGCCGCCCGCGGGGGATGAAGCGGGGGGGGGGGGGCAGTCGCCGCCTGGCCCGTTCCTGCTGGGCTGCTTGGTTGTGTGTAACGCGCACAGAGCACGGGGATTTCCCCTTAGATAGACACCTTCTGACCCAGGTTCAGAAGTAGGAATTCGGCCAGTAATAGAGAAATTCCTGCAAATAGGGTTATTAAAGGAATGTGAGTCCAGTTATAACGCCCCTATGTTGCCTGACTGCAAGCCAGATGGGTCATATTGGGTGGTTCAGGACTTATGAGCTATAAACAAAATAGCTGAGGACCTCTACCCAGTGGTAGCAGACCCATACACCCTTCTGAGAGTATTAACACCTAATTTGACTTGGTTTATCGTTTTAGATTTAAAAGATGCTTTCTTTTGCCTCCCTCTCCATGAAGCTAGCTAGACAATATTTTCCATAGAAAAAGCATAAGTTATTTATTTCAGCGTGGTGACCCCGCTCACTGCAGTTGTAGCATTTGTCTTTTCTTTTGGGTTTTTTCTTGCCGATGTAGTAATGTTAGTAACAGAACCAGTTTTACAAAATGTTCCTGAAAGGATGAATCAGTTTTGTAAACTGTCCCTGAAAGGATGTTCAAGCATATCGTGTTCGAGTATACTCTTATCTTAACAACCTAGCTTTTATCTTAGCCTAAATACGCACAGAGTGAGGAGAAGTACATGCAGTATCTCCGGAGGTTGAGCAAGTCAGCAGTTATCTAGCTATAGAAGTAGTACGCCTGTGCAGTACCCAAAGGTGAAAGGGACAGAAGTGATGAAGACTACTAACTTCATCCTGAAGACCCCCTGAAAGACCTCCAGAGGACACTGCACATGATCAAAATAGTTCCAAGATGTTGCAATCGATGTTGCAATCAATGTTGAGTAACCGTTACGTATCTTAATGAATATATGAATATGTATGTGAAGGGACTGTATAAATGCTGTGTAACTTAAACTGACCAGCGAAGCCAGCTTTGGGTGCGAACCCCTGGTTTCCCGGTGCTGAAATAAAGCACCACATATAACTATGCCCGTGGTTATGTGTCCTGATTGCTAACAGTAAGCGCCACCCAGGCCGGTCACACAGAAGGACCAGAAGGACCAAAACATGTCAAGGTGGACATAATCGAATTTCTTTGATAGAATTTCAGAAAGATGCTATATTTCTAGCAGACGCAGAAGCCCAAATGTCTGCTTTAAGTTCTGACAATGCAGACCGGAGTGGAATTGTCTCTGACAAAAAACAGATATGGATTAAAGATGCTTTTGGATATTCTAAGCTCCAGCCCACGGCCTGAGTACAGTGTTGGCTGCCTGGGGATACCACTCCTACTGAGATCGCTATGATATTGGGGACTCCCAGAAATATTCTGGGTTTGGATTTACTGAAGGGAAAAGCCACAGCGTGCTCAGTGCTAGGAGCGGCCCTGGTGGCAGCTCAGAGCACCAGGCACCTGGACAAACAGAGCAAGAAACGGTAAAGGTCCTACAGGACCAGTTAGCTGCAGAACGTAATACCACTCAGCAGCTCCTTACAGCTCTGTTAGATGCATTAGACTGGGAGAAAATCTTACAATCTGAATTGGAAGAATATAAGCGGGCAAAGTATTACCAGTCAAATCTTGATTCTGTTCCAGGCAGTGAGCCCGGATTTACCAGCCCAGCACAAGCGGCTGAGGAACAGGGTCTTAAACTCCTGTATCCACCTAAACAATTGGAAATTACCCGGGAACTATCTTATCCCGAGAACAAGCAGGCAACAATGAGGCCCCTCATTTAAACTGAATCTACTGACAACAGCCAAGAGGGGGCGGCTCTGCAAGTTGCCACCCAGCAATACATTCCCTGCGGCCAACTTATCAGAGATTCAGGAGAAATATAGTAACTTAGCCCAAGAAACGGAAACAGAATGTGTTTTAACTGATGGCGATGAAATTTTGCTCTCAGAGAAGGAAGCACAAGGGTATTCGGAGCCTGGTGTGCTTCTGACTGCTAATGATCAAAGAGAGTCGTTAACGAGCCGTCTATTGGGCGGGGGAGCTGGATCCTTTAGAAAGGGGAGACCCAGTATGCATTGAAACCCCCACTGTAAATCACCTAACTGAAAACTTACAGAAGTCTGCCTGCCTCCAGTTAATTCACAACACAAGCCTGCTTCCCCAAGAGCCTTCCCCGGTGTTGGTAAATGCAGATCCTGTCGGGCTTCCTGACCCACTGAAACTGCGTGCGGCATGGCTGCGGGACCTTTTGGGGGATGCGCCGTCTCCACGGGGTGGGGGGTGTGGTCCCCGGGGTGGTCGAGCCGTGGCTTGAGGGGAGGTGGCTCAGGAGCTTAATTGTGGTAGCATGGGTCTGATGGGGGGAATCACAAAAACAAAAACTGCTGTACCGAGAGTGGAACAGCAGGTAAATCAAACTCCTCCCCTAGGTGTCCCGGAGACAAAGAGAAACCTTTTGTGGCCTGAGGTAATAGAGAAGGGAATTCCCCAAGATGTAATAGATGGAATGTCTACCCTGGACCTGGAAAAGCTTATCAGGGCATGGAAGGCACTGCATAAAAATGAACTGCTTGCTTGGGGGGGGGGGCATGAAAGCAGAGCCCCGAGCCGGTGGGACAGCGATTTTCCCTGAGACGCCCATTACTCCTGAGGGCGGATAACAGACCTGCCACTCCCAGTCAGCGAGCCGGGGGGCGGCCAGTGTGTTCATTTAAAGAGGCTCATCATAGAAACTGTTCAGGGGATTTGCAGATCGCCTTTCCCCTTAACTCCTTTAAAATCAATCCCCCACTGCTGGGATGGTCCAAGACTCAGCCAAAAATTAGTTCAGTGGGTTACCTCCCACTTATTGCTTTCTGTCCCCAAGCCCCTTCTATGCAATGGTCATTCCACACTCCTTACTATCCCCAAGCTAATGGGATAGCAGAAAGAACGAATGGTCTCTTGAAACGTTTTCTGAAACCTCATGAGCCTGGGTGGTTCATGCGGCTCTCAGAAGCTGTAACCAAAGTAAATGACCGCTGGGGGGTCAATGGATGTCCCAGGATCATCGCATTCTTTCCCAAACCTCCCTCCCTGCTCCCGCGGAAGAGGGAAGGGAACAACCTGGTCCAGCCACGCCAATTCCCAGGACAACCTATTCTAGTAAACTTACCAACTGTAGGAGAAGTGCCTTTAACCCTGAAAACTCCGCTTAACCTCCATGCATGGATAGCCACGGACGCTTTTGGAAAAGAGCACCGAATCGATATTGGATGGATTGTACCATGCTTTTAAACCTGTTCTGTTTTATGTATTTGCAGGTTGTCGCAGAAGCCTTTGCGGACCTAGTGATTATTGACATAGTGTTGTTGTCATTGTTGTTTTATAAAATATGGTGTTTTGGAGAACCCTTTTCCTTGCCTTTACCATCCTCAGTGACGGAAGAGGAAGTGAGTCCCTCAGTCTTGCCTGGGAACTGATTCAAGGGTTCATGCATGTCTGGAATCACACCAGTCAGGGAGTCTGTGTCCCTATTCCCAAGTCTTCAGGAGAAGGTATTGCCTTTTCCATAGTTAATCTTAACTTCTCCAAGTTGCTGGAGAGTAAACTGCATACAGTTGTCAAAAACTGTACCACCAATTGCACCTGTGGCAGAGTGAAAGCTCCATTTGAAAAACAATATGCTTTTGATGGAGCCTGGAAGGTGAACAAAGAGGCATTCTATCAAATTCCCCCCCAAAACTGGACCAACCTTTGGAATGAAACATGCAATAGATGGTACCTGAGTAATCTGATGACCCCTTTAAGGGGCACGCCAGTTATATTACCAATATCTCCTTGTCCTGAAGACTTAATGAATATACATAACACCTCAGGTAAATGGTGGAGCCAAACTCATTGTATAAACCCACACCAAATATCATGTACCCAAGTTCCCTATTGCCCCCCCCCACCTCCTGAAACTGAGCCTTTTGAGCACCCCTACACAGTTAAATGGTCTCCAGCATGGTGTATCCAGATTCCAAGTCGCCTAGGTCAGGAATATGATAAAATGGATAGAACTAGGTATGAGTGGGCTTGGTCTATCAAGCATATGTGGTATGGAGACACTGACCTTAATCGTCCAGTTGATGAGAAATATGTTGAAGCCCCCTCACTAGAATACTGTTTCTCATACAATAAGTTACACAAAGCTCTAAGCTAGGCAATTGCTATGTGGGTTAAGGGTTAGCTCTTTAAGGGTTAGTTAGTGTCCTGGTTTTGTTAAAAACAAGTTTCTCTTTTAGTGAATTTGCCTGTCAGCTAAAGCCTTCATATTAGCTGCATTTTCCTGGAGAACCAGACACATGTTTTGGTAAACCTAGCAATGGAATGCAAACTTGTTGATAAGCACGGATGGACATCTCGCGAGAGGGGCGACGAGAAACAAGTGACCAAGAAACTGACCAACTGTGTATAACATTCCATTCACGTGAGTACTTCATATAAAAGTGGGAGATCACAAGGATCTCGTCCCTTTTTCCCTTCTGCTTATGGCCGACATTAGGAGAGGACCTTGCTAATCGTCCCTGCAAACTGAGGCCTAGTGAGAGACTGAATCCAGCTCCGGTTGGCTGCGGAGTCCAATCCAGGACTTTGGGTGCCGGCTCTGCAGTTGCTGACACTTTCAAGATTGGTTTTGTATATTTTGTATTATTTTCTCTATTCTTATTAGTAGCATTAGTAAAACATTGTTAATTTTTCCAACTCTCTTCTCCCTGTCCTTCTTTCCCTCCCGATCGCCTGTCCTGAGTGGGAAGGGGGAAGAGGGAGGGGCAAAAGGGGGAAGTGGGGGGGGAGGAGGTTAACGATACATCTGCCAGGGTTTTATTGTCACCCCGCAATCTAAACCCTCGACAGTTAGTTAGTTAGTTCCCTGTATTCATCCCCCCTTTTCTAAGAGGTTAGTAAATTCTTTTACTAATATGATGATTCTTTATCTAATGTCTTTACAAAATACTTATTAGATTCTAACTTCTGTCTTAGCTGATGTTTCTTCCAGTTGCTATAAGTATCTCCGGTACTCTGGCAACACCACAAGAAACACCTCATCATTATACAGACCAGTATCCCTAAAAACAATATTCCCACTAAAGCTACAAATAAGGATCGTAGCCAAGCGAAGTTGGGAAGCCAGGAAGTGAGCCTTTCCCATAAATTTGAGAATCCCCATGACGTATTATCTTGAGTAACTAGATGGAGGATCTCAGATTGTTCCCATATCTTTTGAATATCTGTTTCTACCCATTTCTCCTGATTAATATATGAACAACAACTTTGGTTTATCACTACACACACTCCTCCTTCTTTTGCAGCCAGGAGGTCTAGAACCATGCGATTTTGTAGGACTATTTTGCTTAGTGATGATATGTCTTCCTGGAGCCCTTGAAGAGCATCCATAGTGGCATTTTCGATTTTCTCAATTGTGGCTGATATACTTAATATGGCTTTTTCTAATTTGCTAACTCCTAGCTGAAGGATAAACCATCTGGCAAAACTATGAAATCCAGAGGGTCTCTTTATGAGAGGGTTATTCATCACTGAACGCATTTTTCTCCATAACGTCCTAACAATACCCGGGGGTGGGTATGAATGGTTAAACACCTTTTCTTGAGGTAATATGTATCTGCCTGTACAATGGCCTTGCCAATTATCAGGTAGACTTTTCCTGGCTCACCTATCCCCGCAAAGCCACCACCACCCAGGAGTTAGATTACAATTTGTTGCTATATTGGAAGGGAAGTTAAGGTTTCCAGTATTTTGTATGCTGCAATTAAACCCTAGTTCTTTCAGCTTGGTTATATTAAAGGTTCCTACACTCTGCGAATGACTACATTCACTGCAATTTGGAAACTTTTCCCATCTGGTGGTTTTATCCGTGCAGTTCATACATCTGGAATAAATTGTAATTTCAGTTTGATTCCAAGGTACCAATTTGAAACTTCTTCCTATGGTTTTACTCAGGTCCTGCCCATAAAGACAAGTTTGCCTCTGGTTTGCATCCCACTTTCCCCATCCATCCCCTTCCCTACTCCAGTCTGGATGGGGTACACCGAACAGTGGTAATGTCATTCCTCTTGGGAGAACAGTGCATATCCAACAGTCTGAAAGATTCAAATTGTTCCCAATCATTTGAGTGAGGTTTACATGCCAATTTTTTACATGCCAACCATGTCCTAAAGCTATGATAGTGAAAAATATAATTTTCCAGGTTGCACCTGGGTTACCCTCCATGGTGTTTTGCAGACTTTCTTCACTCTAGAATGATGGATCCAGGACTCGACCCTTCCTTTGCTCTTGGCCTTGTTTGTATATGCAAAAGGGCCAAAGGTAAGGATTGAGGCCAAGCCAGGTTAGCTCCCTGCCCCAATTTTACAATTTGTTGTTTAATTAGATGATTCATTTTTTCTACCTGGCCACTGGATTGAGGACGATAAAGGGTATGTAGTTGCCAGTCTATTCCCAAATGCTGACTGAATTGCTGTAAAACTTTTGAAATAAAATATGGCCCTCTATCAGAGGATATAACAGCTGGAACTCCAAACCTTGGTATTTTTTCTTGTACTAATGTTCTAGTCACCTCCTGAGCTTTTGCTGTTCTGGTAGGGAATGCTTCTGGCCAGCCTGAAAAGGTATCAGTTAATACCAACAAATATCAGTACCCCCTTTTCTTGGGAGTTCCGAAAAATCAATTTGCCATTGTTGCCCAGGTCCATTTCCTTTCCCAATTTGACCCATTTCTGGCTTGGGTGTAGTCTTAGGATTAGCCTGGAGGCAAAGATGGCATTGTTGTGTCACCTGCCTTACGGTAGTATACAAATTTCCAGCTACTATTTTTCTGATCAAATATTTGTGTAGTGCTTCTGCTCCCCAGTGTCCCTTCCTGTGCTCTTCCCTTACTAAAGGCCGAACTAAATAGGAGGGAACAATAAGTTTTCCTTGTGGGGTGTGAGCCCACCCTTCCTTATTATATGATCCCTCTAAATCTATAATAAGTTTCCGATCTTCCTTAGTATACTCTGGCTTACCTTCCAAAGAGGCCTGCCTGTTGGGGACTAGAGCACTTCCTATTTTTACCTCCTTGTTTTGCCTCTCTGTCCGCCAGCTCGTTCCCTTTTTCCAATTCCGAGCTCACTTTCTGGTGTGCCTTGATATGCATGATTGCCACCTTCTTAGAAAGTTGAACTGCTTCCGGTAGTTTCAATATCTCCTCCGCACGTTTGATATGTTTGCCTTGAGAGTTTAAGAGTCCTCTTTCCAAATTGCTCTGTGCACATGCACGGCCCCGAAAGCATACTTGGAGTCATTATAGATGTTAACCATTTTACCTTGAACTAGTTCCAGAGCACAAGTAAGGGCAATTATTTCACAGAAATACGTCCTTTCACTTTGGCCAGTGGCTCCCTTTACTACTATGTAATCATTACGTATTGGCAATCTACCCAAAATTCCACTTGTTTTTGTTCATTCCAGGTTCCCATCAGCCTTTTCCAAAACTTGCTACTGTCCGATTCTCCCTCTGCTTACTTCCTCTGCACCTTTCCCGACATTCATTTTCCCAATGTACACTGATCTCTCTCTAAAGGCTTTCAAAGCCTTCCAACCTTTTTAGTTCTCTACTTTCTTGCAGTGCTGCTGCACCTGTCCTTTCAACAATCTTCCTCTTCTCTGTTACTAAATACTCTCCATGCTTCTTCTAACAACGTTTCCAAATTTCTACTTTCTTTTGCTCCTAGTTTCTGTAACTTCTCTAAGGGGAGCTTGCACTATTTGCAAGAGGCTACCCTGAGAGGTATCCGGCTTGCCCTCCCCTTTGCTGCTTTAGCAGCGGTTTTTCTATTTTTTTTTCTTCTTTCTCTTTTTGCTGCAGTTTAGACACAGGCAAGGCCACGCAGACGGGGAGGCTGAGTTTATCTTGCAGCTTGGCACAGGCCTGAAATTTATGTTCAAGCTGTACAGCACAGGCCTGGGATATTTTGCTTTTTTTGTTTTTCCATTTAATTCCAGTCATAATACACTCTATATGCAATTCCAATTAGCTCAGCAATGGTTACATTCCTCAGCCCCATTTACATTTGCAATTTCTTATAGATGTCAGAAAAACAGCATATTAAACTTAAATCCATTATTTCCATTTTCCTAGACCCAATTCAGTTCATATTCTAGCCACTTTTAAATACAATCTCTCCCAAGCTCACATCCATCATAACATTTAGTGTTTTGTTTGGTTTTTTTTCCCATATCTGCGACTAGCACATAAATGCACTATGAATCAGAGTTTAACAACTTAAATCCTTTTCTGGTTTCAAAATTGTTAGATAACTATAAGAGCAAATTAACAGTGCACATGGAATCGCTTGTCCAAGGGGTGGAAACACAGTCCTACCATCTGCCATGGATTGATCCAAACCACGCCGGAACAAGGTAAAGCCCCAGAACACTTGCAATATATTGATGACATCATCATATGGGGTGATACAGTGAAAGAAGACTTCGAGAAAGCTGAGAGAATAATTCAGATTCTTTAGAATACCAATTTTGCCATAAAGTGAAGCAAGGTCAAGGGACCTGCATGAGAGATACAGTTTTTAGGAATAAAATGGCAAGATGGGCGTCATCAGATCCCAATGGATGTGACCAACAAGATTGCAGCTATGTCTCCACCTACTAATAAAAAAGAGACACAAACTTTCTTGGGCATTGTAGGTTTTTGGAGAATGCATATTCCTGACTACAGTCAAATTGTGAGCCCTCTCTATTGAGTGACTCGGAAAAAGAACCATTCTGAATGGGGCCCGGAACAACGACAAGCCTTTGAACAAATTAATTGTGAGATAACTCATGCAGTGGCCCTTGGGCCAGTTCAGACTGGACTGGATGTTAAAAATATGCTCTACATTGCAGCCAGAGATAATAGTCCTACCTGGAGCCTCTGGCAGAAAGCATCAGGAGAAAGTCGAGGTCAACCCTTAGATTTTTGGAGTCGAGGATACAAAGGATCTGAGGCCAAATATACTCCAACTGAAAAAGAAATACTAGCAGCATATGAAGGAGTCCGAGCTGCTTCAGAAGTGATCGGTACTGAAGCACAGCTTCTCCTGGCACCTCGACTGCCGGTGCTGAGCTGGATGTTCAAAGGGAAGGTTCCCTCTACGCATCATGCAACCGATGTTACGTGGAGTAAATGGATTGCATTAATCACGCAACAAGCTCGAATCGGAAGTCCCAATTGCCCAGGGATCTTAGAAGTGATTACAGACTGGCCAGAAAGTAAAGACTTTGGGATGTTGCCATATGAGGAGGAAGTAACACATGTTGAAGAAGCACCACTGTATAATAAACTTTGAGACACTGAAAAGCAATATGCACTGTTCACAGATGGATCCTGCCGTCTTGTAGGAAAACATCACAGGTGGAAAGCTGCTGTGTGGAGTCCCACACAACGAGTCACAGAAGCCACTGAAGGACAAGGTGAATCTAGTCAATTTGCACAAGTAAAAGCTATCCAGCTGGCTTTGGACATTGCTGAATGAGAAAAATGGCCAGGGGATTCAGTGATCTGGAAGCAGTCGGCTGGTCCTTATCGGGAAAACCCAGATAAGGTTGCAAAGGTGATTAAGATGATAATTAAGATGCAGAATCCTGATTGGGATGATTTACAAGTCATTTTAGATACATTAATGGATTCCACAGAAAAGGATATGGTTGCACGGGCTGCAAGGGATAAGGTGAGAGAAGATATCCGGAATGGGAGAGTAGAGGGCAATGTTGATGAGAATTTTCCAAAGGAAGATCCCCGATGGAATTATAATACAGGAGGCGGGTTGTGCCGTCTCCGGAGATATCAGGAATGGTTATTGACTGGTGTTCAAACCGCTATGCCGAAGCAAATGAATTGGTCAAAGTTGTATAATGTAAGGCAGGAAAAGAATGAGTCTCCCTCAGCCTTTTTAGAAAGATTGAAAGAAGCTGCCAAAAGATATATGGATTTAGACATAGAAACGGAACAAGCGAAAACTCAGCTGGCTCTAATTTTCTTAGGGCAATCTCAAGATGACATTCGAAAGAAGCTGCAGAAATTAGAGGGTGCACAATTAAGGGATCTGGACGTAATGTTAGAAACAGCTTGGAAAGTTTATAATAATAGAGAAAAAGAACAATCGAGACGCCACCAGCAAAATTTGTTGGCTTTGATCCAGGGACAAGGCAGGGGAGTAGGAGTCCGGGGTAGGGGAGCTGGAAATGGTCGAGGAGGAGGTCGGGGACGTGGTTCGTGGAGTGCCCAAGGAACTCCCCTGAGACCCCTCATGAGGCTTGGCATAAATCAATGTGCCTATTGTAAGCAAGAAGGACACTGGAAAAATGAATGCCCGGCTAGGAGCCCTGCGGGTCAGATGTCCAATGCTACGGGAAATGCGGTACAGACTATGGTGTTAGGGGAATACAGTAATAACAGCTGACTATATGAAGGCGCGGAAGTGAAAACCCAGAATAAGGAGCCCTTAGTGACAATACAAGTGGGAGACCGGGATGTAAGATTTTTAGTAGACACGGGGGCTACTTACTCTGTATTAAATTCCTTACAGGGGGCGGTGGGTCACAAAGCTAAAACAATTGTTGGTGCCACAGGGAAGGAGGAAGTACGGCCATTCCTGCAACCTTTGGATTTGTGTTTTGGAGAAAAGGAGCTAACCCACGAGTTCTTATATGTTCCAGATTGCCCAGTTTCTCTTTTAGGATGAGATTTGCTGACTAAATTAGATGCCACAATAACGTTTGAGGATGGAAATTTGGTAATGAAAGTTCCGGAGTCAAAGGTAGGACAAATTTTACTATTAAAGGAAAATCCAATTGTAAAAATACCACAGGCAATAGAAGATGCAGTGATTCCCACGGTATGGGAAACTGACATACCTGGGAAATCAAAGGCAGCTAAACCTGTGAAAGTAGCGCTGAAGGAAGGTGCTGAACCGGTACGATTAAGACAGTACCCATTGAAATTGGAAGCCAGGTTAGGAATAGTATCTTTAATTGAGAAATTTTTGAAATATGGAATTCTAGAAGAATGTGAATCAGAATACAATACTCCAATTTTTCCAGTAAAGAAACCTGATGGTAGCTATCGACTAGTCCAAGACTTACGAGCAATAAACCAGATCACTAAGGACATACATCCAGTAGTTGCAAATCCGTATACCTTGCTAACATCTGTGAAAGAGAAATATAAATGGTTTACAGTACTTGATTTAAAAGATGCCTTCTTCTGCATACCCCTTGACCAGGAAAGCAAAAAGCTATTCGCTTTTGAATGGGAGAATCCACACAACGGGAGAAAGGCCCAGTTAACCTGGACACGCCTTCCACAAGGATTTAAGAATAGTCCGACAATCTTCAGAAATCAACTAGCCAAAGAACTTGAGGAATGGACTACGAGAGGCCATATCGGAATTCCTCGACAATGGTATTTGTTGCTGCAATATGTGGATGATATTCTGATTGCTGCTGAGACCCAAGAACTTTGCATTCAGGTAACAATTGAAATATTGAATAAATTGGGAATGAATAGATATAAAGTGTCAAAAAATAAAGCTCAGATTGCATCCACAACTGTGATCTATCTAGGATGCGAGCTTTCTCAAGGACAGCGAAGACTGGGTATAAACCGTGTGCATGCTATCTGTGCGATCTCAGAACCGCGTAACTTACATGAATTAAGATCTTTTCTAGGAATGGCAGGATGGTGCAGGCTCTGGATCATGGACTATGGACTTATTGCCAAACCTTTATACGAGGCACAGAAGAATAAGACCTTGGTGTGGAAAAAACCACAACAGGAAGCTTTTCAAAAGTTGAAACAGGCTTTAATGCAAGTGCCTGCTTTGGGCCTACCTGATCTGAGTAAAGACTTTCAGTTATTTGTACATGAACGACAGAGACTTGCTCTAGGGGTATTAACCCAATGGCTGGGATCTTGGAAAAGGCCTGTAGGTTATTTCTCTAAACAACTTGACCCGGTAAGTGCTGGATGGCCGAAGTGCTTGCTGGCGGTGGCTGCTACCGTGATATTAATTCAGGAATTCCGGAAACTGACTATGGGGAAAAAGATCGAAGTGTTTGTATCCCATATGGTGACTACTGTATTGGAACAAAAGGGGGGTCATTGGCTTTCCCCAAGTAGGATGATGAAATATCAGGCAATTTTGACAGAGCAGGATGATGTTATCCTAAAAACAACTAACCTAATGAATCCAGCTGTGTTTTTAAGCGCAGAGACTGAAGAAGAAAATCTGGAACATGATTGTGTGGAGGTCATTGAATATACCCATGCAAGTCGACCTGACCTGAAAGATACCCCATTGGAGGAGACGGATTGGGAGCTTTTTACTGATGGCAGTAGTTTTGTGGAAAGCGGAGTGCGGTATGCAGGATACGCGATTACTACTGCCAAAACAATAATTGAAGCTAAATCCCTACCACCAAACACATCAGCACAGAAAGCTGAGTTGATAGTCCTAACTAGGGCATTAGAGCTCAGTGAAGACAAAAAGGTCAATATTTGGACTGACTCAAAATATGCATTCGGGGTTGTTCATGTACATGGAGCTCTTTGGAAAGAGCGTGGACTGCTCTCCTTCCAAGGAACAAACATCAAGTACCAAAAAGAAATATTGAACTTGATTAATGCCGTTCAAAAGCCATCACTAGTTGCCATCATGCACTGTAAAGCTCATCAGAGTGGGACATCGAAAATTATTGAAGGAAATCGACTTGCTGATCAGACAGCCCAATCAGTGGCACGACGAGTCTGGATGATGGTGGGTCTCGTCTCCCAGAAGGTAAGAGCAATTGATTTATTACCTACACCTTCAGAGGCACCTGAATATTCTGCAGAAGATGAGAAATTGGCAAGACTAGTAAAAGCCGTCAAGGATAATTCTGGATGGTATGTAACCACCAATGGACAAATTGTGGTGCCAATCACAATTATGAGAGGGATACTTCAGGCGGAGCACCAGAAGTGTCATTGGGGTGCAGAAGCATTGGTAACTTATCTAAGAAAACAAATTATCTCGGTCCAGATGTTAACAATGGCAAAATCTATCACAGCTAAGTGTGAAATTTGCTTGAGAAATAATCCTTTAGTTAAAAGGAAAGTAGATATGGGAAAAGTTAGGACAGGTGTACAACCAGGGGATTGTTGGCAAATAGATTATGTGGAACTCCCCAAAACCCGAGGATTCAAATATCTGTTAGTTGGGGTATGCACCTTTTCAGGATGGTCAGAAGCCTTCCCTTGTCGCACCAACCAGGCACAAGAAACTGTAAAATGGTTATTGAAGGAAATAATTCCTAGATTTGGAGTACCATTGGGAATATCATCTGATAGGGGACCACATTTTGTTGCTCAGGTGGTAAAGGAAGTCAGTAGATGTTTGGGAATTAAATGGGAATTACATACCCTGTGGAGACCCCAGTCTAGTGGCCAGGTGGAGAAAATGAATCAGACGCTAAAACGACAGCTTAGCAAAATTTGTCAGGAAGCAAAAATTAAATGGCCCCAGGCCTTACCAATAGCGTTATTGCGAATTAGGATTAAACCCAGGAGTGGAATGTCAGTAAGCCCATACGAGATTCTGTATGGCAAGCCATATGAAGCACCTAATCCGAATCCAAGTGTACATGTAAAAGGTAATCAGGATGTGTACAATTATGTGTTGTCTCTCGGCAGGACATTGAATCGACTCAGATCCGTATTAGTGTGGAATCGCCCACTAGCACTTGAGAATCCAGTACATGATATAGAACCTGGAGACACGGTGTATATAAAGACTTGGAGAGAAGATCCTTTAAAAGAACGTTGGGACGGACCTTATCAAGTACTTTTAACTACATTTACCGCAATCAAGGTTGCTGAAATAGATTCCTGGATACATTACACCCGAGTGAAGAAAGTCCCAAAACGGTGGCAATCACAATTAGTGGGTCCAACCACACTTAAAATCACAACGCAGGATGTCTAACTTTTATCACCGCTTTGTGCTTATAGTAGTTTATGTACCCAGACTGTATGCCACACTGATTTGCAAAGTCACTGGAGAACAATTATGCAAAACACGAAGAGCTATAGGAGATAGTGACGATGCTCAAGTGCCGCAAGTAGTGCAGAGTGTACAGAATCAGGCAGAGAATCTGATGATAGGACTAATTCGAGATTTTGCACGAACCCAAAATGCCAGTAGCATCACTGCTTGCCTTCCCATTCCAAAATCGGCCGAAGACCCAATACAATGGGGAATAATATCTACAACCTTACCGAGAATGAATAAAACTGGTAAGATAGTGTGTGAATCTCGTACTAGGCTGGAGCAAGTGCCAACTGAAAAATGGGTAAAAACAGGACCCGAACCAGTGGAATTTAGAGGAAAGGTAGTTCTCAAAGAAAGTTGGACCAAAAAGACAGTATATGAAGAGGTTAATCGGACCTATTGGGAATGTAAAGATCAGGATAATCAGAACATAACTGAATCATGGAATAACATGTGGACATTGAGTATAGTACAGCAATATCAATATAGTGAAGCATTTCCATGGTGTATACGATGGACCAATGTAACGAGAGGAGTAACAGTACCATGGTGGAATTGCTCTTGAGTGATGACCTGCCAGACAGATGTGAGAGAAATACCTCTGTCCATCATTAAAGTTGCAGTAATCGCAGGTTGCATTTGTCAGAAACAATTGGATCCAAAGGAAGCAATCAAAATAGGCATTGATGGAGATAAGATAGATTGTAGAGGAACTATAGGTAGTGTGGGACATTTGGTTTGGGCCTTAAGTGATGGAACCTGGACAACACATTTACCGATAGCAGGACCTGTAAGGGAGGTTACTTTGCGGTTACCAACCCTATGTTCCATTTGGAAGAGGTCACCCCTGAAGAATAGGCAAGAACTCCTACAAGTTAGGCACAAGCGAGAGATAGATGAAGATGATGTGTGGCACGAGCCATCAGGCAGTGTTAAATTCGGCTGGGCATTAGAATCTTTCTTTGCACCAATTGCAGCCTATAGAAACAGAGAAATGATTGACAGATTAATTGGACAGATGGATCGATTGGCAAGGATAATCAAAAAGGGCTTTCGAGAATTCAATATACAATTGCAAGCTACGAACAAAATGACTTTGCAGAACAGAATGGCACTTGATATAATGTTGCTAAAAGAAAATGGGGTTTGTGGGTATTTAAAGGATAGGGTTGATCACTGCTGCATTCATATCCCAAACATAACCTCTGAAGTGGAGAAAGATATTTCCCAATTAACCCAAACAGAAAAGGAACTGCAAGCGGAAAAACAAGATGTAGAGCAGAGCTGGATTGGGGCCTTGCTAGGCAAATTGAACCTGAACCTGGGAGGATGGGTATATTCATTGTTGGAAAGTTTATTTTTGCTTGCTATTATAGTTGCTCTTTTCTTTTTGCTGTATGCTTGTATTAAACATCAGATAAGTCAATCAAACGCCAGGAACGACCGCATCTTTACTGTTCTTAGCAGACCCACTTTTGACAACCCTCTAGCTTATAAGGAAAACATAATGTAATGAAAATGCATTGTCTAGGAATAGAAAAGCATTTTCAAAGGGGGGAAATGTTATAGTTGAATTGAATTTTGTGGGCTGGGCTGTGTTTCTGATTCTGTAGATCATCTCCAGGATTCCTACCTTATCGTAAAAGCTATGCAAGTTGTATACGAGCTCATATTTTAGAGAACTGAAAATTAGTTCTGTTAGTTCTCAGTAAGTTCTTATCTTATCTTGAAAGTGCTGAGAAGGTACATTTGCTATCATCCAAGAATTTGTATAATTTTATGCGAAGTGCGCATGTGCAGTGACAAAAGGTGAAAAGTACACTAGTGATGAAGACTACTTACTTCATCCTGAAGACCCCCTGAACGACCACCAGAGGACACTGCGCATGCTTAGAGTAGTTCCAAGGTGTTGCAACTGATATTGTGAAATAATTGTGTAACCTAATGAATATGCAATATACACGTTGTAACTTTAATGAATATGTATGTAACCAAATTGGATAAAATGGGGAAGTTTGAATCAGTGGTCGGAACCAGCTTTTGGTGTGAGCCCCTGGTTTCCCAGCGCTGAAATAAAGCACCGCATATAACTACGCCTGTGGTTATGTGTCCTGAATGCTAACATCTTCACTGACTCATGGATGGTGGCAAATGCCCTGTGGGGGTGGCTACAGCAATGGAAGAGAAGCAACTGGCAGCGTAGAGGTAAACCCATTTGGGCTGCCACACTGTGGCAAGACATTGCTGCCTGGCTAGACAGCCTGCCTGTAAAAGTATGTGTCCTGTCCCAACAGATGGGATGCGGGATGAGTTAACTCTGAACGCAACACGCGCCCTGACTCAACAGATGAGATCAGGTGTGAGTTAACTCCGGGTAATTCTGCGCGGCAATGCGAAGTGAATGACAGACAATCACTCCGGGAGTCCAATTATGAATTTACTAAAAGCACATGGTGGTATACAAATTACAGCAATCAGTGACTTGGCAAAAGTATGTTATAGTACCACAAAACTTATCAATACATTGACAGCAAAAGCCCTTCTAAAAGCAGTGGATTGGCAACAATTAGTAACTGTAATGCAAAACTTAACAAGACTTTAGCAGTAGAACTTAAAATGATATTGCTTCATATGTTTAAGGAAAAGGAAGAGAGAGAAAGAAAAGGAAAACCAAGATATCAGAAAGAGAAAGGGAGAGAGAGAGACACAGAGAGGGAGAGTAAGGTATCACCACTCCACAGGTACATCGGTCCCGCGACGACCTCTGGAGGGGGGGACGCGTTGAAGATTTACACGCCGCCAACCTGTACCATACGTGAGGTTGTTTTATAACCCAGTTCATTTACATGCGAGATAGGAGAAGGCGGTTCATCTCCTCCCTCTGCTTGCTCTTCGTGCTAATTAGGAAGATTCTTCTGGAAATGGGTCTGGGGTCTTCAAACTAGGGGAAAGTTCATGGTATTGACCAGAAGTGAGTTGTCTTGCCCGTCAGGGGTAGCTGTTGGTTTGTGGTTTCTTCTGGTAGTTGGTTGTCCGACAGATGGTTCATCTCTATCATCCCAATTAGGCTATGAGACCTTTTACAGCAACACTGTTAATTGTCCTTATCTTCCAAGGTGTCTGCCTCCATGGCCATAAAACTTCGGGAAAGAAAAGATGAGGTGTCATCTATCTCTTCTTCCCAAAGTAACAAAAACCAGACATTTAAGGCATAACAAGGTTTTTGTTCTGCTAAGCATGGGGGGAGTGCTTCAAGGTTGTCACAGTGTGTCGTGTAGACACTCATGTGCCTAAAAGTTGAGCCACTGAGGAACATCGAAAAAACTGGCAAGTGGATCAGGCTGCTAAGATTAAAGTAGCTGAGGTGGATTTGGACTGGCAACATCAAGGTGAATTTTTTCCTAGCTCGGTGGGCCCATGATTCTTCAGGGCATCAAGGTAGAGATGCAACATATAAATGGGCTCATGACCAAGGGGTGGACTTAACTATGGACTGTGGGAAAGCAAAGACGTGGGAAAGCAAGATGTGTGGTTCCAGCCACCTGGATGATAAAGGAAGATCAGTACTAACATGACCATCTGGACGGTCAAAGAAATAGTACTAACATAATTAGATCATAGCAAAATTAAGGGCCTTGGACAGATTGTGCTGAAGTACGTTTCTCATAATTGTAAAGAGTGATAGCCCAGACTCGTGAGAATGGTATCTCAGGCTGGATGACCGCCCCCAAGTGCATGGGATGTGTGAATGTCCTTGGGCCTTTTCTGTGAATGAGTGGGAATGTAACTGAAACAAACATAACATGAGTGTGGTGTGTTTTTAATAACAATTATTGGAAAAACATCTTATGTAACATCTTAGTCCAGGCCCGTATCTGTAAATCCTATAAATTGTCAATGGCTAATAAAGAGGGCCTCAGCCTGGCTCAGCTCTCTGCTCTGCCTGGCTCTGCTCTCGCTGCTAACAAGATCTCTGCCTGTGTGTGCATCTTTGTCTGCGTCCCAGTGTGCATTGTTCCTCATCGCTGCAAGTGGTGCCCCGTGTGAGTGTGTGACCCCTGGAGGCTCTTCATCGAGCAGCGTGTTTGGCGGCGACCACACAATGCGACGGGTGAGTAAATTTTATTTGTGGCCACATTAATCCCTAGGGTATAAATAGGGACAAACAGTCCTCATTGAACAAGAGAGCTGCAGGATTGCGTTAGTATGGGGCAAGCTGCTTCTCAGGAACATAAATTGTATTTGCAGGTTTTACTGCAAATATTACCTTCTTCTGGGTATCGTATTTCTGAGAAGCAGGTCACTTCGCTCCTGGTATGTGTGAGAGAGAATTGTGCTTGGTTTCCGAGTGAGGGGACGTTTGACAGTAAAATTTGGAAACAAGTTGGGGAACATCTACATGCACAAAAGAATTCAGGTTTTACAGTCCCTGACGGTTTGCATGTAACTTGGAGATTTGTGTACTCTGCGCTATCGCAGCTGCAGTCGGCAGAGCAAATAATGCAAGGGCAAAAAGGGGAGGATGGAAAGAAAAACATAAATGAGCAGGTTGCTAATGATTTGAGTCTTGACAGCAGTGACAGCACTCATCCTTCTGAGTCAGGCTCTGTAGATCTCGAAAAAGGGTCAGGTTTATATCCATCATTAATGCCATCACAGCTGTGTAAAGATAAGGCAGAAATTTGTGAGGAGCTGGGTCAGGAGTCTAGAACTCTGCCCTCAGCACCTCCTTTGCCTGATTTTAATGATGCTGATACAGAACACAGTAACCCCTTCATGACTAGGACAGCGGAACACAAAGGGGTGATGCAAAAATGCTGTGAAAAGGCTATGGAGCACGGCGATTTTTCTTTCGCCTTTCCAGTTATTTACAAACCACAATGACCACCAGAACATGACGGAATACCTGCTTCTGTGTGTTGCCTTTCCGAAAATCAAGCAACTTGTCAGGAGTGTGAGTTAATTGTTTTACTGGTTGTTGTTACATTTTCTTTGTGGTATTGTTTGTATAAGTGCACTGTAAGCCTTCTCCCTCTTGTGCTGCAAGCTGCTCCGTGCTTCCCCCTCCTCCCTCCCTCTTCTCATGGTTTTTACTTACAAGATGGGGTCGGGAACAACTGTTTTCAGTCACGTTCCTAAGAAATCAATATTGGGGGGTGTTTCAGAACATAGGCAAGCACTTGGAAATATGAGGAAGGAATGAGGCGTGGAAAAGACTTCGGGAAAGATAAGATGAGGTGTCATCTATCTCTTCCTCCCAAAGTAACAAAAACCAGACGTTTAAGGCATAACAAGGTCTTTGTTCTGCTAAGCATGGGGGGAGTGCTTCAAGGTTGTCACAATGTTTTTTTCTACATCCCAGCTGCAGCTGCTTGACCATATTTATAGTTATCCTCCTTGCCATTCTTGCACTATTCCCACACAGTCTTGTACACTCAGCTCTGACCCTCTGTCAGCAAAGGTGAAAGACCCCGTTTTTCACCATGCATCTACGTATAGAAACGTCCCTTAAGCTACTTCTGTGGGCCTTTCTCACCACATTTTAGAGCAATTCTGAAAGCGGCTACTTACCTCCGCAGTTCCTTGCCTCCTTTTAAATATCTTGTATTGGTGTTGCACCATTGAGTTGTCTGTGATGCGTTAGTAGAGAGGTGGACCAGTGGACTCCCCAAATCAAAAGGTCAGTGCGTGTTGGAGTCCTTCCCTATCCTGTCTCCCATCTGGAGCAGCAGGACAATTTGGGCAAGGTTTAAAATGTTTGTCCCATCTGGGTCACCAGAAACTGTTGTCCCACAAGCAGGGTCCAGTACCTGGTGTGCAATAAACCAGTCTTACACACAGAGCCAGTCCAACTCCAGTAGCTGGCACCAAATTCCACTCATACACATACAAGTCTTACCAGTAGTGGCACTTACTCCTTGTAGCATGCATACACAAGGGACAGAGAGTGAGATTATGCAGAGAGATAGATAAGAAAATATTTAATATGAAGGTATACGAAGATAGGACAGACTGCAGTGATCAGGTGCAGGGCTCAGCCAGACCAGCATACTGACCGGCCCCATTTTGCATATGACTGTCCCCTTTTATACCTCTTTCTGTATGTTCCTCCTTTCTTCCTCCCCAGTTCCCTTCCCCTGCACGTCCTCATGGGTTTGTACAGCTCTATCAATTCCCACGTCCCTCCCAGTCCGGGTTCTTGTTTTACAGTCTTATAAGTTGCAAAGTCCAGGTTGATCTTCCTGGAAGTGACGTCTGTAGTTTCTTGATAGCCCATCACTTAATGTGACTGGTGAGGTTTGTTTCTCATCACTGCATTCCTTATCATTTGTCAGTAGGTTTGTGTTCTGGTATGTTCTTGTTTATGGCTGCCTCATTTTCTTATTTTACCTTGCTGCACTGAAAAAGGTCCTTGACCAGATACCCTTAAAGGAGCAGACACTCTCCTTCCACATACCCTTACATTAATAAATTTACCCCTCACTCTATTTGTCCCAGGACAGCACAGATGTTCCGCCTCTTGAGGCCTCCCACTCTGCTGTCACATCTTCCCTACTAGCATGCAAGAAAGAGGTTGAGTTTATCCTGTGGCCAAGGAATTTGTGCAGCACAACACAGGCCTGAAGGCTATGCTATACATGCAGCACAGGCCTGGGACTACTCAGGTTAACTGTTATGTGGATCACTAACTCCTCAATATACACTGGTCTTCCAGTCAGGATCACTACAGTCTAAAACAAATGCTGAATATATTAGATGTTAAAGAAATATTATTGACTCTAGGTTTCCTGTATCATAGTCTCGGATGTCTGTGCTTAATAAAAGTAATTTAACTAAAATGAAAAATAAAAAATAAATTGAAAGGTACAGCAAATAAACAGTCCTCTCAAGGGGAGGGACCTTGAGACAAGAGAGGCTTGGGCTTTTAAACCCTCACAATCTATGTACTCGTTCTTCACGTGTCCTTCATGCACTGTCCACATGCCTTTTTGTCCAATGGTAATTCTGGGTCTGGGGGCTTCTTTGTTTCTTATTGGATTCTCTTTCTCCATCTTCCAGGCAGCTTTTTTTCTGTTCTTGTCTAGATGTATTGCAGCCTCTGCTGATAGTGTTTCCTCTTTATCTCCTTGTACTGGTCTTCAAGGCCCACCATAACCAAGCAACCAGGTCAAAATAAGTTCAGGATATGCAGCCTGGAATTCCATCGAGCCTGGCTGCTCATGCTAACTTTGGCTACTCATTCTAAAATAGGTTATTCAAACAAAAGAATACAGCTAAAAGAATATAATACAATTTAAAAGTTAGTTTGATTAAACATTCTGTAACACAGACATTCAACCACCCTGTGTTCTTGGATGAGAAAGCTGTAATCCTGAATGTCCATAATGTTGAAAGTCTTGCAGCCATATACACAAGGTGATAAAAATCCGGAGAAGTCTCAACAGGACCCAAACTGTTTTCTGATATAGATGCTATTATATTTAATTCCCCAGAGGTTGCTCAAAGACACAAAGCCATAGACTGTATCAGAAGCAGGTGTCTCATCAGAGCAACTTGCTAAACATCCAGGGGACAGAGTTGCTTTGAACTATAGGTTATTTAGAAATATTTTATATGAAGATCCATAAAATGTTTAACAGCAAGTGGTACCACTATATCCCACTTTTCACTCAGTAGCTGGTTGCAATTGGGAAGAGCTGCATATAGTTGTAATTTGACTATGACTGATTAGTTGTCTTGAATATATGACTAAACATTCTTTTTCTCTCTTAACTCCTGGAGCATGTGTGTTGTTGGCTCAGGTTCTATTTACGTATGTGTGCTGAGTTCATTCTGGCTGGCAGGTAAGCCCACATCCAGTCACTTGCTCAGTCCTCTGCAGTGGGATAGGGAAGAGAATAAGAAGGGCAAAAGCAAGAAAAAACCCCAACATTTGTGGGTCGAGATAAAGGCAGTTTAATAAGCAAAGGAGAAAAAACAACAACAACAAAAACAACAACAACAACAACAACAAAACCCACCAAGTGATGCAAAAGCAATTTGCTTTTCATTGATGACTGTCAACTCTTTCAAGGTTTCTGTTACTAAGATTAGCAAACTGATAACTGTTCAGGAATTGTGCTACAATAAGCATCAGTTTTATCAAGATGGGTCCACTCATAATGTACATAAGATACTGTTTGTCCAGTAGTTCACCAATTTCTGGATAGTAAATACTCTCATTATCGTTTGCCATACATATTACTCATGAGTTATTCAGAATCCTGAGGACTTCATAGAAGATGCCTTGGAAATCACGTTCAGAAGTATTTCATGTGTCTGAGCAGAGATAAGGCTTGGTTAGTTCTGGCTCTAAGCAATGGACGGGCCAGGCATTAAGCTGTGAAGCTGGCATAAAGGTGATGAAATGAAGAAGTAAGCTTAACAGCAGAGTCAATTATATTGTTAAGCGGGCATTCTTTATTTTATCAGTGCTAGGGAACACTGGAAATCATCCTCCATAAGTGCTCCAAGGACTGGATGTTCTTGCGTTACTTATATTCACACAATTATTGCATATTCATTACAATTTTTGGAAATATTTAACATACAATATATCTATACTAAAAAATAATTGATGAAGTTAGTTATAATTGATTAGTTTCTTACTTACAGTACATCTATTCATTACTAGTTAAATATAAGCTAAGCACTCTGCGTCTAAACAATGTATCACTTAATCTTCTGTCTCCCTCTTGTCATGCAGAAGGTTCTAAAACTTGAAAAATATCCCCACGTTTTGCAGGTGGTTACAAAGAATTTATCGTGTCAATTGGATAATGATGGGTACGTCTTCTGTAACTTAATCACACCTCTATCCCTGGGAAAGTAATGGAACAGCTTATCCTTGGTGCCATCTCAAGGCATATCAAGGATAAGAGGGTTATTAGGGGCAGTCAGCATGGCTTTACCAAGGGTAAGTCATGCTTGACCAACCTCTCCCACAGCATCCTCACAGCTAAGTTGAGGAGCTGGGGTCTAGACAATAGAGTAGTGAGGTGGGTTGCAAACTGGCTTAAGGAGAGAAGCCAGAGAGTGGTAATCAATGGTGCAGAGTCTAGTTGGAGGCCAGTATCTAGTGGAGTGCTCAGGGGTCAGTACTGAGGCCAATATTATTCAATATATTCATTAGCGATTTAGACGAGGGAATAGAGTGTACTATCAGCAAGTTTGCTGATGACACTAAGCTGGGAGGGGTGGCTGACACGCCAGAAGGCTGTGCTGCCATCAGAGACCTGGACAGGCTGGAGAGTTGGGCGGGGAATAACCTGATGAAATTTAACAAGGGAAAGTGTAGAGTCCTGCATCTGGGCAGGAACAACCCCAGGTTCCAGTATAGGTTGGGAAATTACATATTAGAGAGCAGTGTAGGGGAAAGGGACCTGGGGGTCCTGGTGGACAACAGGATGACCATGAGCCAGCACTGTGCCCTTGTGGCCAGGAAGGCCAATGGCATCCTGGGGTGTATTAGAAGGGGTTGGCTAGTAGATCGAGAGAGGTCCTCCTTCCCCTCTGCTCCGCCCTGGTGACACCACATCTGGAATATTGTGTCCAGTTCTGGGCCCCTCAGTTCAAGAAGGACAGGGAACTGCTGGAGAGGGTCCAGCGTAGGGCAACGAAGATGATTAAGGGAGTGGAGCACCTCCCTTATGAAGAAAGGCTGAGGGAGCTGGGTCTCTTTAGTTTGGAGATGAGGAGACTGAGGGGTGACCTTGTTAATGCTTATAAATATATAAAGGGTGAGTGCCATGAGGATGGAGCCAGGCTCTTCTTGGTGGCAAACAATGATAGGACAAGGGGTAATGGGATCAAGCTGGAACACAAGAGGTTCCACTTAAATTTGAGAAGAAACTTCTTCTCAGTGAGGGTGACAGAGCACTGGAACAGGCTGCCCAGGGAGGTTGTGGAGTCTCCTTCTCCGGAGACATTCAAAACCTGCCTGGACATGTTCCTGTGCGACCTCACCTAGGCGTTCCTGCTCCAGCAGGGGGATTGGACTAGATGATCTTTTGAGGTCCCTTCCAATCCCAAACATACTGTGATACTGTGATACTGTGATACAGAGCCGGCTTTACACTACAACAAAGTAGTGGTATGACCAATACCAGAAGTTGTCCATACAAACAAATCCACAGCAACTACAGTATACATTTAAGGTGCTAGCAACCTGGTATATGCTATCCTGTGCAATAATTCTGTTTCATGACTTATGGATAGCCCACAACCAAATGACTGGTCCCAAATTTCAGAAAAAAATACCTTCTTACCAGAGGTCCTTGTCTGTCCCTGCAGGGATCCAGCTGAGACAAGGAGTCTCTCCAGAGAAATCTCTGTGGCGTGCCAAGAGAGTCTTTGACTCAACAGGTCCTGCAGCCATACAGAATAGGTTCTCCCACCTGGCTTGCCAACTAAAATGAAGAAATAAACTTAACAGCAGAGTCAATTATACTGTTAAGTGGCATTCTTCATTAAGAGCCCTGGGGAACATTGGGGATCATCCTCCATAAGTGCTCCAAGGACTGAATGTTCTTGTGTTACTTATATTCACACAATTATTGCATATTCATTACAATTTTTGGAAATCTTTAACATACAGTATATCTATACTAAAAAATAATTGATGAAGTTATAATTGTTTAGTTTCTTACTTACAATGCATCTATTAATTACTAGTTAAATATGAACTAAGCACTCTGCTTCTAAACAATGTATTACTTAATCTTCTGTCTCCCTCTTTTCGTGCAGAAGGTTCTAAAACTGGAAAAATATCCCCTCATTTTGCAGGCTGTTAGAAAACATTTATCATAGAATCACCTGCAATTCCTGGGCATGAACTGCACCAGATTACACATCATCTCTCCTGCCTAGAGAGGCTGCTGTGATAGACAGAGACCCGCAGTCATGAACTAGTAATTTACATATTTATGTGTGTGTATATACATTTGAAGACAGGTAGAAAGCAGTAGTGTTTTGGGTATGATGTAAATGGTATGGAATAAGGGGTGGAATGTCCTGTTTTTTTAAAAAACAAGACCAGTTTCTCCTTTAGTGGATTTTCCTTTCAGCTAAGTTATTCTAAGTAACTGCACCTTTCTGAATTTGGCTGAATGTTTTTCAGACACTGTTCGCTCCAGAGGTGATAACGGTAGCAGTGGTATGCAGAAGAGGCCCAGGTTTAGACTTATTGCTATGGCAGCCAAGGTTACTGATAAATTTTACACGTCCCATAAGTGAGAGAGGCATATTTGCAAGGAGGGGCGGACAGAACAGGTGACTAAAATTGACCAACTAAGTATTCCATCTGTGAGCACAGGCACGTCGCAAGAAGAGTCGGAGGCCACGAATGTATTTGCAAAGAGCAAATTTATTTTAGTTACCTCTCTACTAGGGGATCTCCTGAGTTGCACCTCCCATGCAGAGGTAACACAAGCAGGGATGCAGGCACTGGTAACTTCAGCCCTGGTAGAAGATCACTGGGCTGCCTGCACTCACCTGTATTTCAAGGCTTCAAGCAGGCACAGCTTCACGCTCTTTCTCACAACAAAGCAGGAATCTCAGGCACAATGTTAAGGTGCCTTAGAGTTTCTCACAGGCCTATGTTATCTAACAGAGAGGTTCTACTCATCAAGCATACAAGGTTAGTAAAACAATTAGTGTGATGTATGTGCTTTTTCTACACCCCAGCTGCAGCCGCTTGAGTGTATTTACAATTAGCCAACCTCCTCGTCATTCTTCTGCTGTTCTCATATGCCATCCCATACACATCGTGCACCCTATAAAAGTGGGAGATCATGAGGGTCTTTCTTTCTTCAACCATGGCCGGCATCTGAAGAGGACCCTGCCTGTCGTGCCTGTGATCCGAGGCCTGGTTCCAGACCCTGCATCCCTGAATCCAGTTCTGGTTTGCTGTGGAGTCCAGCCCAGGACTTCTGGGTACCTGCCCTGCAGCTGCTGGAACAATGCCAGCTCTGCCACAGGCAACACTGCACTACCCTGGGAAATTCGAGATTGGTTTTGTATATTTTGTATTATTTTCTCTATTTATTAGTAGCATTAGTAAAGCATTTTTAACTTTTCTAACTTGCAAGTCTCTCTCCCTTTTCCTCCTATTACCTTTCCTAGTGGGGAGGGTGGGGGGTTAACAGAGAGCATCTGCCATGGTGATACAGGGAATCAACAATTAATTAACTAAAAATTAACTAACTAACACTTAAAGAACTAAGGAGCTAACATTTAGAAAGGTAACCCTTTAACCCACATCACTATTGCCTAGCCTTGCTAACCTTTGTGTAACTTACTGTATGAGAAACAGGAGTTCACTGACGCCTTGCATAATAATCCTTGGGTGCATCCTTGGTGCATCCCATACTTTGCTAAAAGTGTGTAGAATGAGTCTCGATCTTTTACTAACCAAAAATCTTGATTATCAGCTTTTTTGGTCATTCTTATTAAGAAGGGGTGGAACCCACTTTGGGAAGGCACAACTTAGTTACAAAGGCCACAGCAACTGCTGCGTCACCCTTCGCTTTCCTGAGTGGTTGAAGGGGACAAAAATCTGCTACAGGAGGGCTCAACTTATCTACATAAACACACGAGATTGCCCCTTCACTCTCCCTAGCAGAAAATTCTCATCAACATGTGAGCAACAGCCCTTTTGCACTTTGAGATCTTTTGGTTTGATTTTGGGAGATAGAACCCTCAACTCGAGTTTGGAGTGCTTTACACCAAGGCGTGTATGGTGCACGGGAAATCTGAATCGCCCCCCTTGCGTTCTGGACACTTCTCACCAATAACGGTGGAAGGTCAGGTGTGGCTGAAGCGAAATGTCCTTCCCCTGGTGCAAACCATACACTACCTACACCCCTCTGTTTCCTAGAATCCCATCCTCGTCGCCAATTTAATGTCATGGCCCATTCGATGATGGACTTGTGATGGTTCATTTACCTTGATCTTGAAACACAAAATTAAGACAACCAAAATGCCAAGGGGTTAGAATTTAATCAAACAGTGTAACTTTATTATTTTGCACGTAAACAGGCACGTGATAGCGAGAGAGTAAGAAAAAGGGAAAGGAAAAAAAAAAAAAAACAGGGAAAGAAGAAGAAAAAAGGTGGGAATGAAGATTGGTTTACCACCAGATGAGCTCCAAAGGTGTCCCTCTGGTCTCCGGTCCCATAGCGTCCTGCTGGTCCTCCGTCGTGGTTCGGGATCCTCTAGTGGGAAGATCTCTACAGTGTCCATTCTGGAGTCATCTCTTATGCTTCTTCACCCCTCCTCACTCCCATTCTTTGAGGCCAATCTCCACCTTTGCTTCGCAATTCAGGCTTAACTGAGCAGGCCTGAAAAATCTCTGCTCTGTGTGCCGGGACCCATCTGCGCCTGCGTGGCCTCGCATGCAGGGGTCTCTCTCTGGTCCATTGGGTGACCTCGGGACCCTTGGCGAGCTTCTGGGCATGCTCTTCTTCGTTGGCCTTTGTTTGAGGGAGGATATTGGGGACAGGTGTGACTGAGGCTACAGGTGAGAATCCATCTTCTGGACGGTAGCTATTGTCCCTGGGTCAGAGAGACACGCATAACAATCCCTTTAGGAGGCGGGGGCTAGCTTGGCTGAGGCAACAGGCAAAGTCCATTGTTAGCAGTAGCCCCACCGGATCGAAGAGACCTGTGCAACACAATGCTTCTCCTCGGGCCTCTCTCCAAGTCATTGTCCATGCGTTCTTTCTGTCAGGGCCTCAGTTCTCTCAGTTCCTGATGACGATGTTTCAGGCAAATACTGCTCCATCTTCAGACCGACTCTTATAAGAGTGAAGAAAGCCTGCAAAGCACCATGAAGGATAATCCAGGTGCAACCTGGAAAATTTTATTTCTTATGGTCATAGCCTTAGCACACGGGTGGGATGAAAATTGGCATGGGCAAGATCTGAATAAAACCATGGGGGGAAGCTTTAAATTGGTGCTTTGGAATCAAACCAATCAGAGTATTTACATTACATTGCCCACTTCAGCAGGAGAGAGCTTTAAATTTGTAGTAATTAACCAAAATCTTTCTGAAATTCTATCAAAGAAATTAGGTTATTACCACCTTGACATGTTTTGGTCCTTCTGGACCTTCTGGGTGACCTTTTGGTCCCTTTGGTCCTTTTAGTCCTTCTTGATGACCATCCCGGTCGGCACTTAGTACCTCAGCAAGAAGAAACCCAAAAGAGAAGATAAATGTTACAACTGCAGTGAGCGAGGTCACCACGTCAAAGACTGCAAGATCCTGTCACAGCCCAGAAGATGCCATTTCTGCTGGAGCACCAGCCATATGGTCGCCAGCTGCCCCAAAAGAGCTTAGCAGCGAAGCAGACAAACACCGGGAGCCTGACCTTTCCATTAACATTAGAAATCTGTTTAAGGATAGAGATGGGTTTTCTCAGGTAGAACTAGCCTTCTTACCTGTGTCCAGGGAAAACGTAGATAAAGAATCATCACATTAGTAAAAGAATTTATTAACCTCTTAGAAAAGGGGGGAATGATACAGGGAATTAACAATTAACTAATTAACACTTAAAGAACTAACACTTAAAGAACTAAAGAGCTAACACTTAGACAGCTAACCCTTAACCCACATCACTATTGCCTAGCCTTGCTTAGCTTTGTGTAACTTATTGTGCGAGAAACAGGAGTTCACTGATGCCTTGAAAAGATAAAAAACCTTGGGTGCATCCTTGGGTGGACCAGATAACAGAAACTTGGGCACAGGACAGGAGATACACCAGTTTTAACCAACTCAACAGTCTGAGACCTAACCAACTCATCACACTGGACCAAAGATGAGTGTGTACAGAGAAGAGGACCCGGGTTCACGATCACTGCGCAGCTGCAACCAGGAGGAGCCAGAGGTGGAGGCTATGGAAATGGTCTCCCAGAACTCATTGTAATAAGAACCGCCTTCTCGGGGACAGGTTATGAATATGCATAGGTGTTCCTAAAACTTTCATGACTATGTAACACTTTACTGCATTTAACCAAGCTCACAGCTACTGGAAATTTGCACACGTCTTGGGGGGAGTTATCACCCGTGTGTCCGGCGCCATGTAAATACATACCTTCTTTACAATCTCAAGGGTCATTTCCGCACCTCATTTTGACCAGCCAGCCAGCCAGCCAGGAGGGCGTTCTGCTTGGCTGCATGAATAGCTGAGAATGGATGGCTTTGGTGCGCTCCAAAGTTTTTTTCGGAAGAACTCCGCTCCCAGCTGGTCATTTGCAGAAGCAGACAAAAGACCTCTGGCAAAAGCAGCGTGTAATAAGTGATGGTCAAAATTGTTAATGTTGAACAAATCGAGTAGGATTCAATTGTATTATGCATATTATTGTAAGCAGTAATTGTGCTTGTGCAAGTTTGATTATGTTTTGTAGAACCTTGTAGTAGTAGTTAAAGCCAATGCCATAAATAACAGGACTCCCAGATGGTGTCATAAATAACAGGACTACCAGGTGGTGCCATAAATAACAGGACTACCGGATGGTGTCATAAATAACAGGACTCCCGGATGGTGCCACAGATAATAGGACTCCCAGATGGTGTTACAGAAAACAAAGCGCCCGGATGTTGCAACAGATAACAAAAGTTCCAGAGACGGAAATTCCCAGCACGTAAAAGAGCGTATAACATATATAAGCACATACGAAAGGTTGATTTGTGTGCCTGTTGGCGGAACTGAGCTTCCCCCAGTCACCCAGCGCTGTTTTGCTTAATTACTGCTTGCTAAATAAAATCGATTGATTGACTCAAAATCGATTTATTGGCTCTTATTTATAACACAGCGGATGAGGTATCTGCAATAAAATTGCATTTCATTGCATTTGGTGGGGAGCCAGTAAGACGTGGTGGGATGCCCCACGCGTGGCCAGAGTCTGCAGTCGTGTAAAGGTATCTGGGAAGTGGGGGCTGCCATCTGAGAGTCGGCCACTAGTGGTCTTGGGAGTAGATCAAGCAACCCCAAGGTTTCTGCGTCTTGGTTTCAGGAGCCAGGATGGACCTTTGCTAATGATTTTAGCTAGGTGAAATGTAATGCAGAGATCTCTCTTTTTGCAGCTGCACTGGCCTGGGCTATCACTTCTTACACTCATAAAAACCATATTTTTGTATAATCTGTCCAAGGCCCTTTAGCTGGAACTGCTGTTCCCACAATTCTGCTTGGTATTCTGTTCCTGCCACATGAGATCCTGAATTCCATCATCTCGTGTTTGCTGCAACCAAGGCAGCCCTCAACCTTTACTGCTTCAGCCAGACCTTCCTTGTTAGTGAGAATGAGATCCAGCAGTGCTTCTCACAGTATCACACTATCACAGTATGTTTGGGATTGGAAGGGACCTCAAAAGATCATCTAGTCCAATCCCCCTGCTGGAGCAGGAACGCCTAGGTGAGGTCGCACAGGAACATGTCCAGGCAGGTTTTGAATGTCTCCAGAGAAGGAGACTCCACAACCTCCCTGGGCAGCCTGTTCCAGTGCTCTGTCACCCTCACTGAGAAGAAGTTTCTTCTCAAATTTAAGTGGAACCTCTTGTGTTCCAGCTTGATCCCATTACCCCTTGTCCTATCATTGTTTGCCACCAAGAAGAGCCTGGCTCCATCCTCATGGCACTCACCCTTTATATATTTATAAGCATTAACAAGGTCACCCCTCAGTCTCCTCATCTCCAAACTAAAGAGACCCAGCTCCCTCAGCCTTTCTTCATAAGGGAGGTGCTCCACTCCCTTAATCATCTTCGTTGCCCTACGCTGGACCCTCTCCAGCAGTTCCCTGTCCTTCTTGAACTGAGGGGCCCAGAACTGGACACAATATTCCAGATGTGGTGTCACCAGGGCGGAGCAGAGGGGAAGGAGGACCTCTCTTGATCTACTAGCCACCCCCCTTCTAATACACCCCAGGATGCCATTGGCCTTCCTGGCCACAAGGGCACAGTGCTGGCTCATGGTCATCCTGTTGTCCACCAGGACCCCCAGGTCCCTTTCCCCTACACTGCTCTCTAATATGTAATTTCCCAACCTATACTGGAACCTGGGGTTGTTCCTGCCCAGATGCAGGACTCTACACTTTCCCTTGTTAAATTTCATCAGGTTATTCCCCGCCCAACTCTCCAGCCTGTCCAGGTCCCGCTGGATGGCAGCACAGCCTTCTGGCGTGTCAGCCACACCTCCCAGCTTAGTGCCATCAGCAACCTTGCTGATAGTGCACTCTATTCCCTCGTCTATCTTATGTAACATCTTAGTCCAGACCCGTATCTGTAAATCCCATAAATTGTCGCTGATAAATAAAGAGGGTCTCAGCCTGGCTCAGCTCTCTGCTCTGCCTGGCTCTGCACTCCTTCCTGAAAAAATTCTCTGTCTGTGCATGCATCTTTGTCTGCGTTCTGGTGTGTGTCATTTCTAATTCCCGCACTTGACAGACTACTACCCGCTATTGATCTTCCAGACAGGTGGGGAGGAAGCTGTATCCCGTAGTATGAGGGGAATGAAGAAAGACTTCAAGGCCTTGAGATGGTTGGTGAAAGAGTCTGAGGTGCAAGTTTGTCTGTGAACAGTGCATACTGTTTTTTAGTCTCTGAAAGTTTATTATACGGTGGTGCTTCTTCAGCACGTGTTACTTTCTCCTCATCTGGCAACGTTCCAAAGTCTTTACTTTCTGGCCAATGTGTAATCACTTCTAAGATCCCTGGGCAATTGGGACTTGCAATTTGAGCTCGTTGCGTGATTAATGCAATCCACTTACTTCACATAGCATTGGTTGTGTGATGCGTAGAGGGAACCTTCCCTTTGAACATCCACCCCAGCACGGGCAGTCGAGGTGCCAGGAGAAGCTGTGCTTCAGTACCTATCACTTCTGAAGCAGCTCGGACTCCTTCATATGCTGCTAGTATTTCTTTTTCAGTTGGAGTATAGTTGGCCTCAGATCCTTTGTATCCTCGACTCCAAAAACCTAAGGGTTGACCTCGACTTTCTCCTGATGCTTTCTGCCAGAGGCTCCAGGTAGGGCTATTATCTCTGGCTGCAATGTAGAGCATATTTTTAACATCCAGTCCAGTGTGAACTGGCCCAAGGGCCACTGCATGAGTTATCTCACGATTAATTTGTTCAAAGGCTTGTCGTTGTTCAGGACCCCACTCAAATTGGTTCTTTTTACGAGTCACTCAATAGAGAGGGCTCACAATCTGGCTGTGGTCAGGAATATGCATTCTCCAAAAACCTACAATGCCCAAGAAAGTCTGTGTCTCTTTTTTATTAGTAGGTGGAGACATAGCTGCAATGTTGTTGATCACATCCATTGGGATCTGACGACGGCCATCTTGCCATTTTATTCCTAAAAACTGTATCTCTCGTGCAGGTCCCTTGACCTTGCTTTGTTTTATGGCAAAACCAGCATCCAAAAGAATCTGAATTATTCTTTGAGCTTTCTTGAAGACTTCTTTTGCTATGTCGCCCCATACGATGATGTCAGAAATATACTGCAAGTGTTTTGGAGCTTTACCTTGCTCCAGCGTGGTCTGAATCAGTCCATGGCAGATGGTAGGACTGTGTTTCCACCCCTGGGGCATGAATTCCATATGTACTGGATGCCCCTCCAGGTGAAAGCAAACTGCGGCCTGCACTCTGCTGCTAAAGGAATCGAGAAAAGCGCATTAACAATGTCAGTTGTGGCATACCACTTGGCTGCCTTTGACTCCAGTTCAAATTGCAGTTCTAACATGTCAGGCACAGCAGCACTCAGTGGTGGCCTAACTTCATTCAGGCCACGATATTCTACTGTTAGTCTCCAGTCGTCACTAGACTTACGCACTGGTGAAATTGGGCTGTTAAATATGAGTGAGTCTTACTGATCGCACCCTGGCTCTCCAGTTCACAAATCAACTTCTGGATAGGAATCAAAGAGTCTCAGTTGGTGCGATATTGCCAGTGATGCACCGTTGTGGTAGCAATTGGCACCTGCTGGTCATCAACCATCAGCAGTCCTACAACAGAAGGGTCATCTGAAAGACCAGGCAAAGCAGACAGCTGTTCAATATTCTTATTGTCCAAGCTGATATGCCAAATGCCCACTGATACCCTTTCGGGTCCTTAAAATATCCTCTCCTGAGATAGTCTATGCCAAGAATGTACGGAGCATCTGGACCAGTCACAATGGGATGCTTTTGCCGTTTTTTTTCCAGTTAGGCTCATTTCAGCCTCTACAACAGTCTGTTCTTGGGATCCCCCAGTCACTCCAGAAATACTGATCGATTGTGTTCCTTTTTAGTTTGGGGGGATTATCGTGCACTGAACACCAGCGTCCACCAAAGCTTTGTACTCCTGGGGGTGTGTTGTACCAGGCCATCGCATCTGCACAGTCCAGTAGACTCTGTTGCCCCTTTTCTCCGCATGGCTGGAGGTAGGACCCCTCTAATTTCTGTTTTGCACAGTCTCTGTGTATGAAGTAGAGGTTCCTTCAAGAGGATCAGAATCTCTTCTACGCCTTCTGGAAACTGGAGCAGCCATTTTCCTAGGTTTTTTTCCTGTTAACTCACATACTCATATACTGAAGTTCTGAGGTGGGTCTTCCATTCCATCTCGTCATGTTTTCTCCCTGGTCACGGAGGAAAAACCACAGTGTGCTTCTTATTGTGGACTTCTTCTGTCCTCTCTCTTGAACAAGACCAGTTTCTCTTTTAGTGAATTTTCCTTTCTTCTTCTAAGTAACTGCACTTTTCTGAATTTGGCTGCATGTTTTTGCAGACAGGAGCTGATAAATGGAAGCAATGGTATGAAGAAGAGACCCAGGTTTAGATTTATTGCTATGACAACCAAGGTTGCTGATAAAAATGCATGTCCCATAAGTGAGAGGGGCATATTTGCAAGGAGGGGCGAACTGAACAGGTGACTAAAATAGACCAACTGAGTATTCCATCCCATCCATGTATACACCCTATAAAAGTGGGAGATCACGAGGGTCTCGCTCTCTTCAAACATGGCCAGCATCTGAAGAGGACCCTGCCTGTCGTCCGTGCAATCTGAGGCCTGGTTCCAGACCCTGCACCCCTGAATCCAATTCTGGTTTGCTGCGTATTCCAGCCCAGGACTTTTGGGTGCCTGCCCTGCAGCCACTGGAGCAGTGCTGACTCCGCCACTGCGCTGCAACAGTGTCCTGGTTTTGTTAAAAACCAAGTTTCTCTTTTAGTGAATTTGCCTGTCAGCTAAAGCCTTCATATTATCTGCATTTTCCTGAAGAACCAGATACATGTTTTGGTAAACATAGCAATGGAATGTGAAGTTATTGATAAGCATGGATGGACATTTCGCAAGAGGGGCAACGGGAAACAAGTGACCAAGAAACTGACCAGCGAAGTATAATATCCCATTCACGTGAATACTTCATATAAAAGTGGGAGATCACGAGGATCTCGGCCCTTTTTTTCCCTTTTGCTTATGGCTGACATTAGGAGAGGACCTTGCTAGTTGTCCCTGCGAACTGAGGCCTAGTGACAGACTGAATCCAGCTCCGGTTGGCTGCAGAGTCCAATCCAGGACTTTGGGTGCCGGCTCTGCAGTTGCTGAGACTTTCAAGATTGGTTTTGTATATTTTGTATTATTTTCTCTATTCTTATTAGTAGCATTAGTAAAACATTTTTTAATTTTTCCAACTCTCTTCTCTCTGAAATTCTGTTCCTCCCAATCACCTGTTCTTAGTGGGAAGAGGGGAGAGGGGTGGGGCTGAAGGCTGAAGAGGGGGAAGATGGGAGTTAACAATACATCTGCCACGGTTTTATTGTCACCCCGCAATCAAAACCCTTGACAGCCAGGAAATTCAAGATTGGTTTTGTATATTTTATATTATTTTCTTTATTAATTAGTAGCATTAGTAAAGCATTTTTAACTTTTTCCAACTTGCAAGTCTTTCTCTCTCTCTTTTCCTCCTATTGCCTTTCCTTGGCGGGGTGGGGAAGGGGGTTAACAGAGAGCATCTGCCACAGTTTATTGTCACCCTGCAGTAAATGGTGATAGCCACCCTTGCAGTAAACCACTGTCACCTGTGCTCCCACATTCTTCTTATGGTTCCTCACCTTTCCAAGAGGTAAACACCTGCACTGTGGCCTCATGAGCTGAAATGTTGGGCAATCCACATAATGGAAAAGAAACATTCCCTGTCTCACATTTAATGCTGCAACAATTTATTCTTTCCTCTCTCCCAACTTCCTGACCGTTCTTGTGAGGCTCTGCAGCATTCAGGTGGGCTTTCACAGCTGGAAAGATGCTCTGGCCACAGAAAAAAAATGTTTAATTATCTGAACCAACTTTACTGCTGCTTCCACAGGCAAGGCACTGATTTTATTTCAATGGATTCTTTCTAATAAAATGAATGTAAATAAACTCTCTGTGGAAATGTGATACTCAGCATCATAAGACCCAAGCTCAATTAAGGAACAGGGAGGTTGTTTTGCTTTTATTTGGAGGTGGTAGGAAGGGACCAGTAGATAGAAAGCTGAAGCATACTCTTCTCTTGAGATTTGGAAGTGAGCCGGCAATGTGCACTTGCATCCCAGAAGGCAAATCGTATCCTGGGCTGTATCAAAAGGATCATTGCCAGCAGGTCAAGGGAGGTGATTCTGCCCCTCTACTCTGCTCTGATGAGATCCCTCCTGCAAGCTCTGGAGCCCTCAGCACAGGAAAAACACGGACCTGTTGGACAGGGTTCAGAGGAGGGCCACCAAGATGATCAGAGGGATGGAACACCTCTCCTGTGAGGAGAGACTGAGAGAGCGGGGATTGTGCAGCCTGGAGAAGAGAAGGCTCTAGGGAGCCCTTATTGTGGTCTTTCAGTACTTAAAAGGGGCCTACAAGAAAGATGGGGACAGACATTTTAGAAGAGTCTGTTATGGTAGAACAAGTGGTAATGGTTTTAAACTAAAGGAGAGGAGATTCAGGCTAGACATGAGGAAGAAATTGTTTACAATGAGGGTGGTAAAGCACTGGAACAGGTTGCCCAGAGAGGTGGTAGATTCCCCATCCCTGGAAACATTCAAGGCCAGGCTGGATGGGGCTCTGAGCAACCTGATCTAGTTGAAGATGTCCCTGCTCATTGCAGGGGGATTGGACTAGATGACCTTTGAAGGTCCCTTCCAACCCAAACTACTGATTCTATGATTCTATGATTCTATGATTATTTGAGTAGCAGTACACAGAACAGGGGGAAGAGGGAAGCTGAAGAAGTAGGATTACTGTGTGTGAATTATCTGAGCTGTGCAGTTATTTGCCAACCTCTTTCACCAAAGCTTCACTGTTATTAAAGGACATCCAATTAGGATATGTAATGAAGCAAATATATTCTCAGACTTGGAGGACTGTACTTGCTAATGAGCAGCATCCTTATATGTTGCTCAGTATATTTAAAGTAGTGGTGATTAAAGGCACTAAAAGTAAATCTACCACACGTTCCACTATATGATGTTATCTATCATCAGGTTTAGTGGCCAGACTGAGACATTTCAAGCACAAGAGAAATTATATTTATAGTGATGTCTGTGGATGGGTTTCTATTAGATGGAGATTTGTTATTGAACTAGCCGGGCCCAAAGGAATTTCAAGGTCACCTCAGAAAGCTGAAAACAGGACCTGCTGTGGGAGTGAAGCAGTTCTGCAGCAGCAAGGCAGCAACATGACGTAAATCAACAGACCTATCAGCAGTGAGACTCCAGCGCATGGACAGCTCGTGAACATAGATGATATCCAATTAGTGAATGCATGCTTGGAGCGTGGACGCGTGATCAGGAAATAACTGCATATATAAGGAGGCTTGTTTCTGTAATAAATGGCTTTGCGTGATTCACATTGTATCGGAATGCTGAGTCCTTTATTCGCTCCAAAAAATGGTGACCCCAACGTGATACTCTGAATGGCATCTCACTACGATCGGGAAAAAGCCTGGAGCGGCCCAGCTGGAGGCGGTTCAGCTGGACTGAAGACCAGATGGAGGCATCCGGATGCCCCGGGGATAAATTCGTTGACAGATCACCAGAAAAGGTGAGCGGCTGGGGGCAGGAGGAGGGAAGAGTGAAGTTATGGATCAAAATGTATTTTCTGAAGAACAAGCCGTAGTTAAGCTCCTCCTGCATATTTTTCTGTGAGAGGACTTAAATATGAAGAAAGTAACATACATAGACTGTTAGTTTGGTGTAGAACTAATGGCTGCCCGGGAGAAACCAAGAAGCCTTTTAAATGTGAACTTTGTGACGATATAGGGCAGAAATTATGGGATAAGGTCAGCAATGGAGATAAAGAAGCTAAATCATTAGCAACTACATGGAACCTTATAATTACTACTTTAAAATATTTTAAGGCTGAACGGTCTGCTGCTGCTGGAATTTTTGCAGAGTTGCAGCCTGATAAGAATCCTGAAAATCGCTATGAAGCTTACCCAGTTCATGTCTTTGATACCTTATTTCATCCCCTGCTGTGCCTTCGGCGCCCCGATGGCTCAGCAGTCCAGGGAGGGGGGAGGAAAAATGCCAACTAATGATTCTCCAGCACCGTTCAAGTCCACGTTATCTGATGACTCGGATGAAGATGAGGGTTTGCAGCATTTTCTTGAAAAGTTAAAAGGAAAAAGAGTATGTGTACGTGTTGCCCCGAGATCAGAGAAAAACCATGAAAGACTCAAGCAAAATTAGACCTATGCAATGTAACAGCTATGGATCATTTAGGACAGAACGATGGGGATTCATTGAAAGGGGCGGGTATCCCCTTAACTGTTGGAAGAGACACTAATTGGCACACCACAATTACAGGTGCTATTAGTTCCTGAAATCCTGAGGCAGCCAGCAGGCCTCACATATCAAGCTATGATAAAGGTGCCTGAAACCAACAAAGCAGCCAAATCATTTGCAACTATTAATCAGGGTCCCAGTGAGAATTACATGCAATTTATTGACCATCTTCAAGAGGCCATCAATAAGCAGGTTGAAAACTTAGAAGTTAAGGACACACTGGTATTGAAATTAGCAGTAGAGAATGCTAATGTTTGCTATCAACATGTTATCTGCGAGTTTTACAGTACATATTATGTGCTTCTGTGTATTGCCTCTCTGAAAATCAAGCAGCTTGTCAGGAATGTGAGTTAATTGTTTTACCGGTTGTTGTTAAGTATACGGTAAAACCTTCTCCCCACTTTTCCCACTCGCACTGCAAGCGGCCCTGTGCTTCCCCCCCTCCCTCCCTCTTCTCAAGGTTTTTACTTACAAGATGGGGTCAGGAATGATTGTTTTCAGTCGTGTTCCTAAGAAATTAGTATTGGGAGGTGTTTTAGAACATAGGAAAGCACTCAGAGTTATGAGGAAGGAAGATCTTGTTAAATATTGAAATCAGCTAAATGATTGGGAAAAGTGTCCGGAGAATAAAATCTTGAAGTATAACACTTTGTTGCAATTAATGTTGTTTTTAAGGCGAGAAGAGCAAGACAAAATAAATCTCTACAAGAGATCATTAAATCATTTCAGACAGTTTTACAGGCGGAACATTTTGAACTTCAACAAGCTGAGAGAGAGTTAACTGATAACACACAGGTCACAGTAAACTTGCTGAAGTCTGCAAGATGCTTTCTTTATTAACCTGTTTTCTTTGTAGGTATCTATTTAAGCATATTACTGTTTCAATAAGTTTTTGCGTGTTATATGGTACAGTAAATTCACAGACTGTATCACAAGAATCCATGGATCCAAAATGTACATTTTGTGATAATACAGAAGATAATGAATAATTTAGCTCTTAGCTGCGTGAATGTGGTGGTGAGATTTTGTGTGTGATAGCCGTTACTTTTCTTTCTAGCATGCTAGCTTTATTCCAGCATTCAGATTTGCGCAACTCTGTGACGGGCTGTGTCTCATCTCAATGTGCTGGATTTGGCTTTTTTGTATGCACACCAGGTAAAGAATCCTGGTTTTGGGATAACAGTTGTAGCGCCCCAGATGAGACACTAATAAAAGCCTTGCCCAGTCCAGCTTGCTGTGTCAGTGGGGGGGTGGTGCTGATGGGGCTCCAGCGTGCACTGACCTGTTTTGTCAAGGAGACACAGCTGTATCTCTGCCTGGCTGAGAAGTAAGCGGTCCAAAGGTGCAATGCAAAAATTGAGATATTGTCTTGATTAAATGTAACTGTGATCCATCTGCATATTTAAACTTAGTGTTTGGTTTGCATATCTGAGCTCAGTATTTTAATTTGCATATTTATATTTGGTACCAAAAGAATTTTGTTTGGGGAGATAATTACAAAATTGGAACCTGTTCCGCTGCTAAAATACCACCTTGCTCCCCCTTAGGATGCATCCTTAAACATTAGAGTAATTGCTCATATTGTTATCTAATAATTTTGAGACCATAAAAGAATTTAAGTTGTTAAACTCTGATTCACATTGAATTTATGTTCTAGTTTGAGGTATGGGAAATAAAAATAAATGCTATGATGGATGTGAACTTGGATGAGGTTGTATTCGAAAGCTGCTAAAATATGAACTGATTTGGATTTAGGAAAATGGAATAATGGATTGATGTTTAATATGCTGTTTTTTGACATCTGTAAATTGTAAAAGGTAAATGGGGCTGAGGAATGTAACTGTTGCTGAGCTACTTGGAATTGCATATGAAGTAAATTATGGCTGGAATGAAATGGGAAAACAAAAAAGCAAAATATCACAGGCCTGCATTTGAACATGAATTTCAGGCCTGTGTTAAGCTGCAAGATAAACTCAGCTCATTGTAACCGAGGCGTTTGCCAGAGCCTCGTACTTCGTACCAGCGATTACGCCACCTGCGTGGCCTTGGCTACATCTGAACTGCAGCAAGAAGAGAAAAAGGAAAAAAAAATGGAAAAACCTGGCTTCTCGCTTTTAAAGCAGCGAAAGAGGGGGGGGGTTCTCCCCCCCCACTGCAGCGATGTTGTAATACTGAATGGAGCAGTCTGAGGGTGAAATTTAAAGGCATCCCTAGCAGATCCGTAGTTCTAATGAAACTGGGAAATTAAAGCAAAATTTTGTTAATAGACTTATTCTGTGGTAACTAGTTGTAAAAGACTTCTTAGTAAATTCACCATGATAGTTTTTGAGATCGTGGGAAAGAAAGAAAGACCGTTTTCTGAGACCAATAGAATGCCAAATTTGGAACAAAGTTTTACCATATGAATTCTTGTATTTGCCAGAAAGCCCTCTATCTCTCTTGGCTCAAGATTTGTTAAGTAAATTGTAAGCTCAAATAACGTTTTCTGAGAATTCTGTTTAGTTGCATAGCCTACAAGAAGCTGCTTGGATGGTGCAGATCTGCTTGCTGCAAGTGAGAAATCTCCAAGGAAATTTCAAATGCTGTATTTCCACCAGTATTAACAGCCAATGTTTCGATAAAGCAAATACTACACTGATAGAAACGAAACAGGACTTTGATCTGGTAAGGGAAAACAATATCCAATAAATATGACAGCCAAAATGGAGTTAGAAACTTTGAGAAATAAATTTATGACAATCTTACAGGCTGACTGCATTCGATTGGACTTGCAGATTTGTCTATTTATAGCTACAATATAGTAACAACCTGTGGCTATTGTGGGACAGTATGATGAGAATGCTTACAGACTGCTATACCAATTGTTACTCTGATCAAGAAATGCAGGGAATGAATTTAAGTCTGAATAGGCCATGATCCTTTTGTCATATATGTAGTATTTGTGAAATTTAATTCTGATTTTTTTTTTATTTGCAATCTACATCCTTGTAAATTGCACTAGCTGGTTTTCTTAACAGCACAGTTTTTGGCATGCATAAATGTAAATTGCTGCAGAACCTGCAAATCTTTAACATCAGGTCACAGACCATACTTGTATCTGGTCTCATCCTACATGCTTGCACAGTTTTTGTTGATGGTTCTGGGAAGTTTCATAAAGCTGTAGTGGTCTGGAACGAAGATAACAATTGGCATAATTCTGTAAAAATTATTGAAGGTTCAACCCAATTAGCAGAACTTGGCGCAGCTTTACATTACTTAGAGCTTTTTAAGGAGGAACCTCTAAATTTGATTTGTGATTCTGAGTATGTAGTCAAGGTCCAATGCACTTATCTGATTCTGAACTGGTTTTGTTTTGTTTTGTTTGTTTGCTTTTTTTAAAAAAGGGGGAAAGTAGGGGAAACACCAGAAAACCAATTGTCAAAAGCATTGTATGTGATGAAACACTTTGCAAGTATGACCCAAAAACATGCTAAATCAGAAAAAACCTACATTAGTTACGGTCAAATCACTAGTCAATGGTCAGTGGAAAAGGCCCCATCAATTGATAACCTGGGAAAAAGGTTATGCTTGTGTCATTACAGGCCAAAGATCAAAGTGGATTCCCACGAAATGGGTCAAGCCATGGCTGAAAAAAGACAACAAAGATTCAATGGATGCAGATGGACAGGAGGGAGATAAGTTGTGAGGTCTGTTTCAGATGTAAACCGTGGATCCTAATTTAGTGTTATAGATGCTCATAGACCTAGTGGTCTAGAAGCCTATTAGCAAGCAGGTGGTGTACCTTCTGTAGAGAATGGTAACTTGAACAAACAGCAGGAAAGCCAAAAGGATGATATTACACTTAGATAATCAATGCAAAGATGAGGTAAAATTGTGAGACATTCCTACCATAGTATCTACTGCACTCTTTCTCCCTGATCTAGCAGCTGATGAAGCTTTAGGAGACATATCACAGTTAAGCGGTTGGTCTCTTAAATAGGTTAATCTAACTTCTGAGATACTAACTCAATTAATAGTAGATGTTGATGGTATTACACATGCTACTCTACAAAATCGCACATAGATCTTTTAACACTAGGTCATGGTTGTGAAGAATTTGAGAGAATGTGTTGTATTAACTTGTCTGATCCTTCTGAATCTATTCATAGTACTTTAGACAAACTAAAACAGCATGTTAAGATTGTCATAGTAGAATTAGGGTCTGACAAATAGTTTAAAAGTTTGGGAATAGGTGGGTAGTTGTTTGATCTTATTAAGTAAGGCTTAACTGCATTATATGTAATTGTAATTATGTTGTTAATCACGTGTTGTATGTTGCAAAAAGGGGGAATTGTGGATGCGTTTCTATTAGATGGAGATTTGTTATTGAACTAGCCGGGCCCAAAGGAATTTCAAGGCTACCTCAGAAAGCTGAAAACAGGACCTGCTGTGGGAGTGAAGTAGTTCTGCAGCAGCAAGGCAGCAACATGACGTAAATCAACAGACCTATCAGCAGTGAGACTTCAGCGCATGGACAGCTCGTGAACATAGATGATATCCAATCAGTTAATGCATGCTTGGAGCGTGGACGCGTGATCAGGAAATAACTGCATGTATAAGGAGGCTTGTTTCTGTAATAAATGGCTTTGCATGATTCACATTGAATCAGAATGCTGAGTCCTTTATTCGCTCCAACAGATGTCCTCTAGGATTTCACTGAAAGCCATATTTTTGTAGGCTTTTGAGCTACAATGTAGAATCTAGTACTGCATACTGTAGCTGTCCTAGGGAGACAAATTACAAGCTGGCATTACTGGATCCACCAGAGATGTTTCTGGAGCCAAGAAATCCTCTGCTGAAATCTTCAGTCTGCTCAGGCATTCCTTGATGGCATTCCTTGACAGAACCCTATACTGAAAATTTCAGGGCACTGATAGGTGTAACCAAGAGCATCACAAAATTGGAACTTACAGAGAAGCTCAGTCTGAGAGAGGGCTTGGCACAGATGGGAGCTGACTAAGTGAGAGGCATTCCCAAAGCTGCAATGGCATCTGGCACTGTGGGAACAAGAATAGCTATTTTCAGATAATAAGACTTGTTAAGGAAGCTTCAGCAGTGGAGGATTTATAGGATGGAGGAAGTCTATGCTCTGCCAGGGCCAGGGCTACCTGTAGGCATGGGCAGAGGGAGCAGCACCCCCAGGGAGCTCTATGTCAAAGTGTGCAGATGAGTGGCTGCAGCCGCTTAGGAGGTAAGAAGGCCCAGCTGAGTGGTGCAGCACCAGCATCCACTGCTCATTGCCTCCATCACACAGATCATCTCTTGCTTCTGATAACAGGGCAGGGGAGGTTTTAATGTTTTGAGTTTTTTGTTTGTTTGTTTTGTTTTTGTTTTTCCAGAATGAGCAGCTCCTATCCATGCTGTTCCCTCTCCAGTCCACTGTGGACAATGAAAGCTCTACTCCCTCTGGCTCCCTATGACAGCAATGCCTCTCTCCCCTAGAAGTGGCCTCAACTCCCCAGCCTTACAGCACTTGCTGTGGCAAACTGACAGTGCATCAAAGCATGGCACTTTCAGAGGGCAGGAAGAGTATGTATTCATTATGATGGAAACAAAAAGGCACAGATCTTTTTTCTCTGGCAGACCTGCCAACTCAGCGACTTCGGGTACTGGCCAATCAGGTGCCCACTCAGCTGACAGCCTGCAGAGCAGAACAGAGCATTTGGAGCCAGCACTGCAGACACTCCACAGGGCAGAGAAGTCACTTTCTGCATCTCCAAGTCCAGATCAGACTGGACAAGCCCAGAAAGCAATCTAAGCCTGACTTAGCATCATAAAGAAGGCAGTGAGGTGTGTGAGTTTTGGTTTTGTTTTTTAAAAACAGAAAAAGCCTCACTCCAATCACCACCTGCACAAACCAATATTTCAGCTATTAAGAATAGGTGTTTCCAATCTCAAAAGAGAGGATAGAAAAAGTACACAAAACAGGGCACACTGTGGGTTTTTTCTGTGTGATAGATAGTAGAGAAGACATGAGGAGGTGGGATGGAAAACCTACCTCAGCACTTCAGGAACGGGTATGTGAATTTAAAGGAAAAACTGAGGAAAATTGTTTCCAGAAGGGTTAGGAGACATTCTGATCCTCTTGGAGGAACTTCTAATTCATATCCACAAAACGTGAATAACACGAATCCATTCCTTGATGCCTATTCGAGGGGCCCTGCCTCCACTCTAGTGGAGGAAAGGGACAACAGAGTTTACTGGACTGTGCAGATTTGATGGCCTGGTACAACAGACCTCCAGGAGTATAGAGTTTTAGTAGACACTAGTGTGATGGACACAGTATGCACCTTGTTATGCCTTAAACATCTGTTTTTTGCAACTTCTGGCAGCAAAGAATAGAATAGTTTTGGGCCCCTCATCATAAGAAGGACACAGAGGTACTAGAGAAAGTGCAGAGGGCGAAGAAGTTAGTGAGGGGCCTGGAGCACAAGTCTGATGACAAGCAGTTGAGGGAACTGGAGTGACTCTCTGTCAGGCCGGGAGATAGGCAATTCAGTGCCCTTTAACACAGTGTCACCCACTATGAGCACTCAGTTTCTTTTTATGGTAACCACAGCTTGCTGCTGGTACAGATTCTCTTTGCAGACCTTGCTCATAACTGTCTGCAGCTGTTAAAGCTTCATATCTGTTTACGGTTGTGATGCTGGAGGGTGGAGACTAAGGTGGATCCCTGATTTTTGCAGGTCACCAGGGTCCAAGGTGCCTCAATCTCAGTGCTGTCTGCTACATTTTCAGTGATGTCTGCTACAGGAGCATGGTTCTGAAACCACCTATCTCCATCTTAGCTCTTCTAATACTGTGTAGTCTTTTGACTGTTTCTTGCAACTCAGCCACCTGATGTAGCAGGTCATCCACCTGTGCACACCCTGTGCAGGTACTTTTCTCCGGGAGTAGGGTGTTGTCACTCCTTGCAACCTACAGCTTCTAGTGAAGTCTCCTTCTTTACTGTTTCCTTCTGGGTGGAAGCATGAGTCATCTTAGGGGCTTTCCCTGTGGGAGCACTGTTTTTAAGATGTATGCGAGTACTCATCATTATGGCAGAGGACTAGAGTATGACCTTGGGCTGTGGACCTATGAGTAACCTGCAGCACCCTTCCTGCATGCTCTGCCTGCATGAAGAGCTGCACAAACTGCCACACCCCTGTTTGCTCACCCTGTTTGCTACACTCCTGGTTGCCTGTGCTCCCTAGAACTGCGTTTAAATCTCCCACGATGGCTCTTAGTGTCGCGGTTGAGACAGACAAACGACATAGACCAAGTTCTTAAGTACAAACAGCAGTCTCCATTTATTGCCACAAATGCCTTTTTATATAGTCTTTACCAGCTCAAGTGTCTTTTTGCTATTGGTTACAAGTTGCAGTAGTAACATCTCATTGGCTATTTTGAACCAGTCACTGGATTTTTTTGATGGTTTCTTCACAGTCAAAACAGGGGCCCATAGAGAAGCAAGGAGATTGTCCTCGAAGTCACAAAGCTGGTCAGCCACATCATTCAAACTTTGTATACCTGTACTTGTTGCCAGGAGCAACCGTGGGAGGTTTAAATGCCCCCTAGGGAGCATGAGCAACCAGGAACATGGCAAAGAGGGTGTGGCATGCCAATCAGGGCATGGCATGGCAGTTCGTGCAGCAGTTCACACAGGCAGGGTGCTGAAGGCTGCTCATAGGTCCACAGCCCAAGGAAGTGCTTTAGGTCTCTGCCATAATGGTGGGCACTCACCTCAGAGTTAATAAGTGCTCCTGCAGAGAAAGCCCATGAGATGTCTTATGTTTCCATCCAGACAAAACCAGTAAGGAAGATTTCAGTACAGGTGGTAGGTTGCAATGAGTGACCAGACACTTCTCCTGGAGAAAAGATAAATGCCTGCATAAGGTGTGCACAGGCTGATGATGCATTACATCAGGTGCCTGAGTTTCAGGAAACAGTTAAAAGGTTGCACATTATTAGAGGAGCTGAGATGGAGATAGGTGGTTTCAGAACTGTACTCCTATAGCAGACAGCACCGAGAATGAGACCCTGGCAACCCGCAAAAGCAAGGCTCCATCTCAGTCTCCACCCTCCAGTATCACTACCAAAAACACCCTCCGTTATCACTATCAAAAACAGATATGAAGCTTTAAAAGCTAAAGATACCAACGAGCAAGGTCTACAAGGAAAAACTACCAGCAGCACACAGTGGATACCATAAAAAGAAATGCAGGGTGCTCATAGTGGGTGACACTCTGTTAAAGGGCACTGAAGCGCCCATCTGCCAGCTTGACAGAGAGTCACATGAGGTATGCTGCCTTCCAGGAGCTAAGATCTGAGATGTTGGCCAGATGATGGCACAACTTGTCAAGAGCACAGACTACTATCCACTGCTACTCTGTCACATGGGCAAGAATGACACTGCAAGCCAGAATCTGGGCAGAATCAAGGAAGACTATAAAGCCTTGGGGGTAAGTGAAAAGTACTGGTGCTCAAGTCATCTTTTCCTCCATTCCTCCATTTTCCTCCAGTTGGAGGAAAGGGGGAAGCCAGAAATAAATGCATAATGCATGTTAATTCTTAGCTTCGTGGCTGGTGCCATCATGAGGGTTTCGGCTTTTATGACAATTGGACATTCACAGATGACTATAACTTGTTAAGGAGGGATGGAATCCACCTGTCTAGAAGAGGCAAGGGAATCTCTGGCAGTAGGCTGGGCAACTTAGTAAGGCAGGCTTTAAAATGAAGGACTTGGGGGGCAGGGTCCAAAGTGTCAGTGCTCATGGAATCACATCCAACTGGAGAATAAGCCAGGCCAACCAGAGCAGCGGCAAATATTCCTTAGCTGCCTCCCAAGATGAGAACCAGAAAGCCAACCACTTCAAGGGTATGTATGGTTATGGTGGATCCTTATGCACTCCTCATGGGAAAACCACATCCTCGATTACTTCTCTGAAGTACCTGCACACCACTGCATGCAGAATGGCAGAATGGGGAATAAACCAGAAGAATTAGGGATCTATGTGCAGTTGCAGGACCATGATCTCATTACTATTACAGAGACATGGTGAGACAGCTCACATGACTGGAATTTTGTCATGGAAAACTATGTACTTTTTAGGAAAGTTAGGCCAGCAAGGCAAGGTGGAGGAGTTGCACTTTATGTGAGAGAGCAACTGGAATCTATCAAACTCGGGGGGGAGGGGGGGAATGAACAATGAGTCAAGAGTTTATGGGTAAAAATGAAGGGGCAGGCTAACAACACTGTTGTGGGAGTGTGTCCTGGTTTTGTTAAAAACAAGACCATTTTCTCTTTCAGTGAATTTTCCTTTCAGTTAAGTGCCTTCTAAGTAACTGCACTTTTCTGAATTTTTTGCCTGCGTGTTTTTCTCGGACACTGTGCTTGGTGCTGATGTTGCCAAGGTCAAGACCAATGGAATGCTGAAGAAGCCTCATGTTTAGATTTATTGCTATGACAGCCAAGAATTCCACACATCCCATAATTGAGAGGGGTGTGTTTGAAGAGGGGCAGACAGAACAGGTGACTAAAACTGACCAACTGAGTATTCCATCCCATAATCATCATACCCCCTTGTCACGGAGGCACCCCGAGGTTAGTTTAAGGGACAACAGGGTCCAAAACAACTTTTATTAAACCGGTGAGAAACAGGGTTTTAGCACTCCAAAAGTGACTTAAATACAGGTTCGGATATCAGTTGAGGAAAATTATTAAGGGGCAGCAACTAATACAACAGGCGGTCCACAGAGTGCATGCACGTGGCTTCACCAAAACAATGCCGGAGCCGTCCCTGAGTCCGGGAGGAGTACACACTTGCCTGAACACGGTGTGGGATTATTTTAAAGAGATACATGTACTCGTAGTGAGTCCGGAAAGTGTACACTTGTGATTCTGCGAGGGTAAATTTATAATACACTCGCAATCCTGCGAGGAGAAATACACATGCAAATGTGCACGGAATATTACACGTGCTTATGTGGAAGCATGGGAGAAAAATACACTCGCGATTGTGTGAGGAAATAATTTATACACGTGCTTGTATTGAGCACGAAAGTTACACGTGCAAATGTGCACAGAAAGTACACGTGCTTGTATTAAGCACGAAAAGTATGCGTGCAAATGTTCACGGAAAGTTACACGTGCTTATGGGGAAGCACGGGAGGAAAATACACCCGTGATTATGCGAGGGTTAATTTTACACGTGCTCATTGAGCACGGAAAGTTACACGTGCAAATGTGCACGGAAAGTATAAATACACTCGCAATCCTGCAAGGAGAAATTTTACTCACACCCATGGCGGCAAGGCAAGCGGAGTCTCCATCCTGGGGGGGCTCTTGGCGGCATCATCTCGCTCGTGCTCCGAGAGACCCGCGACAATGGGCGGAGTCTCGACGAGAGTCCTGTTTTTATAGGCTGATCAGATCTGACTGTAGGCATTCTAGAAGCTTCTCTGCACCCCCACCCTGGCTGTGGGGTGCCCCTGAAGCTTCCAAACATCCCCCACACTGGCTGCGGGCACCCAACGGCTCAGTGTGCCTCGGCACTCCCTTCTCCTAATGGCCCTGGCCAGGGTGCTCTGGGGCCAAACAAAAGAAGCTGTTAGCCTCAAGTAGCAGAGAGAGGGAGATGTGTCTACTCCTTCCATACTGAAGGAGGGAAGGGGAGAAAGGGGGGTTTGCATCCTGCCACACCCCTATATAAGAGGGTCATCATGGGAGCCAAGCTCTCTTCGACCATGGCCGGCATCTAAAGAGGACCCTCTCTGCGTGCCTGTGATACTAGGGCCGAGGCCCTGCAATCCCTGCATCCAGTTTCCAGTTTGCTGTGAAGTCCCACCCATGACTTCCAGATACCTGCCTTACAGCTACTGGAGCCACACCAGCTCCACCCATCCAGCTCTGCTGCTGCTGGAATGACACCAACTCCATATCAAGCATTCAAGATTGGTTTTGTATATTTTGTATATATTCTCTATTTATTAGTAGCATTAGTAAACCCCTTTAAAACCTTCCAACTTGAAGTCTAAGTATCTCTTCCTTCCTTTTTATCTTCCTTATCATCTTTCCGATCTAAAGGAGAGAGTGGAGGGAGGGTAAAGGGGGTAACAGAGAGCATCTGCCACAGTTTATTGTTGCCTTGCATTAAACCTTGACAGGGTGTTTACTACAGGCCACCTGATCAGGAAGATGAAGTTGATGAGGCTTTCTACAGACAGCTGGAAGAAGCTTCACAAGCACAAGCCCTGGTTCTCATGGGGGACTTCAAACACCCTGACATCTGCTGGGAAGACAACACAGCTAAGCACGCACAGTCCAAGAGGTTCCTGCAGGTCACTGATGACAACTTTTTGACACAGGTAGTGGAGGAGCCAATAAGGAGAGGTGTGCTGCTGGACCTTGTCCTAACAAAGTTAGAAGGACTGTTTGGACATGTGATAGCTGGGATCAGCCTTGGCTGCAGTGACCATGAGATAGTGGAGTTCAGGATCCTGTGTGGAGGAAGTAGGGCAATAAGTAGGACTAAAACCATGGATTTCAGCAAGGCAAACTTTGGTCTCTTCAAGGTTCTACTTGGAAGAATCCCATGGGATAGGACTCTAGAAGGTAGGGGGGTCCAGAGAGCTGGCGAATATTCAAATATCACTTCCTCCAAGTACAAGATAAATGCCTTCCTATGTGAAAGAAATCAAGTAAAGGCAGCAGGAGGCCAGCATGGATAAGGAGCTTCTGTCAAAACTCAGATGGAAGAAGGATGTTTATGTAACATGGAAAAAGGGACAGACCACCTGGGAGGAATACAAGGAGGCCATTAGAGTATGCAGAGATGCAGTGAGAAAGGCCAAGCTCCACTTGGAAGCAAATCTGGCCAGGGATGTCAAGCACAAGAAGGGCTTCTTCAAGAACATCAGCAGCAAAAGGCAGATTACAGAAAATGTAGGTCTGCTGCTGAATGTGGTGGGTACCCTGGTGATGGATGATACAGAGAAGACAGAGTTACTGAATGCCTTCTTTGCTTCTGTCTTTAACACTAAGTCTGGGCCTCAAGAAGAGAGAAAGTCTGGACAAAGGAAGACTTTCCCTTAGAATCATAGAATAGTTTGGGTTGGAAAGGACCTTCAGAGGTCATCTAGTCCAAACCCCTGCTAAAGCAGGTTCACCTAGAACAGATAGCACAGGAATGTGTCCAGGTGGGTTTTGAATGTCTCCAGTGAACAAGACTCCAGAACCTCTCTGGGCAGCCTGTTCCAGTGCTCTGGCACCCTCAAAGTAGTTTCTTCTCATGTTTAGATGGATCCACCTATGCTTCAATCTGTGCCCATTGCCTCTCACCCTATCACTGAGTACCACTGAAAATAGTCTGGTCCCCTTCTCTTGACATCCGCCCTTGAGATATTTTTAAGCAGTGATAAGATTCCTCTCTCAGCCTCCTCCAGGTTGAACAGACCCAGCTCTCTCAGCCTTTCCTCATAAGAAAGATGCTCAAGACCCTTAATCATCTTTGTAGACCTCTGCTGGACTCCCTTCAGTAATTCCTTGTCCTTTTAAACTGAAGAGCACAGAATTGGGCACAGTACTCCACATGCAGCCTCACCAGTGCAAAGGGGGAGAACAATCACCCTCAACCTGTTGATCACACTCTTCTTAATGCACACCAGGATACCATTGGCCTTCTTGACCACAAGGCCTTCTCCTTGTCTGTTGTTAACAGTCTTGCTCATCGGGGGTGATACACTTTCTTTGACTTTTCTGGTTGATGTACTTGTAGAAGCTCTTCTTGTTATTCTTTGTGTTCCTTGCCAAGTTCAGCTCTAGCTGCCCCTCAGCCTTCCTGAACCCATCTCTACACAACCGGGCAGTGTCCCTGTACTCTTCCCAGGATACCTGTCCCTGCTTCTACCACCTGTGCATTTCCCTTTTGCCCTTTAGTTTGACCAGCAGGTCTTGACTCTTGCCTTCTTTGCCCGATTTCTTACACCTGGGGATCACAAGCTCTTGTGCTCTATGGAAAGCGTCCTTAAAGATCTGCCAGCTCTGTTCTGCTCCCTTGTCCCCGAGGGCAGTTTCCCAGGGGGTCCTGTTGACTAACTACTCGAAGAGCTGGAAGTTGGCTTTCCTAAAATTCAGGGTCCTGACTTCACTCTTTGCCTGTCCCACATCCCTCAGGACTACGAACTCCACAAGCACATGATCACTGCAGCCCAGGTTGCCTCCAATCTTGACATCACCGATTAGCTCACTTGCATTGACGACCATCAGGTCCAGTATTGCATCCCCCCTGGTAGGGCTGCCTATTACCTGGCTTAGGAAGTTATCCTCAGTGCACTCCAGGAGTGTCCTGGATTACCTACAGCTCACTGTGCTACTTCTCCAGCAATTTTTATGGTGGTTGAAGTCCCCCAGCAGGAGAAGAGCCTGTGAGCACGATGCCTCCTGTAGCTGGAGTAAGAAGGCTTCATCAATAGTTTCCCCCTGATTGGGTAGCTTGTAGCAGACACCAACCACAAGGTTTCCTTTGCTGCCTCGGTCTCTGATTCTCACCCATAAGCTTTCAACCTGCTCATGGCTATTCTTGAGAGACAGCTCTTCACACTCTCTCCATCTCTTGATGTAGAGGGCAAGTCCTAAACCCTTCCTTCCTTGCCTGTCCCTTCTGAACTGCCTGTAGCCATAAATAGCCGCATTCCAGTCATGGGATCTGTCCCACCGAGTTTCAGTAATGGCCACTAGGTTGTAGCCTTCTAGCAGCACAGTGGCTTCCAACACCTCCTGTTTGTTGCCCATGCTGCATGCATTCATGTGGAGGCACTTCAGCTGGGCTCTCAGCCATGTCACCTCCTTAGGGGAATGCCCTCTAATTCCTTTGAAGTATTTCACTAGTGTTTCCTTATGGCTTCTATTACCTCAGGTCCCCCTAGCTCATCTCCATAAGACTTTAAGCGTGCTCCGGTGTGGCCAACACATCTTAAGGACACCTTGGTTGAGGAGGATCAGGTTAGAGATAATTTAAGCAAACTGGACACCCACAAATACATGAGCCTTGATGGGATGCACACACAGGTGCTGAGAGAGCTGGGAGATGTTATTGCTAAACTGTTCTCCATCATCTTTGAAAGGTCTTGGAGAATAGGAGAGGTGCCTGAGGACTGGAAGAAAGCTAATGTGTCCTGGTTTTGCTAAAAACAAGTTTCTCTTTTAGTGAATTTGCCTGTCAGCTAAAGCCTTCATATTAGCTGCATTTTCCTGGAAAACCAGACACATGTTTTGGTAAACCTAGCAATGGAATGCAAACTTATTGATAAGCACGGATGGACATCTCGCGACGAGAAACAAGTGACCAAGAAACTGACCAACTGTGTATAACATTCTATTCACGTGAATACTTCATATAAAAGTGCGAGATCACGAGGATCTCGTCCCTTTTCCCTTTTTCCTTATGGCCGACATTAGGAGAGGACCTTGCTAGTCGTCCCTGCGAACTGAGGCCTAGTGAGAGACTGAATCCAGCTCCGATTGGCTGCAGAGTCTAATCCAGGACTTTGGTTGCCAGCTCTGCAGTTGCTGAGACTTTCAAGATTGGTTTTGTATATTTTGTATTATTTTCTCTATTCTTATTAGTAGCATTAGTAAAACATCTTTAATTTTTTCCAACTCTCTTCTCTCTGTCCTTCTTTTCCTCCCAATCGCCTCTCCTTAGTGGAAAGGGGGGAGAGGGAGTGGCAAAAAGGGGGAAGTGGGGGGGGAAGAGGGGGTTAACAATACATCTGCCAGGGTTTTATTGTCACCCCGCAATCTTAACCCTCGACAGATAATTTGGCGCCCAACGTGGGGCAAAGAGAAAGGGGTAAATTTGAAGATTTTTGGCTTTTCTACTGCTCTGACGTACCTTTCAGTTTTCTTGGCACGGTGCCAACTCATAGAGTTGTGATACTCGCGCGTCTGTTTGCTTTGGATATTATTTAGTTGTATTAAGGCAAAGTGAATTACACTGATTTAAAGATGTTATGGCATAAGTTGTATCAGTTATTTTCTACATTGTGCTCACTGATTCCATATCTGTGTTGGACCTTCTTTTTAAATCGAAGTATTCATTATATAACAACAAGGAACTGGAAAATGGTCATGATGATACTGTGTGGTTTGTCACTGGTTTATTTCATTATACTGCAGCCACTAATGAATTTCTACTCGCTTCTGCTTCACCTTGAAAAGCCTCCAGGAGAGATTAAAGAGCAGTACGGCTCTGTGTTTGCTAATTGGTCAAGCGAATCTTTAGAAAGGCTGACTAACAATACTTTCGTTTATTCGCTAGGACAGTTCGCAAATGTTTTAGAGAGCTTTGAATATCCTTGGAGTTTTGATAGAACTGTGATGGTGTTATCTGGTTTGCTGAATGTGTGTCAGTTTGTGCTTCTGTTAAGAGAAATGAGGTTCAACGGGAGGTTTGCGTCTCTTTGTTGTCCTGAGATTTGCAGTGCGTCTTCGGAAGCTTTAGCAAAAAGCACTCCGAGCCGCTCGAGAAAGAGCAAAACAGCAAAAGCTGCCGCTGCAGCCACTGCCCCCCCAACGGCGGCTTCGCAGGCTGAAGCTACAGCTCCTCCGCAGAGTTCCTCTGCCAAGGTCGCTGCAGATAACAGTACTTCTCCAGCCTCAAAGGCTAACAAGGCAGCCTCCCCTTCTTCACACACTGGTCACTGTTTCTGCTGTAACCACAGTAATCACTGTGACAGTCATTCCGACTCTGGAAATGAATCAAATGATGGTGAAGCCATATCAGCATCAGTTGCTGGTTGTAAGAAAGTCACTAGAAAGACTACCCGTGCAGTAGATGATGGCACAGGGCCAACATCAACCCAAGGTGCATCATCAGGACAGGGAGGAGATGAAGTGACCACCACTCGGTCCTTTTCTCCAGGTGAGCTGAGAGATCTGCGAAAAGACTTTAGTCGTCGTGAAGGTGAGAATATTTTAACCTGGCTGCTCCGATGCTGGGACAATGGGGCAGAAACAATTGAATTGGAAGGTGGTGAAGCCAGGCAGCTGGGATCTCTGTCAAGAGATTCCACCATTGATAGGGCAATTTCAAGAGAGTCTAATGCCACTACCCTCTGGACCCGACTCCTGGCAGCTATGAAAGTATGATTTCCCTACAAGGAAGATTGTATATGCACGTTAGGGAAATGGAATACTATGAAGAGAGGTATTCAGTTCCTGAGAGAATTAGCTGTGCGAGAGATTATCTATTTTGGACCAGACAGCCAAGAGGGGACAGATCCAGATAGAATCAATTATACACGACCTCTGTGGCGCAGATTTGTACAAAGTGCACCACCTGCATATGCTAAGGCATTGGCAGGAATGGTCTGGACAGCTGGAGGTGTACAAGATATTACTGAAGTGATTGAGCAGCTCCAGAACTTTGAGGACAGCCTTGCTGGTTCTCTACAGGCTTGTGTCTCTGCTGTGGAGAAACTGTGTGAAAAATCTGAGGACCGGTTTGAAAAGCTGTTGCAAGAAATCAAAGAACTCAGAGAAGACACGTACCATTCACGACCTGCACAAACCTATGTTTCAGCTATTAGGAAAAGGCGTTTCCAATCTCGAGAGAGAGGACAGAGGCAGCCCACAAAAAGAGGTTCACTGTGGTTCCTCCTACATGAGCGGGGATAAAACATGAATAAGTGGCATGGAAGACCTACCTCAGAACTTCAAGAACGAGTACGTGAGATAAAAGGAAAAACTCCTAGGAAGGTGGCTGCTCCAGTTTACAAAAGGGGCAGAAGAGATTCTGATGCTCTTAAAGGAACCTCTAATTCACACCCAGAGACTGTGCAAAACAGAAATTAGAGGTGCCCTGCCTCCAACCAGGTGGAGGAATGGGATAACAGAGTTTATTGGACTGTACAAATACGATGGCCTGGTACAACACACCTCCAGGAGTACAAAGCTTTAGTGGACACTGGTGCTCAGTGCACAATAATTCCTTCTAATTATAAAGGAACGCAATCCATCAATATTGTTGGAGTGACTGGGGGATCCCGGGAACTGACTGTTGTAGAGGCTGAAATGAGCCCAACTGGAAAAAACTGGCAAAGGCATCCCATTGTGACTGGTCCAGATATTCCATGCATCCTTGGCATAGACTACCTCAAGAGAGGGTATTTCAAGGACCCAAAAGGGTATAGGTGGGCATTTGGTATAGCAGCTGTGGACACTGAGAAAATTGAACAGCTGTCTGATTTGCCTGGTCTTTCAGATGACCCTTCTGTTGTAGGACTGCTGATGGTTGACGATCAGCAGGTGCCAATTGCTACCACAACAGTGCATCGCCAGCAATATCGCACCAACCGAGACTCTTTGATTCCGATCCAGAAGTTGATCCGTCAATTGGAAAGCCAGGGTGTGGTCAGTAAGACTCGCTCACCTTTTAACAGCCCAATCTGGCCAGTGCGTAAGTCTAGTGACGAGTGGAGACTAACTGTAGACTATCGTGGCCTGAATGAAGTTAGGCCACCACTGAGTGCTGCTGTGCCTGACATGCTAGAACTGCAATTTGAACTGGAGTCAAAGTCATCTCAGTGGTATGCTACAATTGACATTGCTAATGCATTTTTCTCTATTCCTGTAGCAGCAGAGTGCAGGCCGCAGTTTGCTTTCACCTGGAGAGGCATTCAGTACACGTGGAATCGCTTGCCCCAGGGGTGGAAACACAGTCCTACCATCTGCCATGGACTGATCCAGACCACGCTGGAGCAAGGTAAAGCTCCGGAACACTTGCAATATATTGATGACATCATCTTATGGGGCAATACAGCGAAAGAAGTCTTCGAAAAAGGTGAGAGAATAATTCAGATTCTTTTGGATGCTGGTTTTGCCATAAAACGAAGCAAGGTCAAGGGACCTGCACAAGAGATACAGTTTTTAGGAATAAAATGGCAAGATGGCCGTCATCAGATCCCAATGGATGTGATCAACAAAATTGCAGCTATGTCTCCACCTACTAATAAAAAGGAGACACAGACTTTCTTGGGCATTGTAGGTTTTTGGAGAATGCATATTCCTGACTACAGCCAGATTGTGAGCCCTCTCTATCAAGTGACTCGTAAAAAGAACCAATTTGAGTGGGGCCCTGAACAACGACAAGCCTTTGAACAAATTAAGCGTGAGATAACTCATGCGGTGGCCCTTGGACCAGTTCGGACTGGACTAGATGTTAAAAATGTGCTCTACACCGCAGCCGGAGATAATGGACTTACCTGGAGCCTCTGGCAGAAAGCACCAGGAGAAACCCAAGGTCGACCCTTAGGTTTTTGGAGTCAAGGATACAAAGGATCTGAGGCCAACTATACTCCAACTGAAAAAGAGATACTAGCAGCATACGAAGGAGTTCGAGCTGCTTCAGAAGTGATCGGTACTGAAGCACAGCTCCTCCTGGCACCTCGACTGCTGGTGCTGAGCTGGATGTTCAAAGGGACGGTTCCCTCTCCACATCATGCAACCGAAGTTACGTGGAGTAAATGGATTGCATTGATCACGCAACGAGCTCGAATTTGAAATCCCAATCGCCCAGGGATCTTAGAAGTGATTACAGACTGGCCAGAAAGCAAAGACTTTGGGATGTCTCCAGATGAGGAGGAAGTAAAACGTGCTGAAGAAGCACCACCATATAATATTCTTTCAGAGACTGAAAAGCAGTATGCACTGTTCACAGATGGATCCTGTCGTCTTGTAGGAAAACATCGAAGGTGGAAAACTGCTGTGTGGAGTCCCACACAATAAGTTACAGAAGCCACTGAAGGACAAGGTGAATCTAGTCAATTTGCAGAAGTGAAAGCCATCCAGCTGGCTTTGGACATTGCTGAACGAGAGAAGTGGCCAATACTTTACCTCTATACTGACTCATGGATGGTAGCAAATGCCTTGTGGGGGTGGCTACAGCAATGGAAGAAAAGCAACTGGCAGCGCAGAGGCAAACCCATTTGGGCTGCCACACTGTGGCAAGACATTGCTGCTCGGCTAGAGAGCCTGCCTGTGAAAGTTCGTCATGTAGATGCTCATGTGCCTAAAAGTCGAGCCACCGAGAAACATCTAAACAACCAACAAGCAGATCAAGCTGCTAAGATTAAAGTAGCTGAAGTGGACTTGGACTGGCAATATAAAGGTCAACTTTTCCTTGCTCGGTGGGCCCATGATGCTTCAGGGCATCAAGGTAGAGATGCAACATATAAATGGGCTTGCGATCGAGGGGTGGATTTAACTATGGACACTATTTCACAGGTTATTCATGAATGTGAGACTTGCGCTAAAATCAAACAAGCGAAACAGTTAAAGCCTGTATGGTATGGGGGGTGATGGTTAAAGTATAAGTATGGAGAAGCTTGGCAGACTGATTATATTACACTTCCACAAACACGTCAAGGTAAGCGTTATGTACTTACAATAATGTCACTCCAGTCTTCAAAAAGGGCAAGAAGAAGAACCCAGAAAACTACAGGCCAGTCAGTCTCACCTCCATCCCTTGAAAGCTGATGGAACAATTCATTCTGGATGTCATTTCTGAGCATGTGGAGGAAAAGAAGGTTATCAGCAATCAGCATGGGTTCACCAAGGGGAAATCATGTTTGACCAACCTGATAGCCTTCTATGATGGTATGACTGGCTCAGTAGTTCAGGAGAGAGCAGTGGATATTGTCTACCTTGACATCAGCAAGGCTTTTGACACTGTCTCCCATAACATCCTCATAGGTAAACTCCAGAAATGCGGGTTGGATGAGAGCACTGTGAGATGGATTGAGAATTGGCTGGATGGCAGAGCTCAGAGGGTTGTGATCAACGGTGCAGAGTCTGGTTGGAGGCCTGTAGTTACTGGGGTTCCCCAGGGGTCAGCAATGGGTCCAGTCCTGTTCAACCTCTTCATCAATGACCTGGATGAAGAGACTGAGTGCACCCTCAGCAAGTTTGCTGATGATACCAAACTGGAAGGAAGGGCTGACACACCAGAGGCTGTGCTGCCATCCAGCAAGACCTGGACAGGCTGGAGGACTGGACAGAGAAAAACTTGATGAAGTGCAACAAGGGCAAGTGCAGGGTCCTGCACCTGGGGAGGAATAACCAGTACACCAGTACAGGTTAGGGGTGGACCTGCTGGAAAACAGCATTGCAGAGACAGACCTGGGAGTTCTGGTTGACAACAGGTTGACCATGAGCCAGCAATGTGCCCTTGTGGCCAAGAAGGTCAATGGTACTTGGGGTGTGTGAGGAAAAGTGTGACCAGCAGGTTGAGGGAGGTTGTTCTTCCCCCTCTACTCTGTCCTGGTGAGGCTGCGTCTTGAGTACTCTGTCCAGTTTTGGTCTCCCCAGTTCAAGAAGGACCAGAAATTACTGGAGGGAGCCCAGCGACAGGACACAAAGATGATGAGGAGTCTGGAGCATCTTTCTTATGAGGAGAGACTGAGAGACCTGGGGCTGTTCAGCCTGTTGAAGAGAAGCTGAGAGGGGACCTTATCAATGCTTAAAAATATCTCGAGGGTGGATGTTAAGAGAATGGGACCAGACTCTTTTCAGTGGTGCTCAACAACAGGATGAGGGGCAATGGGCACAGATTGAAACACAGGAGGTTCCATCTGAATATGAGGAGAAACTTCTTTACTTTGAGGGTGCCAGAGACCTGGAACAGGCTGCCCAGAGTGGGTGTGGAGTCTCCTTCTCTGGAGACATTCAAAACCCGCCTGGACACATTTCTGTGCAATCTACTCTAGGTGAACTTGCTTTAGCAGGTGGGTTGGATGAGATGATCTCCAGAGTTCCCTTCCAAACCTAACCATTCTGTCATCATCCAGCTCATTCCTGCCAACAATGGCATATGCCAGTGGTGCACTTTGTACCAACTTCCACAACATGGGTCCTCCCATGGGTGGGGAGGTGGATGAGTGGCTATCGTGGTTGTGTTGCTAGCTCGGGTTAAACCACAACAATGGATTTACATGGTTTATACTGGAACAGGCTGCCCAGAGAGGTGGTGGATGCTCCATCCCTGGAGACATCCCAGGCCAGGCTGGACAGGGCTCTGAGCAACCTGAGCTGGGTGAAGATGTCCCTGCTCATGGCAGGTGTGGCACTGGGTGAGCTTGGAAGGTCCCTTCCAGCTCAAACTATTCTGTTATACTATTCTATGATTCTATTCCACTATCCAGACCCACTGGGAGGGCTAAGATGACTGAGGCTTTAGAACAAGAAAACAGCTAAGTGACAAAAATTACCTGGCTGCTAATACTTCACCACCCAGGGGTAGATCCTGTTTAGCAGTGCTCATCACAGCTCTAGAGCTGACTGTCAAAACAAATAGGGGTGTGGAGGGAAGATAAACAAGCATTCATAAAGCTTTTGTTCCAAGAGGTGATGCCTGTGGTGGAAGAAGGGAGCTTGGCACCTGCCCTGGCTCCACCTAGCAGATCCCACAACCCCAAGACATCTTGCTGTGTGCCCTTGGGAGAAAGCAGCAAAAGGTTTGTCCCACAAGTGCAGAGCTAAAATCTGACACTCAGTACCAGATAGTATTTCTGAGGCCAACAATATAAACTGGCAATACCAGTTTGAAGAATACCAGCACAAGGACCATTTATTACTTTCCCCCCAGGGAGATGGTCATGGCTCCAAGCCTAACAGTGTTCAAGAAGTGATTGGAGAATGCCTTCAGACACATGGTGTGAGTTTTGGGGTTGTCCTGTGCAGGGACAGGAGTTGGACCCATGTCGGTCACTTCCAACTCAGGACATTCTGTGAATCTATGATTTATTTTCTTCTGCTCTTTTCCTAAGTATCCTCTCCTGGGCACTGGCAGAGACAGGCGGTGGTGAAACATCTCTGTAACTCACTACGGCTTTTTGTTGAGACTTTTGCAGAGGAAAGGCTGCAAACGCCACTACAGAAAAGGATAGATGCTGCAGTCTTTAGGAAATGAACCCTTCTTTGATTGCTTACTTAGCTGAACAATTTGCAAGGTGATAGACAGCAATTATATCATCCCGTGTCAATTTGGCTATTCATTTTGCCCTCTCCACATGCTTCCTCTTCCTGATTGAATAATCACTAACAATAATCACAGAAGGCTGGGGGAAGGAAGTGCATCCATCACTTTTAATGTCAGCAAGAATGAGAACTGATTCCTCCAGCACTTGCCACAGCTCTGTATCTTCAAAGTTATTTACATTTTCCTTATACCAGTGCTAATATCAAGATCATATTATTTCCATTGCCTACTCCTATTTCACTTTATAATCTGAGAACAACAGAATGCCACAGGAAATACCCAATTTAAAAAAAAAAATATGGTCGTTTCATTTGCTCTTCTGTATTCCCACAAATATCTTGACATTTATGTTTTAATTCTCCTTATACTGAGAATATTGATAGAAGTGTGTCAAGGTTTAAAGCAAGGCTTAAAAGTGTTTAAGCTTTAGGACTACTGTGACTATGTAAGATAGACCAGACCCAAGGGAGATGAGTTTATGTAAAGGGTGAGGAAAGTAAAGGACAGAGCTGTTAGGAAGGCCTAAGTAGGCAAAAACCCAGGGACTGCAGAGGCTTTTCAAACTTGTCTGTGTGCAGATTGATACTTCTAGTAATAAATTACTTTACTGTGTCCATATATAATGTAGGCTACAAAACAGAATGTAACACTGAACATCCAGTGATCAAAATACCTAATTCTCATTTATATCATCATATAGCCCTACCTATACTTGTATATACCTATATACATATATATTATATCATCATATAATTCTAGAGTGGTATTCTTTAGTTATACGAACTAATTTCTATTAGTCGAGATTCCAACTCTCTCTGTTCAGAGACACAGAGCAGCAGAATATACAAAATTAGTTTGAAGGCACAAAAAGCGGCCCAAAGACAGTCTTTCCCATAAAACTGTTAAAGTGGTTTATTCAATAGAATTAAATCATCTTTCAAACACAGTGCCACAGACAAAAAAAAATAATATACCCTGATTACTGGTTTAGTTATGGCTTATATCAATTGATAGGCTTTCTATTACAACCATAATACAGCTACAGAAACAATAAGCAAAAATTACATGGTGGAAGGTTGCAAAAAAGAAAGGTGAGTCAATGGACCCAAGGGATTAACATCAGCATGAAACTACCATGACTCCGCTTGGACTTCTCCACCTCCACCATCACCATCCGACAGAAATAGCAAGCATGAAACTAATTTTATTTTTGTAATAGCCCAAGCTCTCCTAGCATGAAGACACACAATTTTCCTTTGGTATTTCCAAATTAAGCATTTGTTTTCCAAGTGAAAATGGGGAACATAGTCAACAGGCAGCAGATGTTCAATACAATTTACATGGGCTGAACATAGAGAATAAGGAGGCCCCAGAAATGAAGAAAAAATCACCATGTCCTGTCCCAGATAGAGTGGGTACAAACAGTTTTCCTCGTCTTTAAGGGGACAGGCTCTAGTGTCACACATAAGTGGGTAACACTTGGCCAACAGAAGGTTAATAAATAGGGATTAATTCAATTCTGCTAATATGAGTAATAACCAGAGTCTTCATAAGCCGTATGGAGCACTGGCGACACTTCAGTGTCTTGGTCTACCAGTTAGTTTCTGGTAGAACAGACATTTTGAGAACTAGCCAACGCAGTATCTGATTTTGCTGGCTTAATTTGTCATCATTTTACATGATAACACATTGTATAGTGATTAATACAGTTAAAAATGTACATCAACTTACCCAAAGATCAAACACCAAGAACACTTATGGGAAAGTCAGACATGTCAGTAATATATTTACAGCTTTCAATCCCTGAAGCACTGAGCAGATCTGTCTTTATTTTCCCAGTATGGCCCAGTCTCATATTTCTGATGTTTCTTAGATGCTCAGGGCTTTGAGGAGCATTGGAGGTGCTGATGGCCTGGGACTCAAGCTCTCTGATGCCTAGCACACATTTGGATTTCCCTTAAATTTGTTTTTAAAAGCAGTTAAGTACAATTGCTTGTTGATTTTGAATACGATACAGACAACACAGGGATGCCCAGCAGCCTCATTCACATTAGACAGGATGATAATAAGACATAAAATGGTAATAAAACATAAAATGATAATAGTCTGGGAGGGTTTTTTGGGAGATGCAGGTTATTGGCTTGATTACAAGCATTGGATATGATTTTTTTTTTCTGTTGAAGCCAGATGTGAATGTCGTGCTGGCTTCAAAGGGAATGGGATGAATCCTGACTCGAACATTCATATCAGCAACGAATTCCACCCTGGTATTTTAAAGCAAGCAGAAAAACACTTATTTTCTTGAGGCATGTGATTCAAGTACACACAGTTATGTACAAAAGGGTTAGTTTGTCACTTGATATGGCAATTTACACTACCACGATGAAATGTTTTGCATAGATGAGTTTGAAGAGATGAAAAATGCTGAAATCTGGAAGGGGGAGTGACAGTCACTGTGGGAGAGTTGAGGGATTTTCTTGAGGTTGTTGTGTGGATAGGTTTCTATTAGATGGAGATTTATTGAACTAGCCAGGCCCAAAGGAATTTCAAGGCCACCTCATCAAGCTGAAAATAGGATTTTCTGTGGGAGTGGGGCAGTTCGGCGGCTGCAGCAACACAACGTAAATCAACAGACCTATTAGCAGTGAGACTTGGGCGCGTGGACAGCTCGTGAACATGGACAATATCCCATCAGCTAATGCGTGCTTGGAGCGTGGACGCGTGATCAGGAAATAACTGCATATATAAGGAGGCTTGTTTCTGTAATAAATGGCTTCGCTTGAATTTATATTGGATTGTGTGGAGTCCATGAGTTTTCGCCCTCGCAAGTCACAACACTTCTGCTTTCAGATAAGTTTGTTCTTTATGCACACCACTAAAAACACAGTATTGCTACTGCACCGTACCTACAATATATTAAAAAATGTATCTGAAATCAAGTGGCTGCTCTTTCTGCCCATGATCAGGGCCCATTTCTGGAGACTAGCTCTGAAGTACACCCAACGCTCCACAGACTTCACTGGATTTTGGAAAAGGCCCTAAGCATAAATACTAACTCTTTTATTCCTAAAACCTCAGCTCACTCTTGAACTTCCCAGGGAATTTGGCCCTTAGGGATTGCTGAATTTTGCTATGTTTCCTTCTTCATATACATGTAAAAGCTCCAAAGTTTGCTGAGATGCAAGCAAGATGGGGGAAAGGGCCATTTTCACCACCAAGTTTGTGCTATCTACAATCAGAGTTTTGCGGACAAGCCACCAAGCCTCAGAAGATTAAAAAGGACATATTCCCTCTCACTTGACATCTCAGTGTTTATCCACCCTGTTTTCCCTCACATGCAAAACAGAGACTGATCCTTCACTCCATGTAAAGCTGAGCACGGGCAGTCTGCTCACAGAGCTGCAGCACCACCAGCATTTTTGCCTTCAAGGTCAGAGCAACATTTCTTCTGATTCACCAAATCCCCACAGAGTGGACTATACTTAGGGTTGATTTCTTTCCATCTGCTGCACCTAACCACCTCAAGTGAACATCACCTGTGTCATCAGTCAAGCCTGCATGGAGGTAGCTTTTGACAGGGACTAGGGGAGCTGTTCCTGGCCACTGCAAGCTGTGAAGCTTCATAGAATCATAGAATCATTTTGGTTGGAAGAGACCCTCAAGATCATAGAGTCCAACCATAACCCAACCCTGGCACTACCCCATGTCCCTGAGAACCTCATCTCCATGTCTGTCCAACCCTCCAGGGATGGTGACTCTAGCACTGCCCTGGGCAGCCTGTTCCAATGCCCCACAGCCCTTTGGGGAAGAAACAATGGCAAACAATGGCAAACAGTGGCAAACAATGATAGGACAAGGGGTAATGGGATCAAGCTGGAACACAAGAGGTTCCGCTTAAATTTGAGAAAAAACTTCTTCTCAGTGAGGGTGACAGAGCACTGGAACAGGCTGCCCAGGGAGGTTGTGGAGTCTCCTTCTCTGGAGACATTCAAAACCCGCCTGGACATGTTCCTGTGCGACCTCACCTAGGTGTTCCTGCTCCAGCAGGGGGATCACAGAATCACAGAATCACAGAATCGACTGGATTGGAAAAGACCTCAGAGATCATCGAGTCCAACCCTTGGTCCAACTCTAGTCCATTTACTAGATCATGGCACTAAGTGCCATGTCCAATCTCAGTTTAAAAACCTCTAGGGACTGCGAGTCCACTACCTCCCTGGGCAGGCCATTCCAATGCCTGACCACTCTCTCTGTAAAGAATTGCTTTCTAATATCCAGCCTAAATTTCCCCTGGTAGAGTTTAAGCCCATGCCCCCTTGTCCTATTGCAAACTGCCTGGGAGAAGAGACCAATCCCCACCTGGCTATAACTTCCCTTCAGGTAGTTCTAGAGAGTGATGAGGTCACCTCTAAGCCTCCTCTTCTCTAGACTAAACAACCCCAGCTCCCTCAGCCTCTCCTCATAGGTCTTATGTTCAAGTCCCTTCACCAGTCGTGTTGCTCTTCTCTGGACCCGCTCCAGCACTTCAATGTCTTTCCTGAACTGAGGGGCCCAGAACTGAACACAATACTCCAGGTGTGGCCTCCCCAATGCAGAGTACAGGGGAAGGATCACTTCCCTTGTCCTGCTGACCACGCTATTTTTGATACAGGACAGGATACCGTTGGCCTTCTTGGCCACCTGGGCACACTGTTGGCTCATGTTGAACTTCCTGTCAATTAGTACCCCCAGGTCCCTTTCTGTCTGACTGCTCTCCAGCCACTCTGTGCCCAGCCTGCAGCGCTGCAGGGGGTTGTTGTGACCAAAGTGCAGCACCCAGCATTTGGCCTTATTGAACTTCATCCCATTGGAATCAGCCCATTTTTCCAGTCTATCCAGATCCCTCTGCAGAGCCCTCCTGCCTTCCAGCAGGTCGACACTCCCTCCCAACTTGGTGTCATCAGCAAATTTGCTGATGATGGTCTCAATCCCCTCATCTAAATCATCAATAAAGATGTTAAACAGGACTGGACCCAACCCTGACCCCTGGGGAACACCACTAGTGACTGGCCGCCAGCTGGATGCAGCCCCATTCACCAGCACTCTCTGGGCCCGGCCCTCCAGCCAGTTCTTAACCCAGCAGAGAGTGCACTTGTCCAAGCCATGGGCTACCAGCTTTTGCAAGAGTATATTATGGGAGACAGTGTCAAAGGCCTTGCTGAAGTCCAGATAGACCACATCCACGGCTTTCCCCTCATCCACCAGGTGAGTCACCTGATCATAAAAGGAGATCAGGTTGGTCAGACAGGACCTGCCCCTCCTAAACCCATGCTGGCTGGGTCTGATCCCTTGTCCATCCTGAAGGTGCTGTGTGTTTCCATTCAGGATGATCTGCTCCATAACCCTGCCAGGCACCAAGGTCAGGCTGACAGGCCTGTAGTTGCCAGGGTCAGCTCTGCATCCCTTTTTGTGGACTGGGGTAACATTGGCCAATTTCCAATCATATGGGACCTCCCCAGTGAGCCAGGACTGTTGGAAGATGATGGAGAGCGGCTTGGCAAGTTCTTCTGCTAGGTCCCTCATCACCCTAGGATGGATCCCATCTGGTCCCATAGACTTGTGAGGATCCAGATGGCTCAGTAAATCACCAACTATTTCCTCCTGGAATACAAGGGGCCTATTTGGCTTCCTATCTCTGTCAACCACCTCCAGAGATGAGTTGTCCTGAGGGCCACCTGTCTTACTGGTAAAAACTGAGGCAAAGTAGGTATTAAGTACCTCAGCTTTCTCCTCATCTTTGTTAACTATATTTCCTTCAGAGTCCAACAGAGAATGGAGGTTTTCCTTGCCCCTCCTTTTGTTATTAACATATTTGAAGAAGGACTTTTTATTATCCCTGACAGAATTGGCCAAGTTAACTTCAAATTGCACTTTTGTTTCCCTGATCTTTTTTCTGCATGATCTAGCTATTTCCATAAATTCTTCATAAGTAGCCAGCCCTTTTTTCCACAATCGGTAAAGTCTCTTTTTATTTCTGATTTCATTCAGAATCTCCCTGTTTAGCCAAGCCGGTTGTCTTCCCCGCCGGCTAGCCTTTCAGCACACTGGTATAGCCAGTGTGGATTGGACTAGATGATCTTTTGAGGTCCCTTCCAGTCCCAAACATACTGTGATACTGTGAAATTGTTCCCCAGATTCAACCTCAACCTCCCCTGGCACAAATTGAGGCCATTTCTTCTCAGCCTGTGGCTTGTTCCTTGGGAGCAGAGCCTGACCCCCCTGGCTCCAAGCTCCTTTCAGGCAGTTGCAGAGAGTGAGAAGGTCTCCCCTCAGCTCCTGTTTTCCAGCTGAACCCCCCAGGTCCCTCAGCCACTTCCATCACACTTGTGCTCCAGCCCCTTCACCAGCTCCCTTCCCTTCTCTGAATCCAAACACCTATCCCCATCATCATGTTACTCCACAGCAGAAAGGCTCTGGATCAGAGATATGGTTTCAATTTCCTACATGCACTTTACATTGCTTTTCCAGGCGACCATGAACTGTGGCGTCTCTCCTCCCTGAGGAGATGCCACAGAATTGCTCTCCCTTTGCAATTCATGAGCCAGCTTTGATAACTCCGTTGACATCTGTCCTGGTTTTGTTAAAAACAAGACCAGTTCTCTTTTAGTGTTTTTTCTTTCAGCTCAGTTCTTCTTGGTGGCTGTACTTTTCTGAGTTTTAGCCTGCATATTTTTCCTCGGATGCTGTACTCAGTGCTGATAAGAGACCAACGGAATGCCGAAGAAGCTCATGTTTAGATTTATTACTATGGTAGCCAAGAAAGACTGATAAGTTTTCCCACGTTCCATTGTGAGAGGGGCGTGTTTGAGGAGGGATGGATGGAACAGGTGACTAGAACTGACCAACTGAGTATTCCATCCCATAATCGTCATACCCCCTATATAAGAGGGCGATCACAAGGGTCACTCTCTCTTCGACCATGGCCGGCATCTAGAGAGGACCCTGCCTGTCTGCCTGTGATCTACAGGCCTGAGGCCCTGCATCCTGCAACCAGGTTCCGTTTGCTGTGAAGTCCCGCCCATGACTTCGGGGGGCCTGAGCTGCACCTGCTGGAGCCGCCAGCTCTGCACACCCAGCTCCTGCTGCTGGAGTGACGCCAACTCCACATCGAGCGCTCAATATTGGTTTTGTATATTTTGTATATATATGCTCTATTTATTAGTAGTATTAGTAAACCCTTTAAAATTCTCCAACTTGAAGTCTATGTCTCTCTTCCTTTTTCCTTATCTTTCCTATCATCTTTCCGATCTAAAGGAAAGGGGTGGTGGGAGGTGAGGGGATAACAGGGAGCGTCTGCCACAGTTTATTGCCGCCTTGCCTTAAACCTTGACAACATCACAGAAAATATGCTAAAATATTATAATGGCCCTATCGCCATTTAATCCATCCTGTCCAACAGCAAAGTTGGATTTCATAAATCAAAAGCAAGCAGCTAAACTGTTTTGACTAAATACTGCTTTCCCTTTGATGAAAGCTCTGGCAGATTCATAAGCCTCTTTTGTTGACCTGACAATAAAGGAGAAGCAGTCCTAGCTATGTTTTTCCAAGTGAATTTGCATTGCCAGTGTATGCAGATGTCAGGAACTTCTTTAGAGATTCTCCTGAATAATACGGGGAGTTGGTGATTATACCATCATATTATAATTTTCTCTCTCCCTGTCTCAGATTTCACATCCTCAGCATCAAGCCGGGATTACAGCCTGAGCTCAGGATGTGCTACCAGAGAGATGACAGCGTTTCTTCTCAGACAGATCAGATTTTTTTATCGAGAGATTTCTCTGGGGCCTGCAGTCTTTTCTGTTGGAAAACACAACATGCTCTGTGCATCTTTTACTTGCCATAACAATGTGCAACAAACACACCCAGATTCCTGACCATCACTTCTTATCACTCAGTTATCCCATTGTTCAAAGAAGGTTAAAGTTGGACATTTGGAGATTTGACCATATGGGAGAAGGGAAAACAAAATACCTTCAAACTCAGAAAAAATTATGTCAGAAGAGTATTTTCTTATGCTCAATAGACAATAGAATGATGGCAGAAAACAAGGAGGGTCCTTCTTTCTGCGACAGCCCTTCTTTTCGTCCATTAAAGTAGGACTGGTAGAATCTCAGGCTGGTCAATGCTGGCTCACCCATCCCACCATGATATTGCACGGGTAGTGACCTCCACATAGCTAAAATCTCCTGGGCAGGAGATTTATTTGCTATCCATGGAGAACAGAGCAGCAGGTTAGATCCATCCTCAGCCCCTGCTCCAGCAAGCTGCTACCACGCCATTTCCAATCGGCCCCATGGACATCATGGTATGGCAGCAGCAATCTGATTTTCCAGCACCCAGTGCAAGATGAGGCCAAAAAAAAATATCTTAAAAGCTTCTGCATATGGTATTTCTAACAAATGCCATAGTTTTTCAATCATTTTTTGAGCAACACCTGAAAAATTAATCACAAAGTAAACATGTTGCAACATGCATTTCATCTCAACTGTTTTATATGTATTTAAGTATCTTTCTGGTTTGCAGATCACTCCTTATATCTAACTATACACCTATGTACACCTTCACAGACATGTCAGGGCCTGTTTCCATAGTCCCTACACAAATAAAATACCCATCCACTTGAATGGGAGCTCTTTTCAGATAAATATGGCAAAACTGGATCTTTGGTGCATATGTGCGAGTATCCTGCATACATTTAAAAATCATTAAAAAATATAGTAGCTATAGATTTACAACTGATCAAAATCTAAACACAGTAAAACTGCACTTATTACAGTATAGCCTAGGTGAATTTACATTGTTCATTTATATGAAGCAAACAAAGGAAATGTCTGTGACCCTGTAATTACAGTTTAGTTGTAATTACAGTTTTGCTTATCCTTTTGTCTGTCGAAAAAGTCCAAAAGGATTTTTGCAACTAAAAAGAGGGATTTCCACCATTTCTTTCCAACATACAGATGCTTCTCAAGTGCTTTCCCATCTTTTTTGAAGTATCTTTTGCAACATATCAGACTCCTTTCAGTTGCTTTTGTTCACTTCAATCACCATAGTAAAGAAAAATCCCTTACTAAAGGCGATATCCTTAGCAAAGCAGCAGCAAAGCAGTACTGAAGTCACTACACTACTAGTCCTGTACACATGTAGAATAAGGAGTAAGGGCTCTAGGTACCAGCTTCAGCGTCATTCCTGTTACATTGCTCTCTAAATAGCACTTTCATGACAGCACTTCATTATCAAAGCCCTTTGCACATAAATTTACAAAACACGGCAAAGATCTCTTTTGCATATTAAATCAAGGAAACCATTTAATCTACAAGTTCATTCTTAGTGTGTTGTATATTTCACAGCTGGCCAATGCAAGGTGGTGCTCACCAATACATGCTATAACTCTAAGACCAAAAACACAACAATGCAAATATATAAAGCTTAAGCACAGGTCCTACTTACCCCTGGCTGGTATTTCCCAAGTGAGCTCTGACACCTTTATGAAGGATATGGGTTGCTTTTAAAGTAATCCAGCCTCTGGAGTCTAGTGTAAAGTTAAGGAAATACACTCATGTACTATCCAGGTCACTGCTGGTCAGTGGGGACTTTGGAAACGGCGACCATTGTGCTTCACTTCTTTTTGGAGCGTTTTATCTGTAGCATGAGCAACTTTCACAGCTCTCAACATAGCACAGAGGCTTTTAAAAGAAGCTTTGAGCATTCATGCATCACAAAATGAAAATCCAAGTCTAGATTTGGATTTAAACTGTCTCCCCATCTCAAAAAAATAAAAAAGTATCCTTCATATAGAACTAGCACTTTAAACTCCAAATCATTGACCAAAGATCTTGTAATCTAAGACAAGACAAGACACTGGACAACAGCCCAAGTGCTTCAGACTAAAAACTTACATGAGGAAACTCTGTTCATTTGACTACGCCAGTCCAGCTGAAACAGCAAACCTCACCCTCCTGTGTACACAGTGATACCAGTATGCAAGTTCATATACCAGCAGCCTGCTATACTATGGTTCAGCAGTCAAAATAAATACCAGCAAGATGTGTCATCTTTTCTGCATCAGGATTTTGCCATTTTCACTTTATCAGGTGAAAAATTAAGCTTGGCATAACTGACAGAGTTACATTGGTAACTTTTTAAAGAACACACCAGCCCTTCTATTATCCTATTAACATTCTCAACATACAAAAAAGCCACGTTAAGACATGTGACATCTTGAGATGCTTAGTTTTAAAATAAACATCATAATCCAACCCACTGTATTTTAAATTAATTTCCTGCCAGTACTAACCACAGATACCTGGAAGTATTTACCATGACCTGCACAACAGCAAATCAACATTCAAACACTCTTACAAAGTCTTTCATAAAAATCAATAAGGAAATGCTTTTTTTCTATCTTAATGTTGTGATACTTGAACAAAAAAAAATCAACTCAGAAAATAGAATTATGTAATCTCCTTGCTATTCAGCTCAAGAAAAGCTTGCAGAAGTGTGAAGGAGTATATTTCTTCAACAAGGACTCCTATCTGAAGCTGAGATGGTCACTGTAGGAGGAACTACATAGATTGCTCATGCATTAGCTAGGAGGATTGCTTTACAGACAATGAGAAAAAACAAACCTCATGATCAGCAGAGGAGACTAGAAATATAAGACACAAGAAGGAAGAAGAAAGAAGCTCTAAAACAATCGCATACCATGATCAACACAGTTACCTGTTACTGTGAATGGGACTTTAACATTCTCTTCTATCCCAGCTGAAAAAATTCATAAAGCAATCTTGTTTATTCCTGTCACATCTATCTGCTATTTTTCACGAAAACTTTGTGACATTACAGAACAAAGACCTCAAGTTATATACTTCCTCTTAAAACTATAATGTCAAAGAACAGTACTTTCAATAAAATCTAACAATGCCCCAACATACTCGATTCAGAAACCTACATAAAGTCAGTCTATGCTAAAATTCTCTATCACTGATTCTCCTCAAACGTTTGGTGCTTTTCTTTGTAGTGAAATGATAACTATATTAATGTGCTCTGTTTATCCCTAAATGTATTGGAAATGTGCTTCTTATCTGACTTGCTTTCCAGGGCAGAGTATACCCTGGGACAGAGGAGTTTTGCTTCTCCTACACTATTATGGACCCAACTCTGATAGCAGGAAAGATGCTGGTGTCTTGGATCCTATGGTATTCAATGCCTTGAGGAAATTTATATCAAACAATTATTGCATAATCTCAGGGTGTAATAAAACCTCCTACATCATACACAGGCATCGAGTTCCTGTTACACTTTTGCATCAGAGGAAGAGCTGTCCCTGTCAAGAGCAGCTACAGGTCCCTGTGTGAACCCGCAGAATCCCCTTTCTGTGCATGTGGAGGAAGTTGAAGATTTCTGAGGGCATGGCATGAAAACCAGGGTGAGGTTTCACATTGTCGTAGTAGTGGTGAGTTATAAAAATCCCTGAGGGGTTCATGGGGAAGGCCCAAAAGCCAAAAAGATGGGCCTCTTCACAGAGCTCCAGGGCAGCAGTCACCAGGATCAGTCCGGTGCTAACCCGCTTGGACCGCACCCCTTGGCTGAGCCAGTAGCATGAGACGTTGATGAGATACTGGGGATGAAAGTAATAAACAGCTTGCTGGGATTCAAAATCGTCCAGGACATATTTGACTCGAATTGAGATGTCTGTGTTGCGAGTGTTGTAGAAAGCTGGCAGAAGCACGGAAGCATTCTCGTAGACCTGGAGCATATCGTAGAAGGGTTTTCTCCATTTTTTCAGCTTATGGAATCTAAAGGGAAAAGGATTAAGGTGATGGTCAGATCAGCATGGACTCAGTCTGGACCCAGCAGACAGGATACCTCCAATGAGCTTTTACTAAAACATTTCTGATACAGAGATAATTGAAATGACGTTTCAGTTAACAAGGGGCATATATCTTAATTTTTAGCTAAAGCATCAGTATAAAATGTAGGGCAAAAACGCAGGGGATAAAAAAAATACATATTCTCCCCTCTTTTGGAAATACATTCATTTAACAGTCGACAAACTTCATAGACATTTCTGAGCATGTCTCACTTTGCATTTCATTACGAGAAGTAAGTCATTTTTCCAAGGTTTGGTCAGCTGTATAGTGCACTGTACACTGCAGAACTGTATAAAAAAGTGGCAAATACCAAAGCAGAGCAAAAAATTTCTAAAATGTCTAACTGCAACATTTAAAAGAAATTCACGATGCAAGCAAATGATTTTATGTTGCTTGAGAAAATAAACACATTCCCCCTCCTAGAAAACAGTAATTAGCTCCATGGTTCCAAACCTGTGTTGTGTATTGATAAGGATCATGTCTGAAAACATTGTGGCGAAACTAGTTCAGCCAGGAGATGACACATTCAGTGCAGGGGGAACTATGATCAACAACAAGCTAATGAGCCACAGATCAGGCCGGCTGACCAATACGGAGGTGGAGGATGTGCTGGAGGGTATATAGCCCCATCTTCTGATATGCCCAGCTGGGCAAACAAAGGGGAAAAGCTGAGACCCTTCAACGTGGCCCAGGACTTGTCCAGACTTGTCCATCTTTCCCAATCACCCCTTCCCCCCCTGTAATAGACTTAACAATATATTTGTTAATCAAACCGGTCTAAATGGATATATTATCAGTGGCTGTGAAACCTGAGCATATAACATGATATTAGTGTGATAAATTTTGACTTAGTCTTGTAAGTAACAAAAGTTTTATTTTTAATCAAGCAATAAGCAAAGACAGCACTGGGTGCGGCCTAGAGACCTCAGTCTCCCTTGCGGCACACGCACACAGCTGATTCAGTTCTCTGGTTCTTATAGTCCATCTCTGGTCCACAGCTTCCGGGTGTAACTTTTCACTCATGCTGAAGGCTCTCACGGTATACCTTGCATCATGTGAGGTTGACTGCTGCGTAGCCAGTTTCGATCGCCTTACTTTGGTTACTTATGAGGTAAATACATCAAGCAGAACAAAGCAAGTAAGAACTCAAACAAACATCTCCTTGTTAGGTAAATACATAAAGCAGGACAAAGCAAGTAAGCATACAAACACTTCTCAGACCTCAAACAAACATCTCCAGGAGCTTTAATGAACAAACATTTCTCGGAACTACTTGTTACATTAGTACATGCTGCCATTAAACAATGCAACCTGTATGTAGTCTTTGTAAAAAACTTATATGTGTAAAAGCCTAATTTAGTGTACCCTGCAGAGCATTCAGTAAGAGACTGACAGAGATAAGGGCCCAGTTGCATCCTTGTGTGAACGAGATAACGGGGGTCTTCAGCACAAAGCGGGAGGAAAAACAGCTCAAGCCGTTGGAGCCTTGGCCAAACCCAGCATACTAGGCCAAAGATAAGTGCACGACAAGATAGACTGCAGCCTTCATCCAAAAGGCCCCCACCCGTGACCACCCGGAGACACTGCGCAGGCGCAACAGGAAAGAGCCAAAGCTGAAGACTATAGATATAATTCATTGGAACTCATTTTAATAAGGATGGCCTTTTGGAGGAAAAAGTTATGAATATGTATAGGCGTTCCTGGAATAACCATCAATATGTAATCCTCTACCACATTTAACCAGGCTTGCGTCTACTGAAAACATGCACCGTGGCGGAGCAGGAGACTCCCCAGTTGCCCAGCACTGTTTTGCCCACTTGCCGCTTGCTGCAATAAATTCTAAGCAATTTATTCTGGGAGCTATAAAAAAGCTCACCAAAAACAGCACAGGTTAGGGAATACCAGCCTACCAGCCTCACCAAAGGGAATACCAGCTCAGCCTCATCAAAGGAATCCAGCACCCTGAGGACCCTCAGCCTACCAACCTCACTGAAGGGAATCCACCCTCAGGACTCTGAACCAGACATCAGAGTACGCTGCGCTCCTGAACTGCGAACCCCAGCATCCTCGCCATGGAACACCGAGGCCATACATCATCGTACAAGTCCTGTCATCCACACTATGGGGCTGTAAGAGACTGGATCCCTCACTCTTTTCTTTCTTCCTTTCTCTCTGCTCTTTCCTTCTCTCTCCTTTTTTTTTCTATGCCCCATTTCTTTGTCTCTCCTTCTGTATATATATTACTCTCTTTCTCTCTCCTTTATACCTTAGTTTTTCTTCCCTCTCTACCACTCTCTTTCTCTCTTTCCCTTTTGAACATAGAAGGATAACGCCATCTTTAAGCTCTGTTGTTGAATTCTGGTTAAATTTCATGTTATAGCTACTGATGGTTGCCAATACATCGCTCGTAGTAGGACTTTCGCTGTTAATGTGTTGATAAGTTCTGTTATGCTTTTGCCAAGTCACCATTCACTGTAACCAATATTCCAACAAGTACTTTTAGTAAAACTCACAATTGAATTGGACCCTGGGGGTGATTGTCTGTCATTCACTTCACATAACCCGCAGAATTAACCCAGAGTTAACTCACACCTGGTCTCATCTGTTGAGTCAGGGCGCATGTCGCATCTAGAGTTAACTCATCCCTCATCCCATCTGTTGGGACGGGACAACCTGTCAGCAAGGTGACATTAAAGTATCAACAAAATCAAAATTAAAATCACTCAGTCAAATCTGACTGCAAAGTTTACCTGGCTTCTTAAAAAAAAAAAAAAGTCTGAATATATGGGTTACTTTATTTAAGCATTTAGGGTGGGGACCCTAATGTGTCTAATACATTTGCCTGGGGCTTGCCAGCACAGTACAGGACTTCCAGGGAAAGGATGGCTCTGCTGTTATGATTTTAGCTCATCAGCTTCCTACTTTTTGTTATCAATGTGCAGGTGTAAGTGTTTAACACATTTATATAAGTTGTTACAGATTCTATACACTGAATAACTTCAATTCAGAATGAAATGTATGATTTATAGTGTCAGTGTAAAGTAATATTGGAAAAAAAAAAAATCTCTGTAACAGAATTTAGTGAAAGGTAGATTTGGAAAAGCAATAGGAGATGAAAATACAAAAAAAAAAAGAAATGTCCTCTCAGTAATTATACTGGGATTGACAGTCACGACATCCGTCTTTACCCCAATGTCTGTGAAGTATTTCTCAGATATAGGAGGCAAATTGCATCTATAAAGGAAAGAAATTAGCAAGAAAGTTAAACAATTCCTTGCACCTTTTAAGGACTAAAAGGTAGAATTGATTTAAGCATTTCTTCCAAGCAACAAATCTAGAAACAGATTGAGAATTTAAAACTGGAACACAGGAGGTTCCACTTAAATATGAGAAGAAACTTCTCAATGAGCACTGGCCCAGGCTGCCCAGGGAGGTTGTGGAGTCTCCTTCTCTGCAGACATTCCAACCCGCCTGGACACCTTCCTGTGTAACCTCATCTGGGTGTTCCTGCTCCATGGGGGGATTGCACTGGATGAGCTTTCCAGGTCCCTTCCAACCCCTGACATTCTGGGATTCTGTGACCTAGATTTACCATCTCAAAAAATTGAGAGCGTCCCTCAAGAGATGCTGAAGTTACTGAAAAACACACACATACACACAAGCGATCACATAAGCTTTGCTTCCAATAGAAAACCCAGCTTAAAAAAAGCTTCAGCATGTGTTGAAGCAAGATAAGTGGCCTTGCAATTAGTCTTACACTCAGTTTAAGCTAGCATTAGGTATCTTTTTGAAGTGATCTATAAGCTGCAATAAAAGCCATCACTGTTGAGATCCCCACATCTCAAAAAATACTGCTGTGCCTAATTCCCAAACATTTGAAGATCAGGGCTAAACAGGAGAAACCCATAAATTTATTTAGGGTGATGCTCAGTGTTTTCACAATACTACATACAGTTCAGCTGCTGTCATAACTTCTCAGTGACAGGGAGAGCGTGAGTGAGGGAGCAGAGAAACAGACAAAAATCCTTCAAACTCTTTTCTCAGACTCAGGAGGTTCATATCAACCTTCCATAGAGTCCCTTTTTATCAGGTCAGAGAACTTTTTTTAACCACCTTGTTCTTCTCATAGACAACGTTATTTCCAGCACTTTTCTCTTCCAGGTCATGCAACATCCTTCTGAAGTCCTCTAGCATCCTCAGTTCCACCTAGCATTGGGCACTGTACTCATCAAAAAGGTTTTCAAATATTCAGCTTCAATATTTTTAAACAGTAAACTCCCACCAAGATTATGAAAGGCTGAATTTGTTGAAAGTGATAATTCCTTATAAAAATGAAGACATTTGCATAAACTGTGCTTTGTCATAGGACATAGTTTTAAACTTCATGCCTGCAAAGAGAGTAGTCCCATTTCTAAATGCACCCCATGTTTCATCACAAATCTGCACTCTGGCCAGTAGATGGAGATAGACAATAACAACTAGCAAATGCAATTAATGTGTGGGTATTTTCCATGTTCTGTCATACTATAATTAATTGTTATCAGAATTTATTAAATAGAAGAAGCTTGGTTTCATGCAGCTGGCCACAAGTTCCCTGACAATAAGAAATTTTCTCGGGTGTCCTGAAGGCATCACTGAATGTTAGCAGTGCTCTATAGGCAGTTTTTGAAGTATTTTGAATCATTTTTGTGTTCATGACTGAGATGGTGATTCCTGACAGTTTGGTGAACTGGTGTCAGAGTGGAAAGTGGATGTGTTCAGACCTGACCTTAAACACAAGCTTTACTTTCAATTTGATGTCAGCGGACCTTAAGCTCTTCAACACCAGCAGGTCTTTGTGTATAACACTGGTCCCATACATTTTGGAGACAGTGAACCAGGGTGGGGTTTTTTGCACAAATGCTGATGTACTTATTCATATTTCAGTTATATTTAAGCCTCTTTTTAATTAATTACTGGTACCAAAAGCAACTCAGTTTCTAAGTCACATACTGATCTGCCCTTTTGAATTGGTTGTGGCAAGGAAGAGTAAGTGGTAAAAAGAGACCTCCACTGAAAGTTCTCATACATAAATTATGACATTTGCTGCCCGTATTTCCACTTCCACTGACCAGTTTGCCACCTCCATGCATAACATGTACCTTTCATTTCAATCATACTGATAGTTGTGGTCCAGCATAATAGAAGGGAATCTACTATAACTATTTAATCTATGTGGGGTACACTTGGCTTTTAAGAAGCAAATCATGTGAAGCCTGGACTGTTTCACAGGTTAAAACAAGGTAATATTTTTCTATAAAGTGGGCACAAGAGGCAAACATAAGGGGTCTGAAAATAATGGATAGTGAAGGTAGGACAAGTAAAATTTTATTTCTCATTTGATACCAAATTCAATGAGCCAAAATCTGATCTAATTTTTGCTGGTATGACATCAGAGAAACTAATTGATTTATGCAGACTTGTTCTAAATTGACAGCAACATAACCAAGATCAGAAAATAGGCCAACAGAAGTAAAAAGCTTGTCAAGCTGCTTGTCTTGTAATAGAGGTTCTACCTCTGGTTCAGAACTGCCCCAGAAAATCATGGCTACCTTCACAGGACACTGCTCCTGAGGTAACATCCATGGAAGGATAAATCCACAACCTGAGGACATCAAACTTTGTCAGTAAGTCAGTGATTACCCACATGGAGTCAGGGAGAAATAACTCCTAAAAGCATAATTTTTAAATAAATATTATACAATGAGGTGGGTTTTTTTTTGAAATATCACTTCTTGTGCAAAAAGCAGGCTTGATATGACTAGTGTGGCAAGTCTCATGTTTCCATGGGAAAGAGAATAGTTTTACATTCCTTAATTTGTCATTAAAATAGGCAAAAAGAAAAACGGCGCTGTGGTGATTACCGAAACACAAAGTCTGCACTGTCAATCTCCCGACCACATCTGCTGTTCTTCAGAATTCCTCCGTTCCCAACCACTGCACATTTCTTAAACTGGGACCGGTGGTACGGCATATCCTGCAACATCACGGCAAGAAAACAGTTAAATATCCTGAAATATGGAGGTAACAAGTCTCTTTTTTACTTTTTCCTTTTTTTTTTTTTTTTGTGCAGCTGCATCTTGCTGCAGATGCACTAATCATAGGAACTTGACACTCGTTCTTGCCTGCAATATTCCCATGGCGTACATAAACGCATAGGATTGTTTTCTGTGCAATTAGAGATGTTATAGACATCTAACTCTGAGAGAGAAAAGCATTAATCTCTTTTTGTCCAGACTTAATAATGGAAGAATCATTTTAGAAACTTGCTTTCCTTTCTGATTGCCACATGAGGGCATGAACCGCATATTCCAGGTGTTGTCTTCTGAGCTGTCTGCAAACTATTTGCTCTTCAGTCCCGATGTCCTGCTTTTGAGACATCTGAGCACAGTTCCAGAGCAGCTACTGAAGTCCAGGAACTCTCTCAGAAAGCACATTACACCTATTTATCAGAACCTAGCCCAAATGTTGGTGCTTGCTGCTACTAATTGTACTCATAGTATTTGTGATTATTAATTAGCACTCATACTACTAAAGTGCTTGGTCAGGCACCTTTCTGGATGTGTGTAGGATGCATCTTTCTGTAATCTTTGGGCAATATTCTGTCTTCATATGCAGACAAGCAGCTGTTGCCAAAGCCAGAGAGCAAAAATCACGTCTCCGAGAAGAGAATTTGGCCATTAGTGCGAGAGGGTTGTGACGCAGAACTGAGCCGCACTACACCTTATGAATATGTAGAGATGAGCTTATATAAGCTTGTTTCAGTACATACATATTTTATCGAGAATTTCATACTGCAAACTACAGAGAGATGCAATTAGTGGCATGACATTTCTAGCCGATTATTCCCAGGATCTTTCCATGGCATTCATAAGCCATGAGGCAAAAGGAGAGGCAATTACACCTGTTTGAGAAAAGCAGCAGCTAAGAGAGAAGCAATACAGAGTTGTCTGTGCTTTATCCAGCAATTTCTTAACATAAAATGCCTTGGCAGTCCCTTTCAGGGAGATCAGAAACCAGGACTCTGTTCTCAGCACAAGGTTCTTGCCTTTACAGTCTGCTCCCATGCTCTCAGCCCTTTATCTCCTACATTTGCCATACTACAGCCTTGCTCCTGGACAGAGGGTGGCATTGGCTGTGTAGGTGCTGCCCAGTGAATCCCAAAGGTACTTAGGTGGGGGATAGAGCCTGAAAAACATTCTCAGAGCACACCCGGTTAAATGCAACAGCAGCATTGGACACTCCTAGCAAAATTCAGTTTGTTGATGAAATTCAACAAAGGCAAGTGTAGGGTCCTGTACCTGGGGAAGAATAATCCCAGGCACCAGCACAGGTGAGGGGTTGACCTGCTGGAGAGCAGCTTTGTAAAGGACTTGGGAGTCCTGGTGGACAACAGGTTGACCATGAGCCAGCAATGTGCCCTTGCGGCCAAGAAGGCCAATGGTACCCGGGGCGCATTAAGAAGAGTGTGACCAGCAGGTTGAGGGAGATTGTTCTTCCCCTTCTGCTCTGCCCTGGTGAGGCCACATCTGGAGTTGTGTGTCCAGTTCTGGGCTCCTCAGTTTTAGAAGGACAAGGAATTATTGGAGGGAGTCCAGCTGAGGGACACAAAGATGCTGAGGGAGCATCTTTCTTATGAGGAGACACTGAGAGAGCTGGGGCTGTTCGGCCTGGAGAAGAGAAGCTGAGAGGGGATCTTGTAAATGCTGATAACTATCTCCAGGGTGGGTGTCAAGAGGATGGGACCAGACTCCTTTCAGTGGTGCCCATCGATAGGATGAGAGGGAATGGGTACAGACTGAAACACAGGAGGTTCCATCTAAACATGAGGAAAAACTTCTTTCCTTTGAGGTGCCAGAGCCCTGGAACAGGCTGCCCAGAGTTGTTGTGGAGTCTCCTTCTCTGGAGACATTCAAAACCTGCCTGGACACATTCCTGTGTGATCTGCTCTGTTGAACCTGCTTTAGCAGGTAGGTTGGACGAGATGATCTCCAGAGGTCCCTTCCAACCCCAACCAGGCTGGGATTCTGTGAAAAGCATAGGTGTCTAGTCTTCCATGCATTTACCTCTGCAATTGGGCAGCTTTTTCAGGATAATACTCCTGGTTAAAATGTACCCATTCTTTGCACGTCTCCAGATGCCAAAGTGCTTTCCTAGGTCTCCTAGGTTCCTCCTTGTCGCGGTTGAGACGGACAAATGACATGGACGAGGTTCTTTCAAGATGAAAGTAATAGATGCCATTTATTGCTACAAGTGCATTTTTATACAATTCTACCAGTTCATGTGTCTTTTCACTATTGGTTACAAGTTACAGCACTAACATCTCATTGGTTAATTTTCCTATCATCCATGTTATTCTTCTATCCCCTTCTCTCTCACGGGTACATCTCTCCTCTCTCCGGATACTCCTTTACTCGCATCCTTCTCAAGGGTAAATCTTAATATCTCAAGGCTGATCTCTACTCTCATATTTTCTGTCAAGGATTCCACAGACTCGCTGCAGTTTCCCACAATTCCCCTTTTTTTTATTTTTGCTAAAAATGCTGCCCTCATTGTCCGCTGCAGGGCCCTTTGCAGCAGAGAAATCATGCATGGCAAAATTAGTAACACAACCACAACAATCATCAGAACGATCAATCCTGTTTTCACTACTCATAACAACCATCCTAAAAATCCTCAACCACTAAGCAATTTATTAAAGCCTTTTAAGTTCTGTTAGTTTGCTTAACTAGCCAGCATCCTAATTTTCTAAAATATTTAAAGCTTTTAGCTGTGCCAACACCAGATACAAGAGATCCTAAAACCCTTAACCTTGATCCCCAAAAATCTACATTATCATCACATTTTGACTCATATACACGCAAAAAGTGTTTTTCTCGTCTTGCTCTTCTGTGATCTATTGTCATAGATACATTGGGCGTTAAGAGAGTTAATAGTCCCAAAATACACAGTCCTTCAACAGCATTAGAAGGAATTCCTGGTCAGGCTCTATCTCCACAGATCAAGAATACACCATACAGGAGGTTTTGGGGTCGCTGTTCCCACATTATCAATGACATCCCTTGGATTCTTCTGCGAGGCACTGCACCAACGAGTTTCATTTCTATAGTCACCAACGGTAGCATTAACATTTTGCAGTTTTATCCATTCATGCTTTAGCATATTGTCCTGGCACTTTTCACAAACCGACTGGATACAAGTGTCCATGGGCACAGATCCCAGCAATTCCAGTTCCTGTGGTTCAATGTCTATTTCCGGGAGACAGTTAATCCAAAGTGCCATGTTAGTATTATTACAGTTTGTTGCAATGCCTTTGCACCGACCATTATTTTGAAGCAATTGTGTGATGCTACTGTAGTCATCAAGGGGGATGCCAACCAAGCATGTGTGGAATGGGTTTTCCGGAGATGCCATAGCTAGGCATAAGGAGTCCTGGTCAGTCATGTTGGCTAAAGTACTCCACATGTTAGTCTTTGTCTGTGCGGGCATCCAAAACACAGCAGCTGCAACAATCATTGTCAGGAAGATAACACAGGTTTCACGTTTCGTGCCAGCAACCATTGCGGCCCTTGATCTGTAAAGACACAAGCATAACCTCTCCCCCAGGTTATCAATTGATGTGGCCTTTTCCATTGACCATTAACTAGTGGTTTGGCCATAACTTATGTAGGTTCTTTCTGATTTAGCATCGTTTTGGGTCACACTTGCAAAGTATTTCATCACAAACAATGCTTTTGACAATTGGTTTTCTGGTGTTTTCCCTACTTCTCCCCCCTTTTTGTTTAAAAAAGAACAGAACCAAAACAAAAAACACAGTTCAGAAGCAGATACGTGCATTGGACCTTGACTACGTACTCAGAATCACAAATCAAATTTAGAGGTTCCTTCTTAAAAAGCTCTAAGTAATGTAAAGCTGTGCCAAGTCCTGCTAATTGGGTTGAACCTTCAACAATTTTTACAGAATGATGCCAATTGTTATCTTCACACCAAACCACTACAGCTTTATGAGACTGCCCAGAACCATCGACAAAAACTTTGCAAGTATGTAGAATCAGACCAAATACAAGTATGGCCTATGGCCTGATGTTGAAGACTTGCAGGTTCTGCAGCAATTTACATTTAGGCATGCCAAAAGCTGTGCTGTTAAGAAAACCAGCTAGTGCAATTTACAAAGACATAGATTACAAATAAAATAAAAAAATCAGAATTAAATTTCACAAATGCTACATATATGACAAAAGGGTCATGGCCTATTGAAACTTAAATTCATTCCCTGCTTTTCTTGATCAGAGTAACAAGCAGTATATCAGTCTGCTAGCAATCTCATCATACTGTTCCAAAATAGCCACAGGTTGTTTCTATGTTGTAGCTATAAATAGACAAAGCTGCAAGTCCAATCGAATACAGTCAACCTGTAAGGTTGTCATAAATTTATTCCTCAAAGTTTCCAACTCCATTTTGGCTGTCATATTTATTGGATATTGTTTTCCCTTACCAGATCGAAGTCCTGTTTCAGATCAATCAGTGTAGTATTTGCTTTATTGAAACACTGGCTGTTAATACTGGTGGAAATACAGCATTTGAAATTTCCTTGGAGATTTCTCACTTGCACAGGCAAGAGCAGTCGAGGAGAGCTGCCGAAGATCCGGATCATTGAAAAGTCACCTCACTAAGGAGTAGGTGAGCTCCCGGGAACATGGGGGGAAACTTATCTAAAGAAGAGGGTACTATATTATCCACATGGAAGCTGCTTCTGAAGAAGCAGGGTGTTAGCCTTCTGGAACTGACTTTAAGAAAAATGTTACTATGGGGCAAAGCACAAGGTTTAGAGGTTAATCCTGTGACAGCATTTAGTGTGTCACAATGGATGGACTTGGGAGATAAATTGTTTGATAGTGCTACCCAAGGGTCCAAGGAAGCAACTGAACTGTTAACAACGTGGCGCTTGTTATTAGATACTCTGAAAGAGTTAAAACAGCAACAGGATAAGGCAGAGGCGGTGAGGGGGATGGTCTTCCTGGCTCTCCTGGGCCAGATTCAGAGGAAAAGGCAAGATTAAGTACTGCTCCAACCCCCCCTGTTACTAAAGATTCGTCAAAACTGCCCAAGTCCGTATTATCTGACACGTATAAGGATCCGCAACACTTTCTTGGAAAGTTAAAAGGAATAGAGGAGGAGCGTACATATGTGTGGCCCCGAGATCAGAAAAAAAATATGAAAGAGTTGTATAGATATGTGTGGCCCCAAGATCAGATAAAAGCTATGAAAGACTCACATGAAAAAACAGCGTTGGGTTATATACAATCTCGGGAGGGGCCCCCGGAGCACCGGTCAGAGCAGTGCGTTCAACCGACTGCTCCGCCGTCATCAATCACGGCTCAAACCTCTGCTCCACCATCATCAACCGCGGTTCCGCCGTCTGCGTCACCGCCATTAATCACAGTTCAACCCTCTGCCCTGCCACTATCAGTCGCAGAAGAAAAAAATGGACATTTTTTTTTCCTGTCCCCCCTTGCCTGGAGATTTAGGTGGGAAGGATCCCCCCGTGGTGAGCCAGACCAAGCCAAATAACGTAATTCCTATAAATTTGGGTCCCCCCAGCCTGCACCCGCCCCCCTCCCACGCTGCTGCAGAGCAAATTCCTGAGGGTGGGGGTAGAGTTTCAGAGCGTAAACCGAACTTACCAAAAAGCTGGGATTTACCCCCAGCTTCGATTACAGTTAAACCACGGGACCCTGTGCGTTTCTGGAGGAGGGTGAAGGCTAAAGCTATGGAAATAGGGGACTGGGATCTATCAGAAACTATATCGGTTCCTACCCCTGTTACTGAGCCGCCACCTGTTGAACCTCTTGAAACTATGGCATTTCCCGTCATATACCATAACCCTGCAGGGGGGGAGCTCCATGAGCATGTTTCTTATTCCTGGAAAGTAATTCAAGAGTTGCAAAAAGCCACTGCTCAGTATGGGCCTAACTCCCCTGCGGTTATGCAGCTGTTACGTTTGTTATCTATGGAAGCTATGATTCCCTACGATGTTTCTCAGTTAGCTCAGGTTATTTTTCAACCTGTACAGCTCTCAGTGTTTCGAAGTATTTGGCAGCAGAGGGCTGAGGCACAAGCAGTGATAAACATACACTTCCCAGACACTGATCCCCGTTCTGCTACTGGTGTGGATGTATTGTTGGGCTCGGGGCAGTATATTGATCCGCAACTTCAAGCGCAATGGCCTCCTCTAGTGCTTGAGCAAGTGAAGGCCATAGGGATCCAGGCTATAATTAGAACAGCAGAGCTGTCAGAACCAAAACAGAGATATACTGCTATTAAGCAGGGTCCTAAAGAGCCGTTTCTTTCCTTTGTTGAAAAATTACAAGCGGATGTCGAACGTCAGGTGTTCGATGCGAATGTCCGGGGACTGCTAGTAAAACAGCTAGCTCATGATAATGCTAATACAGATTGCCAAAAAGTGATTGAAACTTTGCCAGGGGATCCAACTTTAGAAGCAATGATTACTGCTTGTGCCAAGGTCGGTTCAGTGGAACATAAAATGACTGCACTTGCTGCTGCTATGGCAGCAGCTAAAATACAATATCAAAAGTGCTATGAACACGGTCGGAATGGTCATGTAAGACTCATCAGTCCACGTACAAACAAACAGGCTTCAAAAGCTGTACACACACCTGTCTATGATACAGCCTCAGTAACTTGCTTCAAATGTGGAAAAAAGGGACATTTTTCTAAGCAGTGCCATTCTAGGTATCATTCTAACGGACAGCTACTGCCACAGGGAAATGACAAGAAGAGCACAAAGGGGCGCGTGCAGACACAAATGCCTCAGTCAACAATGCTTTGCAACCCTGGCAATCCGTTTCTGGGGTCAGTGCACATGCAGCCCTCTGTGACACACTATCAGGAAAAAACAGCAGAGCAGCCGGGATGGATGTATCCACCACCCACACAGTAACTATAACAACTCAAGAGGTGCATAAAGTGCCCCTGGATGCTTGGGGGCCAATTGGCAGGGGACTGAGTGCTTTGTTAATAGGACGATCAAGTAGTACCCTGCGAGGATTAATGGTACACGTGGGGGTTATTGATGCGGACTATACAGGACAAATTTGTGCCTTGGTTTCCACAGAGACACCACCTGTGACAATACAAAAAGGAACACTTTTAGCTCAACTTGTGCCCTTTTTGAGTTCTGTTCCTAGGACTGAGCAAGTTCTTCGTGGGGACAATGGACCTGGTTCAACTGGAAAGCCACTTATTTTTTGGTCTCAGTGTCAGAGAAAAGGCCACAAATGGTTTGTACACTCATAATGAATGCTTTTGTTCCCAGCCAGGTGACCCTTACTGGACTGCTTGATACAGGAGCAGATGTCACTATAATTTCACAACAGGACTGGCCTCCTTCTTGGCCCTTGGTTTCAAATACTGTGGGTGTGATGGGACGGTGGAGTCGCAGTTTGATGTCAGCTAAACCAATAGTGATTGCTAATCCTGAAAATCAAAGGGCTACAGTGAGACCTTATGTGGCCCCAGCCCCGCTGAATTTATGGGGGAGGGATTGCCTAGGGCAGTGGGGAGTACGGATAACTACGGATTTTTAGCAGGGGTCACTGTGATGCAGGGTGTTTCTCGGCCCACTTTAGCACTAAGATGGTGTGGCAGAATGCAAACCCCCCTCCCTCCTTCAGTATGGCACATCTCCCCCTTTCTCTGCTACTTGAGGCTAACAGCTTCTTTTGTTTGGCCCGGAGCACCCTGGCTCCTGGGACATTGGGAGAGGGGAGTGCCGAGCTGCTGGGCGCCAGCGGCCAGTGTAAGGCTTCAGGGGCACCCACAGCCAGTGTGGGGGGTGCAGAGAAGCTTCTAGAGTGCCTACAGTCAGGTCTGATCAGATAACAAAAACGGGACTCTCGTCGAAACTCCGCCCATTTTGTGTGGGGGTCTTTCGGAGTACAAGCTTAGCCACTGCCGCCAGGAGAGCCCCCCCCCCTCCCCTGGATGGAGATTCCGCTTGCCTTGCCGCCACGGATGTAAGTAAAACTTCTCGCAGGATTGCGAGTATACTTATACTTTCCGTGCACATATGCACGTATAACTTTCCGTGCTCCATTTGAGCGCGTATAAATTTACCCTCGCCGAATCGCGGGTGTATTTTCCTCCCGTGCTTCCACATAAGCACGTGTAGGATTCCGTGCATACTTGCACGTGTAAGTAAATTAACTCTCACAGGTTTGCGGGTGTATTATAAATTTACCCTCGCGGAATCGCAAGTGTACACTTCCCGTACTCACTACGAGTGCGTGTATCTCTTTAAAAATAATCCCGCACCGTGTTAGGCAAGTGTGTACTCCAGGACTCAGGGCCAGCTCCGGCATTTTTTTGAGTGAAGACACATGTATGCACGCTGTGGACGGCCGGTTGGTTGTATCAGTTGCTGCCCCCCCCAAATAATTTTCCTCAGCTGATATCCGAACCTTTATTTAAGTCACTTTGGAGTGCTAAAACCCTGTTCCTCGCTGGTCTAATAAAGGTTGCTTTGGACTCTGTTGTCCCTTAAATTAACCCACGAGGATTCTCCGTGACAGATGGTTAACTGAAAGACCAGTATGGGTCAATCAGTGGCCCCTTGCTCAGGAAAAACTTACAGCCCTGCAATCTCTTGTGATGGGACAGCTAGCTGCGGGACACATAGAGGTCTCACATAGCCCTTGGAATACTCCTGTGTTTGTTATCAAAAAGAAGCCTGGAAAATGGAGATTATTACATGACCTACGAAAGGTTAATGAGGTTATGGCAACTATGGGAGCTTTGCAACCAGGTTTACCTTCTCCTACAATGATTCCGATGCAATGGGAAATTGTTGTAATAGATTTGAAGGATTGTTTCTTTACTATTCCTTTAGCAGAACAAGACATGGAAAAGTTTGCCTTTACTGTTCCATCTGTAAATAATGGAGAGCCAGCGAAAAGGTATCATTGGAATGTGCTGCCACAAGGGATGAAAAATTCACCTACCATATGTCAATGGTATGTGGCAAAAGCTCTGAGTCCAGTACGTGCTTTGTTTCCATCAGGGTATTGCTATCATTATATGGATGACATTTTGTTGGCCGCAGCAACGCCACAAGATTTGAGTGAAATGGAAAATACAGCACGTGAGTCATAAATCAGTATGGGCTGGTTATTGCACCTGAGAAGGTGCAACGACAACAGCCATGGCTTTATTTGGGCATGAAAATTTTGGATCAGACAGTGATACCACAACCTATAAAACTGCAAGTAAAAATCGAAACACTGAATGATGTGCAAAAATTGGCAGGAATGATCAATTGGGTAAGGCCTTATGTAGGAATCCCCTCTTCTCAATTGCAGCCATTGTTTGATCTCTTGCGAGGAGACACTAATATTTCTGCCCCTCGCACTTTGACAACTGAAGCACGGCAGGTAATTGCAAAAATTGAACAAGCGATCAGTAGTAAGCATGTATGGAGAATTGATTTGACAGTGTCTGTACAAGCAATTGTTTTGATTGATCAATGCATTCCTTTTGCTATGATCGCACAATGGCATGAGAAGTGGGGAGATCCTCTACATATTTTAGAGTGGGTCTTTTTGCCAGCCAAATCAAAAAAGACAGCCCCAGGTCTTTTTGAACTGGTGGCTCAGGTAACTATTAAAATCAGATTACGTTGCATGGAATTAATGGCAAGAGATCCAGAAACGATCATGCTTCCTGTGCAAAGTGATTATTTTGAGTGGTGTATGGCTAATAGTTCTGCACTACAAGCAGCTATGATGAATTATACGGGTCAAATCAGTTAACATTTGCCCTCATATCCAGTGATTAAATTAGGCAGTCAGGTAAGATTTGGTCAGAAGCAATTGAATCAATCAAGCCCAGTAAATGGACCTACAGTATTTACAGATGGATCAGGAAGGACGGGCAAGGCAGCCATTGTTTGGAAGGATGGACCACAGTGGCGACATCAAGTAGAATATCAGGAAGGATCACCGCAAGTGGTCGAACTTAGAGCAATGACCATGGCGTTTCAGGCCTTTCCTGGCCCTGTGAATATTGTGACAGACTCTGCTTATGTGGCTGGGCTTGTACAACGGTTGGATAAAGCTGTATTGGGACATGTGTCTAATGAAAAGTTATTTGGTATTTTAAAACTGTTATGGCTTGAAATTCAGAAGCGTCATCATGAATATTATGTCATGCATGTTAAAAGTCATACTATGTTACTAGGTTTCATAATAGAAGGAAATGCAAAAGCAGATTCTCTAGTTTCAGCAGTGACTTTAGGACCTGTTCCTGATGTTAAACAACAGGCAGTAGCGTCACATCATTTCTATCATCAAGGCTATCATGCCTTGAGACGACACTTTGGCATTTCAAATTCTGAGGCACGTGCTATTGTTGTTGTGTGCCCTGATTGTCAAGGTCAGCATATTCCTACTTATTATGGTACCAATCCCCGTGGCCTTTGAGCTTTGCAAATTTGGCAAACTGATGTTACACATGTACCTGAATTTGGGCGCTTGAAATATGTTCATGTCTCTATAGACACCTTTTCTTCTGCTATCGTTGACACTGCTCATACTGCAGAATCTGCACGAGATGTAATACATCATTGGCAGCGTGCATTTTCCTTCTTGGGCGTTCCGCAACAGGTAAAAACAGACAATGGCTCAGCATATGTATCCTGAAAAGTTGCTTCATTTCTACAGCTCTGGGGAGTATCTCATGTTACAGGTATTCCTCATTCTCCCACAGGGCAAGGTATTGTGGAACGTGCTCATGGCACGCTCAAGCGTTTTCTTTTAAAACAAAAAGGGGGAATGTTGGGTGAACCACCTGATGCACGCTTGGCTAAATTCACATATGTTTTAAACTTTTTGCAGGTTTCTGATGATGCCCAGATGCCGCCCATTCTACGTCACTTTTCCTCTTTAGTGGCTCAAGAAAGGGTGGGTCCAGGGGCAAAAGTGTTGGTGCGGGACTTGCAAACAGGACAATGGACGGGTCCACATGAATTATTAACCTTGGGGAGAGGCTATGCTTGTGTCTCTACAGATCAAGGACCACAATGGTTGCCTGCGCAAAATGTGAAACCTGTGTTGCCTTCCTAATGATGATTGCTGCAGCTGCTTCATCTTGGATGCCTGCACAGACAAAAACTAACATGTGGATTACTTTAGCCAACATGACTGGCCAGGACTCCATATGCCTAGCTATGGCATCTCCGGAAAACCCGTTCCACACATGCTTGGTTGTTATCAGTAGTGAAAACAGGATTGATCGTTTTGATGATTGTTGTGGTTGTGTTACTAATGTTGCCATGCATGATTTCTCTGCTGCAAAGGGCCCTGCAGCAGACAATGAGGGCAGCATTTTTAGCACAAATACAAAAAGGGGGAATTGTGAGAAACTGCAGCGGGTCTGTGGAATCCTTGACAGAAAATATGGGAGTAGAGATCAACCTTGAAGATATTAAGATTTACCCTTGAGAAGGATGGGAGTAAAGGAGTATCCAGAGATATGGAGTTGTACCCGTGAGAGAGGAGAGATGTACCTGTGAGAGAGAAGGGGATAGAAGAATAACATAGATGATAACAAAATTAACCAATCAGACGTTAGTGCTGTAACTTGTAACCAATAGTGAAAAGACACATGAACTGGTAGAATTGTATAAAAATGCACTTGTAGCAATAAATGGCACCTATTACTTTCATCTTGAAAGAATTTGGTCCATGTCATTTGTCCGTCTCAACCGCGACATCTCAGTCAAAAGGTTTAAGGGCCTGACATCAATACAGTGACTTTTTCCCTCAAAGAGTGCGTTCTACCACTTTGCATGGCATATTCTCCTAAGTTTACTTTAACCCCATTTGGAAGACATGATCCCTGTTTGTCAGATAAAGGAGCTGATATAGAGGCTGATCGACAAGTAAGTCCATGGCAGGCAAGAACGGGGACCTTGGGCTCTGCTCTCATAGACGCTGTCTTGACTACACAATTGTCACCAAGAACAAGAACAGCCCCTGAAGTTGATGGAAATAATAATGACCTTCCATACTACACCTAACAAAACACCTGTAGACATACTGATGTTAGAATCATAGAACCATTTTGGTTGGAAGATACTTTCAAGATCATTGAGTCCAACCATTAACCCAACACTGTCACCACTAAACCATGTCCCTAAGAACCTAATCTCCGTGTCTTTTAAACATCTCCAGGGATGGTGACTCCACCACTTCCCTGGGCAGCCTGTTCCAATGCCCAACAACCCTTTCCGGGAAGAATTTTTTCAGCTATTCAATCCAAACCTCCTCTGGTGCAACTTGAGGCCATTGCATTTAAATGAGATCACCCTACTCTGAGACTTGGCAAGTGAAGCAGAAATGTTTGATGCCCTTAGATTCATTCACACTTCACTAGGGCTGTGGCACAAAAAAATCACATTGCTGCATGTGTTGTTTCTGCCATTTGAGAGCCTATGTTGACTTGTCCACACTAGGATGGTGCTTGAAAGACTGAACTGAGAGAGAAGCTGTGGGCACAAAGGAGGAGGCTGGAGAAGCAATCATCTTCTCTTATACAGGTTAATGTCCTTGGGGACAACAAATATAAAAAAAGATGGTTCACATTCCTCCTGGCTACCACCTGCTGATGCCAATGTCACTGGTATTAACTGTTTTAAATCCTTTACAATCTTCATCTCTAATGCTACTAGATATCGTAGATGTCTAACTGATCATGAACTTTCAGTATGTGACTGTAATTAGGAACAAAATGTGTCATTATAATCATAGAATCATAGAATGTCCTGAGTTGGAAGGGACCCACAGGGATCATTGAGTCCAACTCCTCTCTCTGCATATGACAAGCCCAAAATTCACACCAAGTGTCTGAGGGCGTTATCCAATCATTTCTTGAATACTGTCAGGCTTGAGGATGTGACTACTTCCCTGGGGAGACTGTGTCATGTAAAAAAAAATAAATATATATAAGCAAGAGAAGATGGTCATACATCTTATTCTACATTATGTGGTAATAGCTCTTCTGAATTACTGCATCCAGTTCTGATATTTCTGGTCTGAGGGTCTGAGACACTAGCAAGAGTTACAAAAGGACCTGCAGAAATTATCTGGGTTCCAAGAAGTATGAGAGGTGTATGAAGCTTAATCTAAACATACCGTGACTGAGTAGGGAGACATTGCACCAGGAAACACTTTCAATATAGCGTAGCAAGGAAAAATAGCATCCAATGCCTGGAAGTTTAAGATAAAAATGACATCTTTAGTTCAAGGCTGGTTTTCTTTTTAGAAATTAAAGTTGCTGGGGGAGAGGAAACTCAATCCATCCCACTCCTACCAGTTTGATGCCAGTGCCAGCAGTAGATGCCCAGGGCCTGGAGAAGGATACCAGGTCAGCAGGAGAACACCTGAAGAGCAACACAAAGGAATTCCAGCCACTCCAGCCTGTATGTCAACTTCGTCAGGGTTCCAACTTAAACACCTCTGTGCAAACACACGTAGCATGGGTTGGACTCAATGATCTTGAGGGTCTCTTCTAACCAGAATGATTCTAATAAACCAGAGGAGATAGATAGACACATGTGCATACCAGCAGGGCTGTGGTCTTATAGGTATCACAGAGACATGGTGGGATGTCTCCTGTGACTGGAGTGTTGGAACGGAAGGATACAGAACCTTTAGGAAGGACAGGCAGGGGAGAAGAGGGTGGGTGTGACCCTCTGTGTCAATGACCAGCTGGAGTGCATGGAGCTGCACCTGGGGATGGAGGAGCTGCCAACTGAGAGCTTATGAGTCAGGACTAAAGGGAGAGTGGGGACAGGTGACATTATAGAGGAGGTTTGCTACAGGCCACCTGACCAGGAAGACCAAACGGATGAAGCCTTCCATAAACAGATAGGAGCAGCCTCATGTTCACAAGCCTGGGACCTCATGGGGTACTGCAACCACCCCAATATCTGTTGGAGGGACAACACAGCAGGGCAGAAGCAATCCAGGAGGTTGCTGGAATGCATTGACAATAATTTCCTTCTCCAAGTGATAGAGGAGCCAATGTTAGACTTTGTTCTCACCAACAAGGAGGGGCTGGTGGGGAATGGGAAGCTCAAGGGCAGCCTTGGCTGCAGTGACCGTGAAATGGTGAAGTTCAAGATCCTTAGGGCAGTGAGGAGGATGCACAGCAAGCTTGCTACCCTGAACTTCAGGAGAGCAGACTTGGGCCTCTTCAGGGATCTGCTTGGTAGAGTACTGTGGGACAAAGCCCTGGAGGGAAGAGGAGCCCAAGAGAGCTGGTTAATATTCAAGGATCACCTCCTCCAAGCTCAGGAGCGATGCATCCCAACAAAGAGGATGTCAGGTGGAAACACCAGGAAGCTGCATGGATGAACAAGGAGCTCCTGGACAAACTCAAACACAAAAAGGAAGCCTACAGAGGGTAGAAGCAAGGACAGGAAGCCTGGGAGGAATACAGAGAAACTGAGCATCCAGGGATCAGGTTAGGAAAGCTAAAGCCCTGATAGAGTTAAATTTGGACAGAGACATCAAGGGCAACAAGAAAAGCTTCTATAAGTAGGTTGGTGATGAAAGGAAGACTAGGGAAAATTCAGACCCTCTCTGGAAGTAAACGAAAGACCTGGTTGCCCAGGGTATGGAGAAGGTTGAGGTACTTCGTGACTTTTTTGCCTCAGTCTTCACCAGCAAGTGCTCTGGTCTCACTGCCCAAGTTGCAGAAGGCAAAGGCAGGGACTGGGAGAATGAAGAATCATCCACTGTAGAAGAAGAGACCAACATGAACCTGCTGATCGTCCACCTAGGATATCTTGAAATGTTTGGCTAGATTTGTCTCCTTACAGCATTGCAAGTTTTTCTGGGTTTTGATAACAGATGGCATCAGAAATGTCCATCCACCAAGACAAGGGCAGTTTCCCAAGATTCCCTGCCTGTCTTCCAAATTAAAGATTTTTCCCTAAAAAAACCCCACAGAAGTACTTCCATGAACCATCCCTAGATCCATAAGTTTGATCTTCCACAGAAGAGGACTGGTGTTTATATTTCTGTCCTTTAAAAGCATTTCATTGATAGCTCTACGTACTTCCCAAGTAACCTCAGAAAAGTGCATACATCCATCTGTCATATCTCAGAGATGCCCCTTTTCCAGATTCCTTATTTGATCTGGTGCCATGACTTCCCAGACAGTTTACACATCTGTACAGTTAAGATGACAACTGTGATACTCTCAGGATATGTTTTTTCATCATGACTATGAAAGCTACTGGCAAACTGGTGTTGGCTGCTCACTGCCATTCTGATTTTGATCTCATCTTCATGCCTTGGCACACAGATCATTTGGGATTGCTTGGCTCTGCTGCCCACGTCAGCAGCGTGAATTGACCAAACATCCACTCCAGCCAGTGCCACATTGTTCCCTTCTCATGTCTTCACTTCTTTGGGACCTAAGTCTCTCCAAAACTTCGGTCTAATATAGTACCCAACACAGCTCTACTGCAACAGCTGTGGGTGCAACAGCAGGAGCTAAAGCAGAAACAGCCCTATAATGTGTCACCCCCAGAATGATTTATTGGAGAGTATATTCAATTGCATAGGGTGTTTCATAAAGATGGACCCAACATGTTACAACTACACAAAAATTTATTAATACAAACAGTTTAATGAAGTAACAAGTTTTAGTAACCTTTTTATAAATGCTCTATGTTCCTTCTACCTGCTGTACGGACTGTAAGAGTTTCATTCATGGGCTGTTTGTGGTTGCAAGATACAGTGATTTCAAATTGAGTCCATCTTTTTGAAACACCCTGTACTTTACAGGAGATTCTGGTGTTTCTTTTCTTTCACAGTCAGTGTAATAAAACAACATCGGCTCCTGAGAAGCAGCAGTGGGTTATGCTGCAGGGAGTCCTATTTAATCAATGTCATTTCAAAAGACTTGCAATTTTTAATAAACTGCTGTTTGGCTATTTTAATCAGGCCCATTCCCATCACTCTGACTGAAATGAGCTGCTGATGTTGTTATCCATATGGCCACCTAGGAGGCATAACAAAACACATGACAACACTTACATATCAATAACATCTCAAAAAAAAAGCAAAAAACACATTTTAGTTTATTTTTGCAAGCAATGGCCTTTTTTATTTCTTGTGGTTCTCGAGATTTTAGTATCGTTGTATGAGGAGTTCAGCACTATGACTTAAGGAACATCCTCAGCTACTCTCCTGGCCAATGAGGTCTGATGTCTCAAGCCCTTACATTCATTCTTGTGAAATGTGTATTTGATTAATCCGATTGATTACACTTTCTATTTTGTAGGCACTGGGGACAAAGTCATACCAGAGAATTCAGTGTACAAATTGACAGGCCCAAAAGTATAAAGCTCATGTCTCCACTCATCTGTCAAAAGCTTCTGTGGTCTCACCACCTAAATCCTACATTGAAATCTGTCTTCAGCTCAGATAGACTGAAGGTGGCAGAGAATGCCATAACCCAACCAAGATGGTAGATAGATCATCACATCATTAAGACAGCTTCTTGGCAATGAAAAATGCTTTAAGCATGAAGATGCACAATCCCAGTGATTTTCAAAAAAGGATAACAGAGGATTCAGGGCTCTAGTAAGTAGTTTCCCATAACCAGCATCAGATAGAATCCTTTACCTGATTCCCCACAAGGATGTTGTAAGCACGAGACAAAAAACAAAAGGTAGCAATCGGAGCAAGGGTTGATAAATAAGAACCAAAAATAAACCAGTATTTTACAAATGGTTCACATCACATCTGAGTGGGGGTTTCGAAGAGCCTGCAGCCCATCTAGTCCTCCTTTAATTAAAAGTAGACATACCTATGGCTTTGAGGTGTTGTGGAATGTTTCACTTTTACCCCTTGCAAGTATTCACAACTTTTTTGCTACATAGAAGACCTGCAGCAATGCAATATGCATTGAAACGAAGCTTTTGTTGCCCAAAAAGCCACAGCAAATGGAGATCTGTGTTGGGTATCTACCCACAGCAATATCAGATGCCACAAATATGATCCACACTCTCAGCTGCACCACATACTGAACCAAGATCATGATATTAGCTTTTATCTTCATGGACTGGTTCTACACAATCTGAAGAAGTGTCTTATGCACTGGGATGAAAAGCCTCAGTTAGTTTGGTGATTCCAGCACAGTGGAGCTGTCTGCAATCAGAATGTTGTCATCACTTAAAAGAATAAATCCTGTCTGCAATTGTTAATCTAAAGATATATAAATCCTTTCAGTTTTAGGTCAGTCTGCTCATATAATAAAGAGTGACTTGCAAAGCACCTAATCATGAACTACAGACACTACTGACCTTGTAGCTTTAGACATTTTGAAGTCCGCACAATTAGTTGAGTCTTGCTTTAACACATATCTTGGGAATGTTGGATAAAGTGTCCTTTAGCTGAACACTGCTCATTAGATGTAGTGGCAGAGCCCAGCCCGGGGGAATGGGGTTGTCACCAGCCTGGCTGAGAGGTGAAGCCAGAGACAAGAGAAACTAAAGGAGCGCCATTAGAAGGTAACAATGAATGAGCAATCGCCGGACACACGCGTGCAGAGCGCGTGGACAGTACGTGCAGCCTATCACGTTATTGCATAGCACGAGTTACAACCAATCACTTTGTTGCAAGGCGCGTGGACAGGGCAGCTTTGCTATAAAGCTAGCCCAGTCCAACAATAAAGCAAACTCTGTGAACATCACATTGGCGTGTCAGGTTCCGTCTCTCGCATGGAAAATCAACAATTATACGCTAAAAGGATTATGTAATGGAATATGCAAATGTGAAAACAATTGGCTCTTTAGGGTGTGAACATAGTGATAAGATTTTGTATATAATGGCTGTTACTTTTCTTTCTGGTATGCTGGCTTTATTGGTGCATCCAGACTTGTGCAACTCTATAATAAACAATACCTTGTCTCTGTGTGCTAAATTTGGCTCATTTGTATGCACACCAGGTAAAGAACCCTGTTTTTGGGACAACAAGAATAGGGCTCATTTTCTGAAACTGTGTAATGAACTCTCCTGGACAGTGAAAAACATTCCAATTGCAAGCCACACTTTAACTTTGTACATTAGTTAAAGTCTGAATCAGCTTCTACTGAAATCAGATAACATGACATTCTCCATTTCTGTCCCACTCGATCCTTTTCATGCAATGTTTAATCTTCAGTCTTCATTGGTTTTGATATGGCCACTACTCTCATGAAGCCCGGCAGTTCTAATGCACTTATTCTCTCAATGTGCATTTTCTTTGGAAGTCCTTCATTTTCACCTAATAAATCACTCCTACAGAATGAGTTGTCAATGTCTCTACACAATGTATGAAGTTACATGACTAAAAGATAAAGAGTAGTTACAGAATACACATGGGTTGATACCACATATGTATGAATAAACATGTATCTATACACATATAAATGACTACTATAAGCTAATGAAAAGCATATTAATATCTATTTCAAGTAATATCTTTAAACACCAAACCGTTCAGAAGGAGGTGATAACACACAATAAACTGCAAAGCTGTGCAGTGAAAGGTATTTACTGTGCTTATGCTGACATATAATTAGTTTTGTGCACTTTAGACATCTCTCTGGAGCCCTGTAAATATAGACAAATAAAATCAGGTTGGCAAAATGTAGCCTGCAAGTTTTCCATTTGGTGGAAAGAATTATTCATTAGAGGAAGGCTTGTTTTCAACTCATATCAACTGCCTGAAGTTGGGTGTCAATTAAGACTCTCAGGAGATGTCTAGTGATAACACAGTAAGAAAGGTGATCAAAGTTAAACAGTGAAATATTTATGACATAGTTCTGCTGTTATTCACCCCACAGTCTCACCTCTAGTCTTACCTCCACATTTATACAGTTCTTTTTTATTTTGCTGTGTTCTCAGCTTTCAGAAAATAGACAAATGGATAAATAATATCTATAACATACTTATGTGCAATATATGTTGCAGATAGACTTTAACTCAAAATCTTCATCACTCAGCTCCACAGTCATTAACATGACACAGGTTTGAAATTTGCATCTTCGATTGATATTATAACCTTTGAAATTTATACCTAGTATGTATTTTGCAGTCAAGGGTTTTGGTTCCCTGTCCTGCAGTCAATGATGGTTCAACTGTCAAGGGTGCCTAGAGAGGGAAAACCCTATTTATTAATGCTTCCATGTCTTCAGGAAGAAATCTGTCTTTGTGCCACATTCAGTTCTTTCACATGTCAAGTGTCTAAACTGAAGGCTTTGCATATACAGACTATAGATGCATACACAAAAAAGGCAACAAAAGTAGATGTACATAGATAGACAGATAGATATACACATACATACATATATAGACTGAACCATTTTTCCCTTGCTCTGAGTGAAAAACTGCAGCTTAAGCTGGTTCTTTTTATAAATAACTGTAACTGGTTAAACCAGCCAAGAGGTGGGTAGCACTCGTGCGGGATCACGTTATAGCAAAGAGCCTCAACAGAAACTGCAGCATTGCTGCAGTTCACTGAGACTGGATGATTTTTGGCAGGTTAGACTCTGTGTATCTGCTCGCCACTGAAATGCTATCAGCTCCACAGCTGTAGTGGTGTATAGTTACCAAAATGATGATATTTTAAATAAAATACTTAATTTATCCAGAGACAGTTTTATTTATACATAGGAATTAAATGTAAGCTTCTAGTAATTAACTCAGGATTTTTAACCTGTACAGCTGAGTTTCCAGTAAGATATCCTGAATATTCACACTATGCCTGTACCTGGATTTATGCAGATAGCTACAGAGCTCTTTAGGCACAACTACAGCCAGTTTCCTGACTATGCTCTTCATGACCCTTCAGATATGTGTCAGTCAAAAGGGTCCTATTAAAAATTAAAAAGTAGAAAAAGTGCAATGGCACATCAGAGCTTATAATATTTTCAAAATAGTGTAAATAAAGAATATACCTGTCTTGATAGTACACTTTTACCTTACTAGGCCATGGAAAGATTTCAAGTTAAACTGTGTTTTCTTAGAATACATATTCTATTCTAAAGAAATATTTGGACCAAGTTCTCCAGTGTGCTCTGCGTGCATCAACACTGTCATGTTGAGGCATTTCCCACCCAAGTCCCACTCTCCCACATTCCCACATATTGACACACAGCACTGGTGGGGGAATAGAAAGAGGAGAGGCCAGGATAAGCAGTCAACCTCCTGCGTACTGCATGGATGTTTATGGAATATTCCAAAATGCTCCCAAGGCCTTGAAGAGGGAAAACAGCACAACCCTTGGGTGTCCATGGCATCTTCTGTGCCACGGGGAGCAGTACCAAGCAACCAAAGCAAACCGTAAATCTCATTTTTCACACAGCCTGTGCTCATATTTGTGGTTCGTACAAAGAGAGAGCGAGCTCTGCAGTCATTCCCTCGGGTGTCGGTACCTGATGCCTGTGTCACTGCCACTCTTCACTGCTCCGTCATCCGTGAAATTAAAGGTGCTGGTCCAATTTGCCAATTCCTCTCCATTCTGCCAGCTAAACTGCAGCCCTCTAGCAAGAAAACGAGGCAGTTGATATTTGATATCATTCATTAGGTTAAGTCTATCAGCATGAGTTCTCATGTCCTTTTTCTTAACACAGAAATGTGACTACAACACATTCATCAAAACCAATAAAAAGATACCAAGAACCACAAGACATCATCTTACTAGTGGAAACAAGTTTTAGTTCCCATAGACTCTACAAGTCCTTGACTGAAAACAACACCAGACTCTCCAAACAAATTAGAAGGCCAGTAATTTTCTGTGGTCATAAACAACATACATATGTGTGGAGTGGAGAAAGGTAGAAATTCCATTCCCAGAGACACAAGTGCAAAAACCTGGAGACTTATGTGGAAAACTGTAGGGCCAAAGAAGAAAACTCTCCAAACTTCAATTTTACTTCTACTATAGTCGTTAAGTGTGCTGGCACTGGGTCCGTCCTCTGATTTGTTGGCTATGCTAGTAAAGGATTTATCATTTGATGACTTCTCTAAGTCACACTACATTGCTTCTTTTCCCTGTTTGGGAAGATGACATTTTTTAAGCCAATGCATATCACAATCATCACAACTCCCTGTTTTCCAACCTTTCACAAATTCATTCCAAGACCCATGATGCTTGCATTCTTCTGGAAACTCCACCTATAGCTGGGTAGAAATCTCACATGTATTTAAAAAATTTGGGTCTGAAGAAACATTTGACAAAACAAGTCAAATCCTTCCTATAACTCAGAAGTCAATGAAAAAGAATCTCTCACATTGTTCTTTTTAACCTTCTCCATTTTACCCCAATTTCATGATTTCAGAAGCCTGGGAGATGAGTTGTGAACATTTGGTGCTGCCAATACTGAAAGTTAACTTTCCAGCTGGGCAGTGCGGGGACAGCCAGAAAGAAATCTGCCAGTCCACTTTGCCCAAAAAAAAAAGGGCATCCAGGACCCCACTAGTTTTAGAATCATATAATAGTTTGGGTTGGAAGGGACCTTCAAAGCTCATCCAGTCCAACCCCTGCCATGAGCAGGGACATCTTCAACTAGATCAGGTTGCTCAGAGCCCTGTCCAGCCTGGCCTGGGATGTCTCCAAGGATGGGGTGTGGGAAAGCAAGATGTGCGGTTCCAGCCACCTGGATGCTAAAGGAAGATCAATACTATCATGACCATCCAGACAGTCAAAGAAGAAATAATACTAACATAATTAGACCACAGCAACTAGTCAAAATATAAAGATCCTTGGATAGGCTGTACTGAAGTGTTTTTCATAATTGTAAAGAGTGATAGCCCAGACTTCTGAGAATGGTATCTTGGGCCAGATAACTGCCCCCAAGTACATGTGATGTGTGAATGTTGGGCCTGGGCATGTGAATGAGTAGGGCGGAATGCTGCCCACAAGATATGCATGGGAACATGACTGAAAACAGTCACAACATGAGTGTGGTGTGTTTGGAATAACAATTATTGAAAAAACATCCTGTTTAACCTCTTAGTCCAGGCCCATATCTGTAAAACCTATAAACTGTCAATGGCTAATAAAGAAGGCCTCAGCCTGGCTCAGCTCTCTGTTCTGCCCAGCTCTGCACTCCTTCCTGAACACAATCTCTGCCTCCGTGTGCATCTTTGCCTGCATCCCGGTGTGCATTGTTCCGCATCGCCGCAATGGGGCATCCACCACCTCTCTGGGCAACCTGGGCCAGGCTCTCACCACTCTCAGTGTAAAACATTTCTTCCTCATGCCCAGCCTGAATCTCCCCTCCTTCAGTTTAAAACCATCACCCCTTGTCCTATCACAACAGGCCCTGCTCAAAAGTCTGTTCCCATCTTTCTTATCGGTCCCTTTTAAGTCCGGAAAGGCTGCAATAAGGTCTACCTGGAGCTTCTCTTCTCCAGCTGAACACCCCAACTCTCTCAGCCTGTCCTCCCAGCAGAGCTGTTCCAGCCTTGGAACTCCTTTGTGGGTCAACAGGCTTATTGTTATACAAGGACTGGAGTATCTCTCAGACCACATCTATCCTCCAGTCTCATTGGCAGCAGTTATAAGCACAGGAAATTAAGAACAACAGCAGAGAAGGGGAGTACCTCTAAACAGCTCCAAAGCATATATTAGGTTGGTGCAAAAGTTTAGGGAAAGATTCACCCAATTAAAGGCTGGCATTCACCCTTGGGTGAACGGATCCATCCCCCAAACTCTTCTTCCATCAGCAGTAAGGGAGCCCAGGGTTGCCTGTAGCGTGGACACACATGACAGAAGGATCCCACCACCCAAGTGAAGTGCAGTGCATGTCACCACAAACATTTTTTCTGACCTAAACCCAAGATATTTTGAAAGAAGTTTATTCTTGTATGTTATGTGCCTTTTAATCTTTTTGTTTGTTTTGTTCATTTTTTAAATTGAAAACAGACTTTTTGGTAAAGACATTTTGAGGGAGAAGGAATTCTGAAGAAGGTTGGGAGCCATTTCAACACTCTGAACAGAGGAAAGAGCTCGCCTCCTAAACTGCCCCCTCCCCTCCCAAGCTGCCTCCCACCACAAAAGCTGGGAGAAAAGCACTATGAAAATATTCAAAAAGCTTCCTCTGAATCTTTCAAATTCATTTTCATTTATTGCATGTTCTCCAGTGGTCAAATTTTGCTTTTCCAAAGAAAAGCTTTTTAAGTATAAAAATGGGAATAATTATATATATATATATATATAAAATGTATATATATTTATATATATATATATATAAATTTTGGCTCATAGAAGACCCATTCTGATTACTTTTTATTTAAACACACCAATGCAATTCTCCTGTTTTCCAAAATATCAGAACAAGCGGAAGAGACTGATCCTGATTGTCATAGCAAAATAAGATGATATCATGCACTTACATCTTACCTTTGGCTCAGAGAGAGCTGCTTCAGCGATCAATTTGGAAAATCACATCAAAGGGTGTATAGGTTATGCTATAATGGCTATAGAGTCATGCAATAGTATGGCTTGTTGGGGAGTCACGTACCTTCTGACAGTTTTTAATCAGCTGAGGTTGCCCAAAGTATGACTTCCAAGCAGAATATTGGTGTGAAGAAAATATGATAAATTCCTCACTTTTACTAAGACACCTTCACTTTTAGGTTTGTTGAAATAAACACTTGTGATTCTCTCACATGTAGCACAGTCTAACACATTTTTTGCCACAGTATAACTGGTATGAAAACATGTTTCTTTTGAATGTGTTTTTGTAAAAAGCATCTACATACATGACCTTAAAAATGTGTTTTAATTGGTAAGAGCAGCACTGAATGATACATGGGGAGAGACAGTAGACATGTGGGAAAACCAAGCTGAAATTGTACTTTTTAACTGGTTTTAAATTAGATATTTCTTTTGGGCTTAGATATTTACTTGCAGACTGAAATAGAAAGCACTAATCAAGATAAATAGCTGTTGTTGGTGTATCCTTCAGATGTGAACCCTTCTAAAGCACAGCCAATATTCAAGCAGATGAAATGAATAATTAAAACATGCAGTAAAGTCCTTTCCCTTAGTGCATCTTCACATGTAACAGATGGAAGGAAAGCTGAGTAAATGGTCAAAGGCAGAGGGGGGTGAATCTGTCCATAAAGCAAAATAAATGATAAAACCACTCTTTAATGCCCTTCTCTCATCAAGCCTTTTTTGGGAACAGCATGTACTGTAGATGAGGCACCAAGTTTAAAGGAGGACATGCACATTTTGGGTAAGATCCAAGAGGAGATCAAGAAGGCTAACACTGAGGAATGGTAGAAATGTCTCCTGATGAACAGCTTAAAATACTCAGCTTTGAAGTGGCACGATGGGGGATCTAATCAAGATACAAAAATACCTAACAAGGGCAAGTGAGGGTCTGGGTATGACACTTCTACATGGTAAGGACAAAGTACAAAGTCGTGAGCTGAGCTTAGTATCAGGAGCAAGCTAAGTGTCCAATCCTGAACCAGGCTGGAAAGGGGGACCACAGAGTGTTCTTCTTCCAAAAAACAGGTACTCAAGGGGTTAACAACACATATATATACACATACATACACAAAACATATCACTGAAGAAACATTACACAGCTCATAGGACTGTGTGTCTCACTGTGAGTCTGCAAGACTGAGACCAAGCTACTGCATTGCATTTTCACAGAATCACAGGATGGTTGGGGTTGGAATGGACCTCTGGAGATCATCTAGCCAAACCCCTGCTAACGCAGGGTCACCAGAGCAGATCACACAGGTGGGTCCAGATGGGTTTGAATGTCTCAGAGGAGACTCCACACCCACTCTGGGCAGCCTGGGCCAGGCTCTGGCACCTCCCAGCAAACAAGTTTCTGCTCATGTTCACATGGAGCCTCCTGTGTTTCAGTCTGTGCCCGTTGTCCCTCACCCTGGCGCTGGGCACCACTGAACAGTCTGGTCCATCCTCTGACACCCACCCTGGAGATATTTATAAATTTTATAAATTTTCTGGAGTGATGGTCTGATTAACCTCTTCCACGTAAGAACAACTCCCATGAATAATGGTTTGTAGTATTAGGACTGGGTAGAAATCAAGGATGAGACATTTAAAAACACTGACCCAAACTAATTGTGTTTCTAACAAGATTACTGAGAGTTTTACCATTGGTTTCAATCAGCCCTGTGTTGGGAGATTTCAATTTTTAAAAAACATAGAATTTTCTAATCCTCTCAGTTATGAGTCCTAAGTGTTCATAAAAGCTGCCTGGCCATATTTGCAAACAGTCTGAGAAAACAGAAGACACGTGAACTGCTCCTTCAGTATATTTCTCTGGCATATTATGGTAGTTAAATTCTAACATGTTCACTCTCAGCACTAACTGCATTTAAACAGGTAAACAAAGACAAGGTATATTAAGCTTCTGTGAATCAGAATTGCAATAGAAAAGCACGTGCAGGATAGAAACACAAAAAAAAGGGAAGAGGAAAAGAAGCAGAACTAAAAAGAGAGTAAGGAAAGATTAAAAGAAGGGAGGGAAAGTAGAGGAAATGACTTAAGCATAGAGGTCTCTTATGTAATTTTGACAGTTCATGTCACAGAGTTGAAAAAAAAAAAAAAAAGCTAATTTTAAGCCTGGGATCATTACCAACGATTACCAGTAGTGGAACTTTGCCATTTGCTTAATTTGCCCTAATGTTATTTCCTTCTAAAATTAGTATGTTTCTCCAATGTGTGGTGCTGATGATAACTGAAGACTTTATAAAAGATGCAATAACCAGAAGTGCAGAGATGCTCTGTTTTGCCCATTCACTGTAAGCAAATTTCTCATCCAGGTTTATGGACATAATTAATCACAGGAGTTACCCCTATCAAATAAGAGTACGAGCAATGTCGTGCTTTGCGTTAGAGAAACCGAGTTACATTGGATGTCTTAGCAATAAAGACCTTGAGTTTCAGGTAAATGTCAAAGTAATATTTTGATCCTAATTGGTATCTGTAAATGTTGAATCAGTATGTGGTCAAATAAACACCGGCATAATGTTAGAATAGTGGGAGGGGGTGAAAAAAAAAACAAAAACAAAAACAAACACACAAAACCAAACAGAAAATTAACAAAGCAGCAGTAATTCTGAAGGGCTTGTCAAGACCAGCTGTCAAGAAGCAGCAGGAAGCAAAGCAAAAAAGCCTGTTGCCGCAATCCAAATTGAAAACAATTCCTGCACAAGCGGAGGTTTTAATAGCAGAGGATGTCAAACAGTTATGAGGTTTTTGAACTAGAAGGTGAAAATGAATAAGTAGATCGATTGCAGCAAGAGGTTTTGTATCCATGCTGCCATCACACTGAGCTCCCACCTCAGGGGTGTCTCATTGCTTTTCTAAAGCACAAAGACAAGGTGAAAATTCAGCTCAGAGAAAAAGGTGAGGCTTTTAAAAGGGAGTTATTCCACAACAAATAAATGGAGAGGACCCAAAAGACTTTAAGCACAGCTGTTGGTCCTGTCTGGGCTCTAACTGGAGAGCAGGCCATGGCCATGTGTGCAGCAGGATTTATTCAGGAGAGACCCACATGCTTTCAAGGCATAAGAACAGTTCAATGCAAGTGGTTGAGACAGTGATCAACACCAATGGGTGACAAGGGCTGAGTGGCAATGAGGACATCACACAGGTGGTGTGGGGAGACAATCATAGAATCATAGAATGTCCTGAGTTGGAAGGACCCACGAGGATCATTGAGTCCAACTCCTGCCCTGCACAGGACAACCTCACAGTTCACACCGTGTGTCTGAGGACGCTGTCCAGTCTCTTCTTGAACACTGTCAGGCTTGGTGCCATGACACCTCCCTGGGGAGCCTGTTCAGTGTCCAGCACCCTCTGGGTGAAGAACCTTTTCCTCATGTCCAACCTAAACCTCCCCTGGCATGGAAGAGGACCTGCCACTCTAGTGCCAACCCATTGCTCAAAACCCACCAGCTCATTTCATTTAATTCCAGCCAGCAGGCTATTTCCACTCATTTTTCAAGGTGGCAGCTACTGCTATCCCCATCCTGCATCTACCATAGGCAGACTAAACCCAAAAGCGAGCAAAACCAGACAGAAACCAATGTCATTTTATATCAGCGAAGCTAAGCCAAAATCTGACTAAGCTTTCTGGTCAACCACAGATGGTCAAGAAAGGGGAAGCAGAGGAGTCTATACACTCCTTCAAAGGGGTGAAAGGAAGATATAAATGTCTCCAAGAGCAAGGCAAATTACTTCATTTTCTTTCTGAGCTCCCTCTTTTATTTGTCTTCATATTTCCTGCTCTTTCTTTCTAGTAGTTCTCATATTCCTTCCTTATACACATTCTCCCTAGCAAAGAGGCCATTAGGAGGTAACAGCAACCCCAGCTTCTGTCACTCTGGCTCCTGTTTAAATTATAACCTTATAGTATATACACTAATTCCGTATACATGATTAATAACTTTATAATCATATTTCTACAGGCCTGGTCATGGTGTTGCACAACACTGTTATATACTGCCCAAACACAGAAGCCATATACAATCTCTGCCCTGATAGACAGTCAAGGCTTCCTAAAGTCAGTGGAAAATCACTCACTTTCACTGTGCCTCAGTTTCTCCATTTCATAACTCTTCTGCCCTTGAGAGGAAGAACCGAAGACTTCAGTGTTAAATGATCATGCTATTCTCTTTGAAAATGGAAAGCGATGCCCCGAGCCTACTAACAGGGATGTCACAGAGGTATAGAAAATTCAGAAGGTTGGTCTTGCTCAAGATCCAGTTCTTTTTTTTTTCTGCAAAATAAGGAAACTATGACTCACTGTGTCCACAGGGTGTATGGAAAATAAAACTAAAGCAGTGGTATGCATGAATGATCTACAGATGAGAGTGTTTGAAAACACTCAGTAAAACAGATCAGAGAGTAAGAGGAGTTTGGGTAGGAAAGGGGAATATCATGAGTCTCCAATGTGAGACTGCATAAGTGAAGACAAGCATAGGAGCCAACACAAATAACAATAAGAGGAGTTTGGGAGTTTTGTGCAGGCCAGAAACAGCAATTTTATTTGCATTGCACTTGAAAAGACATCAGAGGGGTTCAAAAGAGGTAAAGCATCCACTAGGTAACAACGAGATGCCAAGATCAAGCCCAACACAGCAGAGTCAAGGCAGACCAGCCTCTGTATCCAAAAACTCCTCTTTACTGAGAAGAGTCAGACAATGAAGTTAGATGACAAAAGGAAGGCAAATGCTTACTTGAATAGTTTAATATCACTTCAAACACTCTAATCCATCTGGAAATGAATATTCAAGGCACAGCAATCTAGAAAGACACAGCACAGATGAAAGAAAGAAAGAAAGAAACATAAATCTGCCTGTAGACATCCAGGTACAATTCGCCTGTGCTATAATGCCAGAAAAATAGTATGCATATGTTGGCCTCTTTTAGTAAAGAATCCATGATGACAACCCTACCAGGTACAGCACAAAGAAAGAAAACATTTCTGGGATCAACTCATGTACTTGAGCAGGATGCTCCCCTTTTTATGTGAGTTCATAATATTACAAAATTCATGTTTGCATTCAGTTGAATCAGAGTTGAATCTGACCAGTCCAGTTTAATAAAAATAGCTATTTCTACAGTAAAATTAACAAAATGAGTTTTAGTATGGATACCTACACATACGTACTTCTTGCTGTATTAATAGAGACCAATCTTTGTCTTGGTGACCTATGGCTTTGCAAGTTGTCCTGGTTTTGTTTAAAACAAGACGAGTTCTCTATTAGTGAATTTTCCTTTCAGCTAAGTTCTTCTAAGTAACTGCACTTTCCTGAATTTGGCTGCATATTTTTCAGACACTTCGCTCCGGAGCTGATAACATTAGCAATGGTATGCAAGAGGCCCAGGTTTAGACTTATTGCTATGGCAGCCAAGGTTACTGATAAATTTTGCCCATCCCATTGTGGCGGATGCACTCGACCCCCCCTCAGCCAAAGCAGCAGCAGTTTGGAACAGGCTCCAGAGGAGGTAAAGGCTTGAGCCGCAGCCAGGCCAAGAACTCCTTCCAGGAGACCCACAGGGAAGCAAAAGAGCACACTGAATGCCGGTGGCTTGTGGGAACAGGGAATCTCATGCAGACTTTTCCTACTGTATGCGATTTGACTACGAGTCAACCACTTCATTCTATAAACACGACAGCCTGGATGAGCCCACTGTAAGCTCTCCCTGCTACATAAGTGAGCTGTATGGCAATGGCTTTACTACTCACAGGTCAGTGGATGAGCCCAATTCAAGTTCAGCATTAATCATTTAGCTTAAGTAGATGCAGACCAAATGTAATCGATTATTTAGAGTTCTGGTTTACTGCGGAGTCCAGCCCAGAACTTCTGGGTGCCTGCCCTGCAGCCGCTGGAGCAACGCCAACTCCGCCAGGGGCAACACTGCGCTACCCTGGGAAATTCAAGATTGGTTTTGTATATTTTGTATTATTTTCTCTATTTATTAGTAGCATTAGTAAAGTATTTTTAACTTTCCCAGCTTGCAAGTTTCTCTCCCTTTTCCTCCTATTACCTTTCCTTAGTAGGAAGGGCAGGGGGTTAACAGAGAGCATCTGCCACGGTTTATTGTCACCCTGCAGTAAATAGTGACACGAGTTGACTGACAAGGGGTAACCACTGAGATTATTTCTTGCTATCACACTGGGAGAAGACCATTAGAAAAGATTTTGAAAATATATGAAAATAAGTGGGAGAGCAGGAATATATATTCACAGCAAAAGGTGACCCACCTAGTAGATGAGGGAAAGGCTGTGGATGTCGTGTACTTAGACTTCAGTAAAGCCTTTGACACCGTATCCCACAGCATGTCCTGGAGAAGCTGCAGCTCATGGCCTGGATGGATATCTGCGATGGATAAAGAACTGGCTGGAGAGCCCAAAGAGTTGTGGTGAATGGAATCAAATCCAGTTGTCAGCCGGTCACGAGTGGTGCTCCCCAGGGCTCAGTATTGGGGCCAGTTCTGTTTAATCTCTTTATCAATTATCTGGATGAGGGCATTGAGTTCACCCTCAGTAAGTTTGCAGTTGACGCCAAGTTGGGTTGGAGTGTTGACCTGCTGGAGGGTAGGAAGGGTCTACAGAGGGATCTGGACTGGCTGGATTATTGGGCTGAGGCCAATTGTATGAGGTTTAACAAGGCCAAGCGCCGGGTCCTGCACTTGGGTCACGACAACCCCATGAGCATAACAGGCTCAGGGAAGAGTGGCTGGAAAGTGCCCGGTGGAAAAGGATCTGGGGGTGTTGATTGACAGCCGGCTGAATATGAGCCAGCATGTGCCCAGGTGGCCAAAAAGGCCAACAGCATCCTGGCTTGTATTAGGAATAGTGTGGCCAGCAGGATTAGAGAAGTGATTGCACCACTGTACTCGGTGCTAGTGAGGCCACAGCTTGAATCCTGTGTTCAGTTTTGGGCCCCTCATCATAAGAAGGACATTGAAGTACTAGAGAGAGTGCAGAGGAGGGCAACAAAGCTGGTGAGGGGCTGGAGCACAAGTCTGATGAGGAGCAGTTGAGGGAACTGGGGCTGTTTAGCCTGGAGAACAGGAGGCTGAGGGGAGACCTTATCACTGTCTACAACTGCCAACTCCTGTTGGAGCATGGAGGGTGTTGGTCTCAAGTAGCAAGTGATAGGACAACAGGAAATGGCCTCAAGTTGCTTCAGGGAATGTTTAGATTGGATATTAGGAAAAAATTCTTCACGAAATGGGCTGTGGGGCATTGGAACAGGCTGCACAGGGCAGTGGTGGAGTCACCATCCCTGGAGGGGTTTAAAAGGCGTTTAGACAAGGTTCTTAGGGACATGGGTTAGTGCTAGAGATAGGTTAGGTTATGCTTGGACTCAATGATCCTGAGGGTCTCTTCCAAATGAAATGATTCTATGATTCTAAATATGTGTCCCATGAAAAGTAAAATATGGAGGATGTGGGACATGGACAAGTCTGGTTCCACCACACTTTTGGCCATGCAGTATTATAGCAGGGACAAGCTCAGCTCTACATGTTAGAGGGAAACGATAGCAATAAAGTGGCAGAGGAGTATATTTTGACTAGCACAAAGAGCAAGATTGGAAACATAGGTGGGACACATCTGGATTATAACTAGTATTTAACAGAAAAAAAAAAAAGGTTTTGTTTCACGTAGCACATTTCACAATTGGGATGAACCTTGTATGAGATATTCACATGCAACATCTGAAAAACCTGATCTAAAATCATTTCCTAAGAAAGATAAAATAGACTCAACATCAATATTCAACTAGTCTGCTTAAACAGGACAAAATGTTGACTAGGACATAAAGGACATCAAAGGATACCTTTCAAAACAATACAATCTTTCCTTTTCTGATCTGTGGCTGGAAGATGAACATCCAAGGAGTAACAGATTATCTGTATCAATTATATTTGTAATAATTATTAATAATTAAATTATTATTATTATTATTTGTAATACTTAGGGGCAACACAAAACCCACAACAGAATGAGTTGACAGTAAGGCAGGCAGTGAACTTTTCAAGATCAAAAGGCCAATCAAGCCCCAATCACAGAGACTCATAGGAAATCCCAATTATTTTAAGATACCAGGAAATTCCGATATTTGAGATGGTAGTTCAGTGCAAAGATACCTGACACAGCATGGGTACCATGAGCAATCTCACCATAGCATTAGAGATCCGACTGAGCTAATTGTTTTGCATCTCATGTTTCCAAAGTTAATATATTTAGCACCAAGACAAGTGTCCCTACACCACACTATGTTCTTCATTTTAAACTTACTCATAGAACCCCAGCTGCACTGAGGGCTCGTGCTGAAGACAGTAAGCAAAATGCCATTTAGGGTCAATGTATCCGTACCCAGTTTTGGTCACAGGAGGAGGTGATATTCCCTCTCTCTGTATTTGTTCTTATGGAAAGTGCCATGAAACTACCAGCGACAGAGATTGTTTTAAAGGTTTTCATCATGAGAACTAAAGCATAAAACTAACTAACTAAAGAGGATGTGGAAGGACAGTGACTATCTGCAGGGCTGATGAAAAAGCAAAGGGGATGCAGCAATGGAGGGCAAGGATAACTCAAAGAAATAAAAGTTTAAGTCCATAATTTACCTGAGGGAGGCATGGACTGCTGAGCAATGAATACACTTGAATTTAAAAATGAGAAATGAAATGGAAAAGCAATGAAAGGGAAGAATGAAGCACAGCAAAAGTAAGAAAATCCAAAGCGTTGCACAGCAATTATGTCTGAACCAAATTGGGCAAGCATGAGAACGATCAAAAAACTCCAATTAGGTCAAAAATAAAAGACTGAATTACCAGGAGATCGGCAATGCTGGCCACAGAGGTCAGCGGTCATGGGTGTGATCACTGACAGCTGGGGCTGTGGTAGGACACTGGTGTGGCACAACTCAAAACAAGATGATTTGGTTCTTGGTTTAACTTTCTACAAATTGGGTAAGATTGAACTTTGTACCTGCCCATAAGCATAGAGGGCCAGCAGCTATTTTTTTTCAAAATTACATAAACCAAGTTGATGGCAGGTTATAACAGAGATGTTTTTGAAAGAAATGTCATGAGTTTTAAAGCACTTTTGGATGGAAGGGCTTTGATCCACATCTGGTGAATGCTGAGTGTTGGCAAAACTCAACTATTACTTTGGCACATAGAGGCAACAGATCTGGGTAAAGTGCAGAAAGCGGAGTTAGCCTAGATCTTCAGCCAAATATTCAAAAATAGCTCTTTGTATGGAGACAAGTAGGCCTAGATCCCTACACAACAAAGTTAGACTGAAGTAAACTGCTACTGGGGATTAGGTGAATTAAGATTTAATTGTCTCTGTACTAATCAGTGAGGATAACAGTGACTTTTTAGCCAGTTAATGGGACACCTACAATTCACCACTCTAGGGCACGAAGTTTCTGCAGAGCTCCTACAGCCCAACATGATTCAAACCCTCCAAACCAACCACTCCTGTGCAGGGTGGGCTCAGGGCAACTGATTTAGGAACTGCCGGGTGGCCACAGCCATGGGAAAGAGGCAAGTGTCCGTAGATCACTTCGTAGTGACTCATATCCCCCGTGGTTTGAGCTCAGGAAGGATCATGGTTTAACACACCAGGGAATGACACACTGAGGATAATGCAATTTGTACATGTAAAATACTGATATAACTGATTTTCATTATCTTAATTTGCTGTCACCTGGGGAAAGGAGAAGGCCTGGCAATTCACAGACTAGATCTGCAAGTGTCTTTGCCATCTCAACAGCATAGAATCATAGAATCATTTTGGTTGGAAAAGACTGTCAGGATATTCAAGTCCAATCATAACCTAACCTAACTCTAGCACTAACCCATGTGCCTAAGAAACTTGTCTAAACACCTTTTAAACCCCTCCAGGGATGGTGACTCCAGCACTGCCCTGGGCAGCCTGTTCCAATGCCTGACAACCCTTTCCGGGAAGAATTTTTTCCTGCTATCCAATCTAAACCTCCCCTGGCACAACTTGAGGCCATTTCCTCTTGTCCTATCACTTGCTACTTGGGAAAAGAGACCAACAGAGATGCAACACAATGATGCTAGAAATAAAGCAAGTCTAGACGGAGCAGGGATTCAAACCCTGCTTGTTTTCTGTATCAGAGACATAGAGAGCACTGCCAGGGAGCACAAGACAGGAAATAACATACCCTCATGCTCTGGTATTAAATCTTCAGCCACTTGATGCTTTCCTTTAAAAGCAAACAAAAGTTATGAGGCAAAAGAAAAACTCCAAGGAGCAAGATTTTGGCTTTGGGACACTTCACAATAAAAGCCTCTGTTGCAGTCTGTGATAGAGCTGTGATTGTGAAGGTTTGCAGAGCTTTAATTAATGTGCCACATACTTGTGAGCTATCCCCTTTTATTTGATATGGGAAGACAGGAGCATTACGTAAAGCAACAATGAGAAAGAGAATGGGGTGACCAGTGGGGGATGAGTTAACAGGTAGTTGAGTTAATCTACCAGCTCCTTGTTTGTTCTGCCCCTCCTTCCCATTGCCATCTCTCCCCCCGCACAAGCTCCAGTACTCCTCTGACCTCTGGTTTTGCTCTTTGTCTTTGCAAATTCCTGAGGGTGGGGGTAGAGTTTCAGAGCGTAAACCAAACTTACCAAAAAGCTGGGATTTACCCCCAGTTTCGATTACAGTTAAACCACGGGACCCTGTGCGTTTCTGGAAGAGACACTAATTGACACACCACAACTACAGGCACGATAACTTTCTGAAATCTTGAGGCAGTCAACAGACCTCGCATATCAAGCTACGATAAAGGTGCCTGAAACCAACAATGCAGCCAAATCATTTGCAACTATTAATCAGGGTCCCAGTGAGAATTACATGCAATTTATTGACCATCTTCAAGAGTCCATCAATAAGCAGGTTGAAAACTTAGAAGCTAAGGAAGCATTGGTGCTGAAATTAGCAGTAGAGAATGCTAATGTTTGCTATCAACATGTTACCTGCAAGTTTTACAGTACATATTATGTGTTTCTGTGTATTGCCTCTCTGAAAATCAAGCAGCTTGTCAGGAATGTGAGTTAATTGTTTTACTAGTTGTTCTTCAGTGCGCCATAAAACTCTCTCGCCATTTTTCCCAGTCGTGCTGCAAGCAGCCTGTGTTTTCTACCCCTCCCTCCCCCTTCTCAAGGTTTTTACTTGCAAGATGGGGTCAGGAATAATTGTTTTCAGTTGTGTTCCTGAAAAATCAGTATTGGGAGGTGTTTTAAAACTTAGGAAAGCACTCAGAATTATGAGGAAGGAAGATCTTGTTAAATATTGGAATCAGTGTTCGCTGCTGTTTAAGTTAAATGATTGGGAAAAGTGTCCGGAGAATAGGATTTTGTTGCAATTAATGTTGTTTTTAAGGTGAGAAGAGCAGGACAAAATAAATCTCTACAAGAGATCATTAAATCATTTCAGACAGTTTTACAGCTGGAACGGTTTGAACGTCAACAAGCTGAGAGAGAATTAAGTGATAACACGCGGGTCACAGTAAACTTGCTAAAGTCTGCAAGGTGCTTTCCTCATTAACCTGTTTTCTTTGTGGGTATCGGTTTAAGCATGTTGCAATTTTGGTAGGTCTTTGTTATATGGTAAGATAAGTTCACAGTCTGTTAAATTATGAGAATCCGTTGACTCAAAATGTGCGTTTTGTGATAATACAGAAGATCATATGTAATTTAGTTCTTTACTGCGTGAATGTGATGGTAAAATTTTGTGTGTAGTAGCTGTCATTTTTTTTTCTTTTCTCTAGCATGCTACCTTTATTCCGGCATTCAGACTTGCGCAACTCTGTGACAGGCTGTGTCTCATCTCGGTGTGCTGGATTTGGTTTTTCCGTATGCACATCATGTAAAGAATCCTGGTTTTGGAATAACAGCTGTGGTGCACCAGATGAGACACTACAACAAAACAAAACAAAACAAAACAAAACAAAAAAGGCCTTGCCCAGTCCAGCTCGCTGTGGGGGCCGATGGGGCTCCAGCGCGCACTGACCTATTTTGTCAGGGAGACCCAGAGGTGCCTCCACCTGGCTGAGCAGTAAGCGGTTCAAAGGTGCAATGTGAAAATTGAGATATTGTCTTAAATTGGTGTGTGATCCATCTGCTTATTTGAACTTGTTATATGGTTTTCGTATCTGAGCTCAGTATTTTAGTTTGCATATTAATATTTGGTACCAAAAGAATCTTGTTTGGGGAGATAATTACAAAATGGGAACCGGTTCCACTGCTAAAATTCCACCTTGCTCCCCCTTAGGATGCATCCTTACACATTAGAGTAATCGCTTATATTGTTAGAAAAGCATTTAAATTGTTAAAATACTATGATAGATGTGAACTTGGGGTATTGTATGAAGTTATGAAGTTGTATGTAAAGGTTGCTGGAATGTGAACTGATTTGGATCTAGGAAAATAGACTAATGGATTTATGTTTATTATACTGGTTTATAATGTTTTTTGACATCTCTAAATTGTAAAAGGTAAATGGAGCTAAGGAATGTAACTATTGCTGAGCTACTTGAAATTGCATATAAAGTGTATTATGGCTGGAATGAAATGGGAAAACAAAAGAGCAAAATATCCCAGGCCTGTGTGCAGCTCATTGTAACTGAGAAGTTTCCCAGAGCCTCCTACTTTGTACCAGCCAGTATGCCAGCTGCGTGACCTTGGTTGTATCTAAAACTGCAGCAAGAAGAGAAAGAAAAAACAACTGGAAAAACCTGGCAGCCCGCTTTTCTGGGATAATATTAAGCTACTGGATACTAAGCTACTGGAGAGTATCCAGAAGAGGGCTATGAAGTTGGTAGGGGAAGCCATATGAGGAGCAGCTAAAGTCACTTGGTTTGTTCAGCCTGGAGGAGACTGAGAGGAGACCTCATTGTGTGCTACAGCTTCCTCAAAAGGGGAGGAAGAGGGGCAGGTACCGAACTCTTCCCTCTGGTGACTAATGACAGAACCTGAGGTGTGGAGGGGTTGTGATAGATAAAGATTTGTTGCTGAATTAGTCAGGCTCAAAGGAATCTCAAGGCCGCTTCGAGAAGCTGAGAACAGAATCTGCCGTGAGAGAGAGGGGCGTTCCACAATCACCGGGGTCCTGGCGTGGCGTGAATCATCGGACGTATCATCAGTGAGACTCCAGAGCAAGGACAGCCCACGATACTCATTTAACGAATCCATGCTTGGAGCGTGGACGCGTGATTAGAATATAGTTACGTATATAAGGAGACTTGTTCCTGTAATAAATGGCTTAGCGTGATTCACATTGAATCAACTTGTTTTGCTGAGTCCTTATCTCGTTCCTACAAATGGTGACCCCGACGTGATACTCTGAACAGCGTACCACCGAGGTCGGGGAAAAGCCTGGAGCGGCCCAGCCGGAGGCAGATCAGCTGGACTGAAGACCGGGCAGAGGCGTACGGACATTCCGCATTTTTTTTGAAGAAGTCACCGTAAAGGGTGAGCGGCTGGGAGCGGGAGGAGGGAAGAGTGAAGTTATGGGGCAAAATATATCCTCTGAGGAAGAAGCCATAGTTAAACTCCTCCTGCATATTCTCTCTATGAGGGGACTTAAATATGAAGAAAGTAACATCCGTTGACTGTTGGTTTGGTGTAGAACTAACGGCTACCCGATAGAAGCTGAAAAAGCTTTAAAAATTGAACTTTGGGGCGATATAGGGCAGAAGTTATGGGATAAGGTTAGCGACGGAGATAAAAAAGCTAAATCACTAGTGACTACTTGGAAGCTTATATTGTCCTCTTTAAAAGAACTTAAGGCCGAACGGGCCGCGGTTACTGGAATTTTTACAGCGTTACAGCCTGATAAGAACTCTAAAAATAACTGTGAAGCTTACCCAGTTCGTGTCTTTGATCTCCTTCCTACCCCAACCCCTGTTGCACCCCCGATGATACAGCAGTCTGGGGCGGGGGGAGGAAAATCACTCGGCAGATGGGCCCCCATACCATCACACGACCCTGAAGAGACTAAGCAGTTCAAGGAACTGGAGTCAGATAATTTGTCAAAAGAACTGGTGAAAGCTGAGAATGCTAAAGTCGTAAATAAGTCTAATATCAGTCCTTTTACTGATTCCTGTCCGCCTTTACCGCCTTCTATCCCTCTAACTCCTACGCCGGAGGAGAAGCAGTCGCCAGATAGGAGCTGGGCAGAAGAACTGTGTGAAAGATCAGATCAGCTATTAGCGAGTGAATCCAACAGTCAGCAACGCGGTCATGCTGATCGTGACGGGAAAGGGGATTCATTGAAAGGGGCAGGTATCCCACAACTCCTGGAAGAGACACTAATTGACACACCACAGCTACAGACAGGACAAGTTTCTGAAATCCTGAGGCAGTCAACAGATCTTGCATATCCAGCTATGAGAGAGGTGTCTGAAACCAACAAAGCAGCCAAATCATTTGCAACTATTGATCAGGGTCCCAATGAGAATTACACACAATTTATTGACCACCTCCAAGAGGCCATCAGTAAGCAGGTCGAAAACTTAGAAGCTAAGGAAGCACTAGTGTTGAGATTAGCAGTAGAGAATGCTAATGTTTGCTATCAACATGTTATCTGTGAGTTTTACAGTACCTATTATGTGCTCGTGAGTATTGCCTCTCTGAAAATCAAGCAGCTTGTCGGGAATGTGACTTAATTGTTTTACTAGTTGTTTTTAAGTGCGTCGTAAAACCTTCTCCCCGCTTTTCCCATTCACGCTGTTCCCAGTATGCCAGCTGCGTGACCTTGGTTATATCTACACTGCACAGAAAGAAAAAACAACTGGAAAAACCTGGCGGCCCGCTTTAAAGCAGTGAAAGGGGGGGTTCTCTCTCCCCCCCACTGCAGCGATGTAATACTGAATGGAGCAGTCCGAGGGTGAAGTTTAAAGGCATCCTTAGCAGACCTGTAGTTCTAATGAAACTGAAAAATTAAACCAAAAATTTGTTAATAGACTTATTCTGTGGTAATTAGTTGTAAGTGACTTCTTAGTAAATTCACCATGCTAGTTTTTGAGGTCATGAGAGAGAACAAAAGAAAGGCCGTTTTTTGAGACAAACGGAATGCCAAATTTGGAACAAAGTTTTAATACATGAATTCTTGTATTTGCCCAAAAGTCCTATACCTCTCTGGGGTCAGGATTTGTTAAGCAAATTGTAAGCTCAAATAACGTTTTCTGAGAATTCTGTTTAGTTGCATAGCCTACAAGAAGCTGCTTGGATGGTGCAGATCTGCCTGTGCAAGTGAGAAATCTCCAAGGAAATTTCGAATGCTGTATTTCCACCAGTATTAACAGCCAGTGTTTCAATAAAGCAAATACTACACTGATTGATCTGAAACAGGACTTCGATCTGGTAAGGGAAAACAATATCCAATAAATATGACAGCCAAAATGGAGTTGGAAACTTTGAGGAATAAATTTATGACAACCTTACAGGTTGACTGTATTCGATTGGACTTGCAGATTTGTCTATTTATAGCTACAACATAGAAACAACCTGTGGCTATTTTGGAACAGTATGATGAGATTGCTAGCAGACTGATATACTGCTTGTTACTCTGATCAAGAAAAGCAGGGAATGAATTTAAGTTTCAATAGGCCATGATCCTTTTGTCATATATGTAGCATTTGTGAAATTTAATTCTGATTTTTTTATTTTATTTGTAATCTATGTCTTTGTCAATTGCACTAGCTGATTTTCTTAACAGCACAGCTTTTGGCATGCATAAATGTAAAATGTAAATTGCTGCAGAACCTGCAAGTCTTTAACATCAGGCCATAGGCCATACTTGTATTTGGTCTGATTCTACATACTTGCAAAGTTTTTGTCGATGGTTCTGGGAAGTCTCATAAAGCTGTAGTGGTTTGGTGTGAAGATAACAAGTGGCATCATTCTGTGAAAATTATTGAAGGTTCAACCCAATTAGCAGAACTTGGCACAGCTTTACATTACTTAGAGCTTGTTAAGGAGGAACCTCTAAATTTGATTTGTGATTCTGAGTACGTAGTCAAGGTCCAACGCACGTATCTGATTCTGAACTGTGTTTTTTGTTTTGGTTTTGTTCTTTTTTAAAACAAAAAGGGGGGAGAAGTAGGGAAAACGTCATAAAACCAATTGTCAAAAGGACTGTATGTGATGAATCACTTATATCTATGTAGTTCAGCCCAAATTTGCCCTGTGGTGAAACACTTTGGAAGTGTGACCCAAAACCATGCTAAATCAGAAAGAACCTACATTAGTTATGGCCAAATCACTAGTTAGTGGTCAATGGAAAGGCCACATCAATTCACAGTATCACAGTATGTTTGGGATTGGAAGGGACCTCAAAAGATCATCTAGTCCAATCCCCCTGCTGGAGCAGGAATGCCTAGCTGAGGTCGCACAGGAACATGTCCAGGCGGGTTTTGAATGTCTCCAGAGAAGGAGACTCCACAACCTCCCTGGGCAGCCTGTTCCAGTGTCTGTCACCCTCACTGAGAAGAAGTTTTTTCTCAAATTTAAGTGGAACCTCTTGTGTTCCAGCTTGATCCCATTACCCCTTGTCCTATCATTGTTTGCCACCGAGAAGAGCCTGGCTCCATCCTCATGGCACTCACCCTTTATATATTTATAAACATTAATAAGGTCCCCCCTTAGTCTCCTCTTCTCCAAACTGAAGAGACCCAGCTCCCTCAGCCTTTCTTCATAAGGGAGGTGCTTCACTCCCTTAATCATCTTCGTTGCCCTACGCTGGACCCTCTCCAGCAGTTCCCTGTCCTTCTTGAACTGAGGGGCCCAGAACTGGACACAATATTCCAGATGTGGTGTCACCAGGGCGGAGCAGAGGGGAAGGAGGACCTCTCTCGATCTACTAGCCATTCCCCTTCTAATACACCCCAGGATGCCATTGGCCTTCCTGGCCACAAGGGCACAGTGCTGGCACATGGTCATCCTGTTGTCCACCAGGACCCCCAGGTCCCTTTCCCCTACACTGCTCTCTAATATGTAATTTCCCAACCTATACTGGAACCTGGGGTTGTTCCTGCCCAGATGCAGGACTCTACACTTGCCCTTGTTAAATTTCATTAGGTTATTCCCCGCCCAACTCTCCAGCCTGTCCAGGTCCCACTGGATGGCAGCACAGCCTTCTGGCGTGTCAGCCACTCCTCCCAGCTTAGTGTCATCAGCAAACTTGCTGATAGTACACTCTATTCCCTCGTCTAAATCGTTAATGAATATATTGAATAATATTGGCCCCAGTACTGCCCCCTGAGGTACTCCACTAGATACTGGCCTCCAACTAGACTCCGCACCATTGACATGATAAACTGGTTGAGAGGCTCTGCTTGTGTCTTTACAGATCAAGGGCCGCAATGTTTGCTGGCACGAAACGTGAAACCTGTGTTATCTTCCTGACAATGATTGTTGCAGCTGCTGTGTTTTGGATGCCCGCACAGACAAAGACTAACATGTGGAGTACTTTAGCCAACATGACTGACCAGGACTCCATATGCCTAGCTATGGCATCTCCGGAAAACCCGTTCCACACATGCTTGGTTGGCATCCCCCTTGATGACTACAGCAGCATCACACAATTGCTTCAAAATAATGGTCGGTGCAAAGGCATTGCAACAAACTGTAATAATACTAACATGGCACTTTGGATTAACTGTCTCCCGGAAGCAGATCTTGAACCACAGGAACTGGAATTGCTGGGATCTATGCCCATGGATACTTGTATCCGGCCAGTTTGTGAAAAGTGTCAGAACAGTATACAAGAACATGAATGGATAAAACTGCAAAATGTTAATGCTACCATTGGTGACTATAGAAATGAAACTCATTGGTGCAGTGCCTTGCAGAAGAATACAAGGGATGTTATTGATAATGTGGGAACAGTGACCCCGAAACCTCCTGTATGGTGTATTCTTGATCTGTGGAGATAGAGCCTGATCAGGAATTCCTTCTAATGCTGTTGAAGGACCATGTAGTTTGGGACGATTAACTCTCTTAATGCCCAATGTATCCATGATAGTAGATCACAGAAAAGCGACACAGGAAAAACGTTTTTTGCATGCATATAAGTCAAAATGTGATGACAGAGTAGATTTTTGGGTATCAAGGTTAAGGGTTTTAGGATCTCTTGTATCTGGTGTTGGCACAGCTAAAAGCTTTAAACATTTTAGAAAATTAGGATGCTGGCTAGTTAAGCAAACTTACAGAACTTAAAAGGCTTTAAGTGGATTTTTTTTAGATGTAGATTCTGTAAGACATGCCACATGGCAGAGTAGGGTCACGATAGATTTTTTGTTATTAGCTCAAGGACATGGGTGTGAAGATTTTGATGGGATTTGTTAAATAAATTGCTTAGTGGTTGAGGATTTTTAGGATGGTTGTTATGAGTAGTGAAAACAGGATTGATCGTTTTGATGATTGTTGTGGTTGTGTTACTAATGTTGCCATGCATGATTTCTCTGCTGCAAAGGGCCCTGCAGCGGACAATGAGGGCAGCATTTTTAGCAAAAATAAAAAAAAGGGGAATTGTGGGAAACTGCAGCGAGTCTGTGGAATCCTTGACAGAAAATATGAGAGTAGAGATCAGCCTTGAGATATTAAGATTTACCCTTGAGAAGGATGGGAGTAAAGGAGTATCCGGAGAGAGGAGAGATGTACCCGTGAGAGAGAAGGGGATAGAAGAATAACATGGATGATAGCAAAATTAACCAATGAGATGTTAGTGCTGTAACTTGTAACCAATAGTGAAAAGACACATGAACTGATCAAATTGTATAAAAATGCACTTGTAGCAATAAATGGCACTCTATTACTTTCATCTTGAAAGAACTTGGTCCATGTCGTTCGTCCGTCTCAACCGCGACACATGTTGTCGGAAAGCAGAATCCTGCCCACCATTTTTTTCCATTTTTTTGGTTTTCCTACAAGTGGGATGGATGTGGGTGCTCTCAGCAAGGCCAACACCTCGTCCCCACAGTAGCAGCTAAAGTCCTAAGGAGAGAGTTAGGCCAAGAAGGCCAATGGTACCTGGGGCGCATTAGGAAAAGTGTGACCAGCAGGTCAAGGAAAGTTCTCCTCCCCCTCTTCTCTGCCGGGGTGAGGCCACATCTGAAATGCTGTGTGCAGTTCTGGGCTCCCCAGTTGAAGAAGGACAAGGAATTACTGGAGAGAGTCCAGTGGAGGGACACAAAGATGATGAGGGGTCTGGAGCATCTTTCTTATGAGGAGACACTGAGAGAGCTGGGGCTGTTCAGCCTGGAGAAGAGCAGCTGAGAGGGGATCTTATCAATGCTGATAAATATCTCCAGGGTGGGTGTCAAGAGGATGGACCAGACTGTTCAGTCATGCCCAACGACAGGATGAGGGGCAACGGGGACAGACTAAAGCATAGGAGGTTCCATCAAAACATGAGGAGAAACTTCTTTACTCTGAGGATACTAGAGCCCTGGAACAGACTTCCCAGAGAGGTTGTGGAGTCCCCAGAGGAGGAGACATTCAAGACCCACCCGGGTTGGACTAGATGATCTCCAGGGTTTCCCTTCCAACCCCAACCAGTCTGGGATTCTGTGAGTTAAACTGTGAGCTAGAGAATGACATTGGGAAGCTCTGGTCTCTGCAGCTCCTAATCCTGAGTAAAAAGGATGATGAAATGAGATATAATTAAGGGACTTTAATACAGATCTCTGGGATAATTATTTTTATTTTAGGATTAATGCGATGATTAAAAATCCTCTTCATTGATCTGCTAAAGTAGGTTAAATGCTGTGGACTTCTGCTTAAATCCAGAGCTGCTGCTTGATTTTGAATTGACTCATATTTCCAATGCTCAACTTTCAGCTGAATTTTTTTTTTAATCAGATGCTCCTCTGAGGACTGGCCTTTCTTTGTGAGCTCTTGTGTGGCCAGCAGGGAATAAATCTGGATTACATCAAGAAACTGCCACTATAGTAAAAAAAATGTTGAAATGGATCCTGTCTTCATCTCCCAACCTGTAGCATGGGAGAGATCAATAGGACAGTCCTTGTCTGCCATTCCCTCGGTGTAGGAAAGAGATAAGGACTCAGCAAAACAAGTCGATTCAATGTGAATCACGCTAAGCCATTTATTACAGGAACAAGTCTCCTTATATACGTAACTATATTCTAATCATGCGTCCACGCTCCAAGCATGGATTTGTTAAATGAGTATCGTGGGCTGTCCTTGCTCTGGAGTCTCACTGATGATACGTCCGATGATTCACGCCACGCCAGGACCCCGGTGATTGTGGAACGCCCCTCTCTCTCACGGCAGATTCTGTTCTCAGCTTCTCGAAGCGGCCTTGAGATTCCTTTGAGCCTGACTAATTCAGCAACAAATCTTTATCTATCAAAACCCCTCCACACTTCCCCCTTTCTTTTTTTTGAATTAGTCAGGCCCCATCAACCGCACGGCGAATAATTTTTGAAATATACTGCAATACAGAACACGTGATTAACAACATAATTACAATTACATATAATACAGTTAAACCTTACTTAATAAGATCAAACAACTACCTGCCTATTCTTAAAACCTTAATTCCGTTATAACAACCTTATCAACACACTATTTTAATAGATTCAAAGTAACCAGACAAGTTAATACAATATTTTCTCTTAACCTCCTAAATATCTATAACTGCACAGTTTATAGAGTAATATACTTAATACCATCAACATATACTCATAATTGAATTAATATCTTAAAAGTTATCTTAACCTATTTAAAAGATCTATAGCTTAATCTTAATACTTCTTTCAAAACCTTATCAGATGCTAAGTTAAGTTACCATGGTAGAAATATCTTATACTTTTATATTATCTATGCACAGATTATCTAATAGTAATATCACCCTTTTGGCTCTCCTGCTGATTGTTCAGATTGCCATTCTCCACAGAAGGTACACCACCTGCTTGCTAATGGGCTTCTAGACCACCAGGTCTGTGAGCATCTATAACACTGAATTAGGATCCATGGTTTACATCTGAAACAGACCTCACAACTTCTCTCCCTCCTGTTTGTCTGCATCCGTTGAATCTTTGTTGTCTTTATTCAGCCATGGCTTGACCCATTTCGTGGGAAACCACTTCGATCCTTGGCCTGTAATGACACAAGCATAACCTTTTCCCCAGGTTATCAATTGATGGGGCCTTTTCCATTTGACATTAACAAGTGATTTGACCATAACTAATGTAGGTTCTTTCTGATTTAGCATGGTTTTGGGTCACACTTGCAAAGTGTTTCATCACAGGGCAAATTTGGGCTGCACCACTTAGATACAAGTGATTCATCACATACAATGCTTTTGACAACTGGTTTTGTGGTGTTTTCCCTACTTCTCCCCCCTTTTTGTTTAAAAACAAAAACCAGTTCAGAATCAGATACGTGCATTGGACCTTGACTACGTACTCAAAATCACAAATCAAGTTTAGAGGTTCCTCCTTAACAAGCTCTAAGTAATGTAAAGCTGCGCCAAGTTCTGCTACTTGTGTTGAACCTTCAATAATCTTTACAGAATGATGCCAACTGTTATCTTCACACCAAACCACTACAGCTTTATGAGACTGCCCAGAACCACCAACAAAAAGTGTGCAAGTATGTAGGATCAGACCAGATACACGTGTGGTCTGTGACCTGATGTTGAAGACTTGCAGGTTCTGCAGCAATTTACATTTATGCATGCCAAAAGCTGTGCTGTTAAGAAAACCAACTAGTGCAATTTGCAAGGACATAGATTGCAAATAAAAAATCAGAATTAAATTTCACAAATGGTACATATATGGCAAAAGGATTGTGGCCTATTGAGACTTAAATTCATTCCCTGCATTTCTTGATCAGAGTAACAAGCAGTCTGTTAGCATTCTCATCATACTGTCTCAAAATAGCCACAGGTTGTTTCTATGTTGTAGCTATAAATAGACAAATCTGCAAGTCCAATCGAATGCAGTCAACCTGTAAGGTTGTCATAAATTTATTCCTCAAAACCTCCAACTCCATTTTAGCTGTCATATTTATTGGATATATTTTCCCTTACCGGATCGAAGTCCTGTTTCAGTTCTATCAGTGTAGTATTTGCTTTATCGAGACACTGGCTGTTAATACTGGTGGAAATACAGCATTCGAAATTTCCTTGGAGATTTCTCACTTGCACAAGCAGATCTGCACCATCCCAGCAGCTTCTTGTAGGCTACGCAACTAAACAGAATTCTCAGAAAACGTTATTTGAGCTTACAATTTGCTTAACAAATCTTAACCTAGGAGAGGTATAGGAGTTTCTAACAACTATAAGAGTTCATGTATTTAAACTTTGTTCCAAATTTGGCATTCCATTGGTCTCAAAATACGGCCTTTCTTTCGTTCTCTCTCATGACCTCAAAAACTAGCATGGTGAATGTACTAAGAAGTCACTTACAACTAATTACCACAGAATAAGTCTATTAACAAATTTTTGGTTTAATTTTCCAGTTTCATTAGAACTATGGATCCACTGGTGATGCCTTTAAATTTCACCCTCAGAGTCCTTCATGCAGTATTACAGCTCTCTAGCAGTAATATTGCTTGGGGGAGGGGTGCGGGGGGGAATAAAACTTCCCTCTCGCCCCCATCTGAGATGGCAAGACGTACAGCCCAGCATGAAAACACATCAGTTGAACTCCACATCAAACCAATCTGGCTCCACTCCACACTCAAATCAGTACCAGTCTGACCCAGAGAAGCACTGAACACTGTGACCCCCCAAAGCTGACCAGTGTGAAAGGACTGACTTCAGCAAGGAGGTAAAATTATGAGCTCTTTTCCCCAGATGTGCCAAAACCTAGGAAACAAGACAGAAGCAAAAAGAAACAACACCAACAAGCCCTGATTCAAAGCCGAAAAACAACACAGTGCCACAACAAAAAATGGATGACATAACTTCAGGGAAAAAAAAAAAAGGGCAGAGCGGGGGGAGTAAAGCCCCCCTTTCTCTGCTTTAAAGCGGGCCGCCAGGTTTTTCCAGTTGTTTTTTCTTTCTCTTCTTGCTGCAGTTTTAGATACAACCAAGGTCACGCAGCTGGCATACTGGCTGGTACAAAGTAGGAGGCTCTGGGAAACTTCTCAGTTACAATGAGCTGCACACAGGCCTGGGATATTTTGCTCTTTTGTTTTCCCATTTCATTCCAGCCATAATACACTTTATATGCAATTTCAAGTAGCTCAGCAATAGTTACATTCCTTAGCTCCATTTACCTTTTACAATTTAGAGATGTCAAAAAACATTATAAACCAGTATAATAAACATAAATCCATTAGTCTATTTTCCTAGATCCAAATCAGTTCACATTCCAGCAACCTTTACATACAACTTCATAACTTCATACAATACCCCAAGTTCACATCTATCATAGTATTTTAACAATTTAAATGCTTTTCTAACAATATAAGCGATTACTCTAATGTGTAAGGATGCATCCTAAGGGGGAGCAAGGTGGAATTTTAGCAGTGGAACCGGTTCCCATTTTGTAATTATCTCCCCAAACAAGATTCTTTTGGTACCAAATATTAATATGCAAACTAAAATACTGAGCTCAGATACGAAAACCATATAACAAGTTCAAATAAGCAGATGGATCACACACCAATTTAAGACAATATCTCAATTTTCACATTGCACCTTTGAACCGCTTACTGCTCAGCCAGGTGGAGGCACCTCTGGGTCTCCCTGACAAAATAGGTCAGTGCGCGCTGGAGCCCCATCGGCCCCCACAGCGAGCTGGACTGGGCAAGGCCTTTTTTGTTTTGTTTTGTTTTGTTTTGTTTTGTTGTAGTGTCTCATCTGGTGCACCACAGCTGTTATTCCAAAACCAGGATTCTTTACATGATGTGCATACGGAAAAACCAAATCCAGCACACCGAGATGAGACACAGCCTGTCACAGAGTTGCGCAAGTCTGAATGCCGGAATAAAGGTAGCATGCTAGAGAAAAGAAAAAAAAATGACAGCTACTACACACAAAATTTTACCATCACATTCACGCAGTAAAGAACTAAATTACATATGATCTTCTGTATTATCACAAAACGCACATTTTGAGTCAACGGATTCTCATAATTTAACAGACTGTGAACTTATCTTACCATATAACAAAGACCTACCAAAATTGCAACATGCTTAAACCGATACCCACAAAGAAAACAGGTTAATGAGGAAAGCACCTTGCAGACTTTAGCAAGTTTACTGTGACCCGCGTGTTATCACTTAATTCTCTCTCAGCTTGTTGACGTTCAAACCGTTCCAGCTGTAAAACTGTCTGAAATGATTTAATGATCTCTTGTAGAGATTTATTTTGTCCTGCTCTTCTCACCTTAAAAACAACATTAATTGCAACAAAATCCTATTCTCCGGACACTTTTCCCAATCATTTAACTTAAACAGCAGCGAACACTGATTCCAATATTTAACAAGATCTTCCTTCCTCATAATTCTGAGTGCTTTCCTAAGTTTTAAAACACCTCCCAATACTGATTTTTCAGGAACACAACTGAAAACAATTATTCCTGACCCCATCTTGCAAGTAAAAACCTTGAGAAGGGGGAGGGAGGGGTAGAAAACACAGGCTGCTTGCAGCACGACTGGGAAAAATGGCGAGAGAGTTTTATGGCGCACTGAAGAACAACTAGTAAAACAATTAACTCACATTCCTGACAAGCTGCTTGATTTTCAGAGAGGCAATACACAGAAACACATAATATGTACTGTAAAACTTGCAGGTAACATGTTGATAGCAAACATTAGCATTCTCTACTGCTAATTTCAGCACCAATGCTTCCTTAGCTTCTAAGTTTTCAACCTGCTTATTGATGGACTCTTGAAGATGGTCAATAAATTGCATGTAATTCTCACTGGGACCCTGATTAATAGTTGCAAATGATTTGGCTGCATTGTTGGTTTCAGGCACCTTTATCGTAGCTTGATATGCGAGGTCTGTTGACTGCCTCAAGATTTCAGAAAGTTATCGTGCCTGTAGTTGTGGTGTGTCAATTAGTGTCTCTTCCAGAAACGCACAGGGTCCCGTGGTTTAACTGTAATCGAAACTGGGGGTAAATCCCAGCTTTTTGGTAAGTTTGGTTTACGCTCTGAAACTCTACCCCCACCCTCAGGAATTTGCTTTTCAGCAGCATGGGAGGGAGGCGGGGGCAGGTTGGGGGGACCCAAATCCATAGGAATTACGTTATTTGGCTCGGTCTGGCTCACCACGGGGGTGTCCTCCCCACCTAAATCTCCAGGCAAGGGGGGATAGGAAAAAAAAATGTCCATTTTTTTTCTTCTGCGACTGATAGCGGCAGGGCAGAGGGTTGAACTGTGATCAATGGTGGTGATGCAGACGGCGGAACCATGGTTGATGATGGTAGAGGAGAGGTTTGAGCCATGATTGATGACAGCGGAGCAGTCGGTTGAACACACCGCTCCGACTGGTGTTTCGAGGGCCCCTTCCCGAGATCGCACATAACCCAACGCTGTTTTTTCATGTGAGTCTTTCATAGCTTTTATCTGATCTCGGGGCCACACATATGTATACGACTCTTTCATAGTTTTTTTCTGATCTTGGGGCCACACATATGTATACGAGTCTTTCATAATTTTTTTCTGATCTCGGGGCCACATATACGTACGCTCCTCCTTTATTCCTTTTAACTTTCCAATTAAGTGCCGCGGATCCTTATCCATGTCAGATAATGTGGACTTGGGCGGTTTTGACGAATCTTTAGTGACGGGGGGGGGGGTCGGAGCAGTACTTAATTGTTGGGGATTGGCTCAAGGAGCACGGACATGAGTCCACCAAGCAACTGTACGAGCAGAGCCCATTTTAGTTGACATAAGTAGGCCTTAGTTAGCTTGTCTATTAGGCCGTGGGAAAGGGGGGAACGGAAAAGTACTAACTAAGGCAGGGTCAGGATATCCTTGAAGAGATAAGAGTCAGAAGAATGCGGGATGCGCATAGCTAGCTTAAACCCAAGTAGGTGGAGTAAGTAAATGTAACCTTTTAGTGCTTAGCCTATTAGATAGAGACAAGTATGCATAATTATGGTATTTGGTATAAATGCACGCTATCTTGGGCAATAAAGTTGAAGTATGCTTTATCACTCATATTGAGTCGGCTGCATTTCTTCCTCCGTCCGCTCGGGTTTGGAACTCTGATGGAATTTCTCTCTGCAATTGGCGCCCGAACAGGGGACCTGAAGTGGCGGATAGAAGCAAAAGGCGCCGGGAGAGCAGCGACCGGTGGGCAAGAGCGACCGAGCACTGTGCTGCGGTGTGTCGACTCCGAAGCCTGAACCGACTGAAGTTCGCCAGTGCTGGGCTACAGGAAACATGGGCTGCAAGAGGTCTCTTAATTTAGCAAGAGGTACCGTACTATAGTGATGAATAACGGAGAAATGGATTAAAATGATGAATAACGGAGAAACGGATTAAAATGATGAATAACAGAGAAATGGATTTAGACGTAGCCCTAGATTTATTACAAAGCTTTTTAGAAAAGCGGGGGGTTGATTATAGTTGCGTTAAACAGCTAGCTGGTCTAGTAGCAACGGGGAAAACTAAGGGGTGTTTTCAGGATCCTGATTTATTGTTTGATGAAGGAGTGGAGGAAATTAGGGGATGTGTTGTGGGATATGGTCATAGACGAGGATAAAACAGCTAAGAAACTGATGAAACCGTGGAGGGAAGTAATTAATAATATTAAGCGTCATAAAGTGGAAAAGAATTTAGCCGCGGTAGCTTCACAGAAACTCGGCAAAATGGAGCCTTCCGCTCCGCCGATGGAAACGGGCATATCTGCGTTATCAGCGAAGAACCTTAAAAGACTATTAACTTGGTGCAGAGGCAATAGGTATCCTGCTGACCTGTCAGGAGTTTTTCAAATAGAGACTTGGAAAAAGATGGGAACTGTGTTGTGGAAGGCAATTAGTCACCGCGAAAGATATATTCTCGGCCTTGTAACCATCTGGAAACTGATAAATACTACAGTGAAGCAATTAAAACCTGAAAAGACTGTTACGAGCATTAGTGACTCAAAACTTGAACTTTGGGACAGTATAGAGCAGAAATTATGGGATAAAGTCAGCAATGGAGATACAGAAGCTAAATCATTAGTAACTACATGGAAGCTTGAACGGTCTGCTGCTGCCGGAATTTTTGCAGCGTTGCAGCCTGATAAGTATCCTGAAAGTTGCGGTGAAGTTCACCCGGTTTGTGTCTGCGATACCCTCCCTATTCCATCCCCTGCTGTGCTTTCAGCATCCCCCATGGTTCAGCAGTCCGGGGCGGGGGGAAGGAACAATGCCAAACGGTTAGCCTCCTGTACCATCATCTAACCCTGGTGAGAACAGCAAGTCCAGAGGATTGGTGTCAGACAACTTACTCAAAGAACCTGTGAAAGCTGAGAATGCTAAAGTCGTAAACAAGTGTACTATCAGTCCTTTTACCAGTTTTACCAATCTGCTTTTCCTGCATTTTAACCCTCTAACTTCCACAATAGAACAGAAGAAGTCACTGAAAATAGAACTGGACAACAGAACTGTGTGACAGATTAGATCAGTTAACAGCAAGTGAATCTGACAGTCGGCAATGTGGTCATGATAATCGTGACGGGAAAGGGGGTGCTCCTGGGGACTCAGGGTATAAAACTTAGAAGTTAAGGAAGCACTGGTTTTGGAATTGGCAGTAGGGAATGCTAAAGTTTGCTATCAACATGTTATTTGCGAGTTTTACAGTGCATATTATGTGCTGCTGTTTATTGCCTCTCTGAAAGTCAAGCAGCTTGTCAGGAATGTGAGTTAATTGTTTTACTGGTTGTTGTTAGAATTGTTTCTTTGTGGTATAAGTGCACCGTAAAACTTTCTCTCCACTTTTCCCACTCACGCTGCAAGCAGCCCTGTGCTTTTCCGTGGGGTCAGAAATTACTGTTTTCAGTCGTGTTCATAAAAAATCGGTATTGGGAGGTGTTTCAAAACATAGGGAAGCACTTGAAAATATGAGGAAAGAAGATCTTGTAAAATATTGTAATTAATGGTGGCTGCTGTATAAGTTAAATGATTGGGAAAAGTGTCCGGGGAATAGAATCTTGAAGTATAACACCTTATTGCAATTAATGTTGTTTTTAGGGCGAGAAGAGTAAGACAAAATAAATCCCTACAAGAGATCATTAAATCATTTCAGACAGCTGAGAGAGAGTTAACTGATAACACACAGGTCACAGTAAACTTGCCGAAGTCTGCACAATGTTTTCCTTATTAGCCTGTTTTCTTTGTGGGTATCTGTTTAAGCATGTTGCAATTTTGGTAGGTCTTTGTTATATGGTACAGTAGGTTCACAGAGATTCATGAGAATCGGTTGACTCAAAAGGTGCGTTTTGTGATAGTACAAAAGATCATGAGTAATTTAGTTCCTTACTGCGTGAACATGATGTTAAGATTTTATGTGTAGTAGCTGTTATATTTTTTTTTTCTAGCGTACTAGCTTTATTCCAATATCCAGACTTGCGCAACTCTGTGACAGGCTGTCTCTCATCTTGGTGCACTAAATTTGGCCTTTTTGTATGCACATCAAGTGAAGAATCATGGTTTTAGAATAACAGTTGTAGCACACCACATGAGACACTAATAAAAGGCCTTGCCCAGTCCAGCTTGCTGCGGGGGGGGGCGGATGCCAAATGGGCCTCCAGTGCGCACTGACCCATTTTGTCAGGGAGACCCAGGGGTATCTCCACCTGGCTGAGCAGTAAGCGGTTCAAGGTGCAATGCAAAAAATTGAGATATTGTCTTAAATTGGTGTAAGTGTGATCCATCTGCTTATTTGAACTTGGTATATGGTTTTCGTATCTGAGCTCAGTATTTTAGTTTGTATATTCATATTCGGTACCAAAAGAATCTTGTTTGGGGAGATAATTACAAAATGGGAACCGGTTCCACTGCTAAAATTCCACCTTGCTCCCCCTTAGGATGCATCCTTACACATTAAAGTAATCGCTTATATTGTTAGAAAAGCATTTAAATTGTTAAAATACTATGATAGATGTGAACTTGGGGTATTGTATGAAGTTATGAAGTTGTATGTAAAGGTTGCTGGAATGTGAACTGATTTGGATCTAGGAAAATAGACTAATGGATTTATGTTTATTATACTGGTTTATAATGTTTTTTGACATCTCTAAATTGTAAAAGGTAAATGGAGCTAAGGAATGTAACTATTGCTGAGCTACTTGAAATTGCATATAAAGTGTATTATGGCTGGAATGAAATGGGAAAACAAAAGAGCAAAATATCCCAGGCCTGTGTGCAGCTCATTGTAACTGAGAAGTTTCCCAGAGCCTCCTACTTCGTACCAGCCATTATGCCAGCTGCGTGACCCTGGTTATATCTACACTGCACAGAAAGAAAAAACAACTGGAAAAACCTGGCGGCCCGCTTTTAAAGCAGTGAAAGGGGGGTTCTCTCTCCCCCCCACTGCAGCGATATAATACTGAATGGAGCAGTCCGAGGGTGAAGTTTAAAGGCATCCTGAGCAGACCCGTACTTCTAATGAAACTGGACAATTAAACCAAAAATTTGTTGATAGACTTATCCTATGGTAATTAATTGTACGAGACTTCTTAGTAAATTCACCATGCTAGTTTTTGAGGGCATGGGAGACAACAAAAGAAAGGCCGTTTTTTGAGACAAACGGAATGCCAGATTTGGAACAAAGTTTTAATACATGAATTCTTGTATTTGCCTAAAAGTCCTATACCTCTCTTGGGTCAGGATTTGTTAAGTAAATTGTAAGCTCAAATAACGTTTTCTGAGAATTCTGTTTAGTTGCATATCCTACAAGATGCTTCTTGGATGGTGCAGATCTGCTTGTGCAAGTGAGAAATCTTCAAGGAACTTTTGAATGCTGTATTTCCACTAGTATTAACAGCCAATGTTTCGATAAAGCAAATACTACACTGAGAAATCTGAAACAGGACTTCAATCCGATAAGGGAAAACAATATCCAATAAATATGACAGCCAAAATGGAGTTAGAAACTTTGAGGGATGAATTTATGACAACTTTACAGGATGACTGCATTCGATTGGACTTGCAGATTTGTCTATGAAACAACCTGTGGCTATTGTGCAACAGTATGATGAGAATGCTAACAGACTGATATACCAATTGTTACTCTGATCAAGAAAATGCAGGGAATGAATTTAAGTCTTAATAGGCCATGATCCTTTTGTCATATATGCACCATTTGTGAAATTTAATTATGATTTTTTTTTATTTTGTAATCTATGTCTTTGTCAATTGCACTAGCTGGTTTTCTTAACAGCACAGCTTTTGGCATGCATAAATGTAAAATGTAAATTGCTGCAAAACCTGCAAGTCTTTAACATCAGGCCATAGGCCATACTTGTATTTGGTCTGATCCTACATACTTGCACAGTTTTTGTTGATGGTTTTGGGCAGTCTCATAAAGCTGTAGTGGTTTAGCGTGAAGATAGCGATTAGCATCATTCTGTGAAAATTATTGAAAGTTCAACCCAATTAGCAGAACTTGGCACAGCTTTAAATTATTTAGAGATTTTTAAGGAGGAACCTCTAAATTTGATTTGTGATTTTGAGTACGTAGTCAAGATCCAACGCACGTATCTGATTCTGAACTGTGTTTTTGTTTTGTTTTGTTTTGTTTGTTTGTTTGTTTGTTTTTAAAACAAAAAGGGGTATTGTCAAAAGGATTGTATGTGATGAATCACTTATATCTAAGTGGTGCAGCCTAAATTTGCCCTGTGATGAAACACTTTGTAAGTATGACCCAAAACCATGCTAAATCAGAAAGAACCTGCATTAGTTATGGTCAAATCACTAGTTAACGTTCAATGGAAAAGGCCACACCAATTGATAACCTGGGGGAGAGGTTATGCTTATGTTTTTACAGATCAAGAGCTGCAATGGTTGCCAGCACGAAACGTGAAACCTGTGTTATCTTCCTGACAATGATTGTTGCAGCTGCTGTGTTTTGGATGCCTGCACAGACAAAGACTAACATGTGGATTACTTTAGCCAACATGACTGACCATCTATATGCCTAACTACGATGTCTCTGGAAAAAACGTTCCACACATGCTTGGTTGGTGTCTTCCTTGATGACTACAGCAGCATCACACGACTGTTTCAAATAGTGGTTGATGCAGAGGCATTGCAACGAACTGTAATAATACTAACACGGCACTTTGGATTAATTGCCACCTGGAAGCAGACATCGAACCACAGGAACTGGAATTGCTGGCATCTATGCCCATGGATGCTTGTATTCAGCCGGTTTGTGAAAAGTGTCAGAACAGTATACAAGAACATGAATGGACAAAACTACAAAATGTTAATGCTACCCTTGGTGACTACAGAAATGAAACTCGACGGTGTAATGCTTCACAGAAGAATGCAAGGGATGTCATCGACAGCGACCCTAAAACCTCCTGTATGGTGTATTCTTGATCTGTGAAGATAGAGCCTGACCGGGAATTCCTTCTAATGCTGTTGGAGGACTGTGTATTTTGGGACTATTAACTCTCTTAACGCCCAATGTATCTATGATAATAGATCACAGAAGAGCAAGACGAGAAAAACACTTTTTGCGTGTATATGAGTCAAAACGTGATGATAATGTAGATTATTGAGGATCAGGGTAAGGGTTTTAGGATCTCTTGTATCTAGTGTTGGCACAACTAAAGCTTTAAATATTTTAGAAAAATTAGGATGCTGGCTAGTTAAGCAAATAAACAGAACTTCTAAGGCTTTAAGTGGACTTTTGTTAGATGTAGATTCTGTAAGACATGCTACGCTGCAGAATACAGTCACAGGAGACTTTTGTTATTAGCCCATGGCCATGGATGTGAGGAATTTGACGGAATGTGCTGTATGGATTTACAGAATAAGTCGAGATCCATCCACAAGGAGATTAAACAACTTACGGACCATTCACAGAAGATCAGAGAGGATGTGGGCCTCTTTGGCTTAGAGGGCCTCACAAACTGGTTTGGACTAGGAGGATGGGTAAAAGGGCTTTTGCAGAGTGCTCTGGCTCTCTTAATCATAGTAGTAGTTGCATTAATATGCTTGAGTTGTGCTATATCATGTATTAAGAAGATTTTAGAGCAGACACTTGGGCAGGCTCTGCTCATTAAAAAAAGAAAAGGGGGGAGATGTTGGGGATTGGCTCAAGGAGCACGGACATGAGTCCACCAAGCAACTGTACGAGCAGAGCCCATTTTAGTTGACATAAGTAGGCCTTAGTTAGCTTGTCTATTAGGCCGTGGGAAAGGGGGGAACGGAAAAGTACTAACTAAGGCAGGGTCAGGATATCCTTGAAGAGATAAGAGTCAGAAGAATGCGGGATGCGCATAGCTAGCTAAACCCAAGTAGGTGGAGTAAGTAAATGTGCTTAGCCTATTAGATAGAGACAAGTATGCATAATTATGGTATTTGGTATAAATGCACGCTATCTCGGGCAATAAAGTTGAAGTATGCTTTATCACTCATATTGGGTCGACCGCATTTCTTCCTCCGTCCGCTCGGGTTTGGAACTCTGATGGAATTTCTCTCTGCACTTAATCTTGCTTTTTTCTCCGAATCTGGCCCAGGAGAGCCAGGAAGACCATCCCCCTCCACCACCTCTGCCTGTTGCTGTTTTAACTCTTTCAGAGTATCTAATAACAAGCGCCACGTCGTTAACAGTTCAGTTGCTTCCTTGGACCCTTGGGTAGCACTGTCAAACAGTTTATCCCCCAAGTCCATCCATTGTGACACACTAAATGCTGTCACAGGATTAACCTCTAAACCTTGTGCTTTGCCCCATAGTAACATTTTTCTTAAAGTCAGTTCCGGAAGGCTAACACCCTGCTTCTTCAGAAGCAGCTTCCATGTGGATAATATAGTACCCTCTTCTTTAGATAAGTTTCCCCCCATGTTCCCGGTAGCTCACCTACTCCTTAGCGAGGTGTCTTTTCAATGATCCGGATCTTCGGCAGCTCTCCTTGGCTGCTCTATCAGCTGTACCGGGCTCCGTCTCCACAGCTCTTCTTCGGCTGTTCACAGCTTCATGCTGTCACCTTGTCATGCGAGATCCTCTTCAGGCAGGATCACGTCGGGGTCACCATATGTTGCGGTTGAGACGGACAAACGACATGGACCAAGTTCTTTCAAGATGAAAGTAATAGATGCTATTTATTGCTACAAGTGCATTTTTATACAATTCTACCAGTTCATGTGTCTTTTCACTATTGGTTACAAGTTACAGCACTAACATCTCATTTAATTTTCCTATCATCCATGTTATTCTTCTATCCCCTTCTCTCTCACGGGTACATCTCTCCTCTCTCCGGATACTCCTTTACTCCCATCCTTCTCAAGGGTAAATCTTAATATCTCAAGGCTGATCTCTACTCTCATATTTTCTGTCAAGGATTCCACAGACCCGCTGCAGTTTCCCACAAACATGGTACAAAACAGCAGAGGAAGGAGCAGAGAACATTATGGGGTGGCTGAAAAATGTGTGAATCAATCTCTATGTTCTCCTCTTCTTCCAGCAACGCCACGAGCTCATCAATATCTCATTTAGGGGAAAGAGAGGACTTGACCAGAGGCTGGGCCACTTATCAAATTTCGCTGAGAAGAGTTTCTTTCCTGGAGCATCCCACAACTAAGCTTTGGGAGTGTGGCCGTGGGCAAACACGGGACTGCGAGCCTCCATGGAGAGCTTGAGGTGGCTTTTTATGCCCTGCTTGTAAGGGCAAGGGGCACGGCACAGCTTACAGCCATACAGCTAATTTTTTCCATCTTTCTCCAAGAAAAGGGTGCCTCTGTCTACACCACTTATTGGGACCAGTCCCTAGTCTATGATGTCCCCTGTGTTGTGCCCAAGCTGCCTGCTTTCAATCAGATTCCCCCTGATTGCTGGACTTGAACCATTTCCACCATCTTCTTGTGAAGAAACATGCTAGCCCTGTGCTATGTTTAGGCTTAAAAGCATTGTATATTTACTGGAATAGTACTTCAGGGCAATCTTTAGGTTTCTCTAAATGTAAATATACTAGGGAATTTCTTCCCACCGCCTTGGGAAGAGGCCTAGAGGCTGGTTACTGTTGCAGATGTTGGGATGTGAGCAAAGGTGATCATAAAACAAGCAGCATGTTGAATCCTAGCGAGTAAATGGCTTTAGGTTTAGGCAGCAACTCCAAGCTCCAGCTTGGCAAGTGGCACCAAAGCTATAAATATCTCACTTTCCTTCTGCACGAATGCTCTCCAAAACCACCAGCTCCACTGTGGGCCCTGGTGGTATGAGATATAATATGTCTGGTATCAGCTTTTAACAGGGGATTGAACACAGGAGGTTTGAGAAGGAAAAGAGTAATTAAAGAGTAATTACAACTACTGCTGCACAAAGAGAAATGGTGAGCAAATCGCTCTGGGAATGTTAACCATAATGTACTGCAGGGCATGAGAGAAAGGGAAAGAAAAGGTGAAAAAGTACCTTCATGATGATATTATGGTAATGATGTAGGCTGCTATGTAAATCACCTTTCTATCATTAATAACTGACAGCCTGAGACTTCTACATCCTGCATTTTTAATTCCATGAAAGGTGGGAACTACCACTTCCCAGCAGAAAGGAGTCAAAGTGCTTTTTCTCTGCACTGAGTGGGAGGGACCCTTTTAGAGACTTTCATGTGATTAAAAAAAAATAAATAATTACAAGCTGGAATTTAAAAAAAACTAAACAGTGCTTTCCAGTCAAAGTCACAAAATGTATGCACATCTCCCTGCTTTACCCTTTTTTGACAGAGTGCTCAGAACCAAACTTTCTCCTTACAAGCCTGGGAATCGAACATCACTCTTTTTTGCATTCTGGGCAGTTTGCTGATGAAAGGAGAGGCCCCCAGGGCATGAGACAGGACAGAGATTGGCCACAGAGATCACTCAGTGGAAGAGTTTTAGTTGCGACTTTTCACCATTTTATCTTTGCTATTTTTTTCCATTTCTATCTATACTTTTGATTTCTTTTTCATTGCTGCAATTTTGTTGCAGTCCTATCAACTAAGAAAATCAAGTACCAGTAGGGCTGCAAGGCCTCTAGGACAAATGAGAAAAACTGAGGAAATAAGGCAAGATGAGACTTGAACTGGTCATAAAGTCATCCTCTCAACACCAAGGCAGATCAATATGACCCTTCTCTACCTAACATGTTCTTGAAGCCCCCAAAGATGGAGATTTTATACCTCCTCAGGCAGCCTTATTGTTTAAAAGTTTCCTTCATGGGTAAAGCCAAATTTTTCCTTCTGCAACTTAAGCCCATGACTTCTTGTCATCTCAGGAGTCTTCACAGGGATGTGCTTATTACCTTCCTCTTGGCAGAAATAGTTTGGGTTTTTTTAAGACAGTTATCCTATCTCCCCTCAATTTTCTCCAAGACGAACAAACACATTTTCTACAACTCTGCCCATTCTTGCTGCTTTCCTTCTCCTCCTTCCAACTGAGTCACATCTTTTGGAAAGCAGAGTGCCCAAAAGCAGACAAAGTCCCTCAGCCAAGGACTCACTGCTAAGCAAGGTACATAAATTGCTCTGTGGATAAACTACAACACTCCTGTCTATACATATTAATATTATGCTTGATCTTCCCCCTCCCCTTCCAGCAAGAAACCTTTGCTGATCTGTCAGCATTTTGCTTGCTCTTAGCACAAGGTAAACAACTACATGATTTGCAAACCAGGCAAGAAACTAAAGCATTGCAAAATGCAGCTAAATTCCAATAAAAAATTCCACAGCAGCTGCCTGCACTACTGAAACCCACTTACCTCAAAGTACGTAAGAGAAATGTTCTGTTTACAGAATCATACAAGCCACAACACCTCAAACTGATTTTAAGTAAAATAAACTCTGCATGGGTCAAGGCTAAAGACTGGAAGATCGCCACTGGTGTTTGCTGTAAAAAGAGCTGTACCATTTTCAGATCAAAGACTGATGTACTCTACAGCAAAGCAGTCTCGGCAATAAATCCCTGAGAATTCAGCAGTGAAAAAATAAAGTGCTCTCTCTGTTATTTGGAACACTAATATTGCCACATTGATTTTAGGAATTTCATCCAGAAGACATTAAAGTTTAGGCAATGAGCATGCTGCCTTAATTTAACCTCTCAAGCCATTTCAGCTTGAATTTACATAGGGTGAAAAGCCTATATGGCAGGGTCTGATCAGGAGCAAATACTCTGGTGGTACAAATCAATCTAGCTTAAATTAAGTAAAACCTAGATTTTTACAACAGCCGGGCACTAAAACACAATCTAAGAAACACACAAATAATTACATTCTGCCTAACAGTCTCCTTTATGAATAATCTAACAGACATTACAGATGCTGGATTCACCTTCCCGGATTGACAAGATATTTAATATTGCCAGCACAACACCGAGAAGTGGTTTGAACTGTTATAACGGTATGGCTGGATCTGTGTTTCCATTCAGTTCGATCAACTTTTCCCGTTCCCTCAAATCCCCCCTTACCTTTTGAGATAGTTTCTCCCATAGAGGATCTGCTGCAGCAAGGTGACCACAGCAAAGGCACAGATGAAGAACAAAGTTCTATTTCCCAGCAAATCCCTGCTTGATGAAGGGTCGGTGTATCCCATCCTGAAGCTCTGCTGGGAGAAAAAGTCAGTTCATTGTCGCTCTCATGCCGTTTTCGCTGGGAAGTGGAGGGAAACGCTTGCTGGTTTTTCTCTGAGCAATCCAAGGACAAAGTACCCCATTTTTTGGCCCTGCTGCCGCTTCCTTGCCCCTTTTAGATGTTAGATCCAGGGATGTGCACAATGGCTTGCTTCCACGGTAAAGTTTCCAGGAGATTCAGACATGGGTAACATCTAAAATCATCTCTGTGAGCTCTTTCAGCACAGCCAGCCTGTGCTGTGCAAGAGGCATTCTGTTCCCTCTAAGCCTTTCTCAAAAACCCACTAGCAATTATCTACTTCAATCCCATTTTCATATTCCAGATGGGGGAAGCTGCAAATAAACTAGAAAACTGCAGCCAATGGCAAGCTCTGGCAACCTGCGTTGGAAATGCATAGTCATCAGCTCGTCTCAGCTTCTGCTCAGTGTGCTCAGTGATTCCAATGAAATGTGCTTGTGAAGAGAATTGACTGGGGTGTGCTATTATTGAATAAGCATGTAACGATCATGAGGATTTCATTCAGTTCCCTGCAAAAAACAAAATAAAACAAACAAAACCCCAAAAAACCCCAAACAAACAAGCAAAAAAAAAAAAAAAAAACACAAAAAAAAAACAAACAAAAAACAAAACAAAACAAAAAAACACAACAGCAGCAATCTGGTCAGGCTAGCAGGAGAGCTGCATTCTGTGTAGCAGTGTGTTCCATACAGTAGCATTTGCATGCAGAATACAGTGCCCTTAGTCGTAGAGTTCTCACTATTTGGGCTCCTCTGTTTCCCCTGGTTATTCCTCCAGAGTGAGCGTAAGCAAGGTCACTGTGCATCTCTTCAAGGACAGAGCTCGCAGCTCCTGCATACTGATTTATTGGAGGCTCTGAGTAGCCTCAAAGCTGCAGAGAGGGAGACTGCCTCTCCGTGCAGGATCCAAGAAACGTTCATTTAAAGAGACAAATATTCCAATTGTTCCTTCACCAGAAACAGTTCGCTTCACCAGAAACTCAGTTCCTGAGATCAGCTGATCGGAGGCAGCTCGGCGGGTCCCGATTAAGCGAAATCTTCGAGGTACAGAGAAGCCTTTTTTTGTGTTTTTTTTTTTTTTTCTCTCAATCGGGCACTTTCGTTCTCTAGAGGCCCGGCAGCTCTCGGCAGCCCTTGCGAGAGCAGCTGACGTGGAGTGGGCGTTACCGAGGCGAGGGCGATCACACCCCCGCCCCTCGTCTTGAAAAAGCCTCCGGGAGCACAGCGACGTGTTGCTGCCCACCAGGTGCTGGAAGGGGCAATCGGCTTGTGACGCGGGTGAGTAGCACAGTATCACAGTATGTTTGGGATTGGAAGGGACCTCAAAAGATCATCTAGTCCAATCCCCCTGCTGGAGCAGGAACGCCTAGGTGAGGTCGCACAGGAACATGTCCAGGCGGGTTTTGAATGTCTCCAGAGAAGGAGACTCCACAACCTCCCTGGGCAGCCTGTTCCAGTGCTCTGTCACCCTCACTGAGAAGAAGTTTTTTCTCAAATTTAAGCGGAACCTCTTGTGTTCCAGCTTGATCCCATTACCCCTTGTCCTATCATTGTTTGCCACCGAGAAGAGCCTGGCTCCATCCTCGTGGCTCTCACCCTTTATATATTTATAAACATTAATGAGGTCCCCCCCCCTTAGTCTCCTCTTCTCCAAACTAAAGAGCCCCAGCTCCCTCAGCCTTTCTTCATAAGGGAGGTGCTCCCTTAATCATCTTGGTTGCCCTACGCTGGACCCTCTCCAGCAGTTCCCTGTCCTTCTTGAACTGAGGGGCCCAGAACTGGACACAATATTCCAGATGTGGTCTCACCAGGGCGGAGCAGAGGGGAAGGAGGACCTCTCTCGATCTACTAGCCACCCCCTTGTAATACACCCCAGGATGCCATTGGCCTTCCTGGCCACAAGGGCACAGTGCTGGCTCATGGTCATCCTGTTGTCCACCAGGACCCCCAGGTCCCTTTCCCCTACACTGCTCTCTAATATGTAATTTCCCAACCTATACTGGAACCTGGGGTTGTTCCTGCCCAGATGCAGGACTCTACACTTTCCCTTGTTAAATTTCATCAGGTTATTCCCCGCCCAACTCTCCAGCCTGTCCAGGTCCCGCTGTGCTGCAGCAGGGGGTGTGGTAACTCGTGCACTAGGGTGTAGAGGTTGTCACCTTTTACTAGTTAGACTCCCACCTATTGTCAGTGTCTCATACTGTTGCCAACTATGCTCTCAACCAGAAAGAGAGCTTGTCTGAAGAAGACTGTAGCAACTCAGACTGTCTGCCCCACACTGTGGCTGTTCAGGTTTCTGACTGCAGGGAGTGCCAGAGCCTGCTGCTGCTGGATGACAATGGCCAGCATCCCACTTATGTGAGGTGTGAGCAGGTGCAAGATCTGCTCTACATGGTTGCAAAGCTTAAGGAGGAGGTTGAGATGCTGAGGGCCATCAGGGAGTGTGAAAAGGAAATGCACTGGTGGAGTAATTCCCTGGCGTGCCACTCAGAGAGGCTCCAGGGGGATACCCCCCAAAAACTGATGAACCCCTTGCCCTGTCGGGCAGAGGGAGAAGACCTGAGACAGCCACTGCCCTGTTGCTGTCAGGCAGAGGTAGGGGACCAAAAAGATGATGAGGGTTGGAAAGTAGTTCCAGTTCGGGGCTGTGGGCAACCCCCCTCCCTACCTTCTTTGCTTCACCAGGTGCCCCTCTATAATAGGTTTGAGGCCCTGGATCTTGAAGAAGAGGTAGGTGAGGATGTGGTGCAAGGTCCATCTATGAGGTCACATAAAAAGAGGCAGTTGACCCCATGCCTCAAGATCGCCTCAGATAAGAAAAAAAGAAGGGTAATTATAGTAGGTGATTCCCTTCTGAGAGGGATGGAGGGCCCAATCTGCAGAGCTGACCCTCATCGTAGGGAAGAGTGCAGTCTACCTGGAGCTCGGATCAGGGACATCACCAGGACGCTACCCAACCTGGTGCACCCCACAGACTACTACCCACTGCTGATCTTCCAGACAGATGGGGAGGAGGCTGCATCCTGCAGGCTGACGGGAGTGAAGAAAGATTTCAAGGCCTTGGGACGGATGGTAAAAGAGTCTGGGGCTCAAGTGATTTTTCTCTTCCCTCCTTCCAGTTTTGGGTGATGACATGGGATGGAATAGGAAAATTCAGTCTGTACACAATTGGCTACAGGACTGGTGCTACAGGTTCTTTGATAAGGGCTGGTTTTACAAGACACCAGTCCAAACAGTGATACGTGGGAAAGGTTTATCTCACAGGGAAAAGGATGCTGGGACAGGAATTAGCAGGGCTCATTTGGAGAGCTTTAAACTAGACTCGAAGGGGGATGGGGTTGTAGCTGGGCTTGCACCAGTGAGGCAGCACTCTAGAGTTGATGAAGACTGGGAGGCCTCCCATCCCCCTAGGGTGAAATCAGTGTGTTCAGCTCGCTCTCTGAAATGCCTGTACACCAATGTGCACAGCATGGGGAATAAGCAGGAGTTAGAAACCTGTGTTCGGGCAGGAGATTATGACCTAGTGGCAATTAGAGAGACATGGTGGGACAGCACACAGGACTGGAATGTGGTCATGGATGGCTGTGTCCTTGTCATGAAAGACAGGCCATCCAGGCGTGGTGGTGGAGTTGCTCTTTACGTGAGAGAGCAACTACAATGTATTGAGTACTGTCCAGGCCCGGATGAGGAGCGAGTTGAGAGTCTGTGGGTGAGAATGAAGGGGCAGGCTGGCAGGTGTGATACTGTTGTGGGCGTCTATTATAGGCCACCAGATCAGGGTGAGGAAGTTGATGAGGCCTCTACAGGCAGCTGAGAGTGGCCTCACAGTCACAGGCCCTGGTTGTGGTGGGGGATTTTAACTTCCCTGATGTTTGCTGGAAGGACCATTCAGCCAGCCAGCCACAGGCCAGGAGGTTCCTCCAGTGCCTTGAGGAGAACTTTCTGATGCAAAGGGTGGAGGAGCTGACCAGGAGAGGTGCACTGCTGGACCTCATCCTCACTAACAAGGAGGGGCTGGTCGAAGTGGTAAAGGTTGAGGGCTGCCTTGGTTGCAGTGACCATTAGATGGTGGAGTTCAGGATCTCCTGTGGCAGGAGCAGAATAGCAAGCAGAATTGCAACCCTGGACTTCAGCAGGGCAAACTTTGGCCTTTTCAAGCAATTGCTGGGGGAAATCCCATGGGCAAGGCTGCTTGAAGGCAAAGGGGCCCAAGAGAGTTGGTTAGTGTTCAGGGACTGCTTCTACCAGGCACAAGATCAGAGCATCCCGACACGTAGGAACCCAAGGAAGGGAGCCAGGAGACCTGCGTGGTTAAACAGGGAACTGCTGGGTATGCTCAAGTGGAAGAGGAGAGTTCATAGATCATGGAAGGAGGGGCTGGCCACTTGGGGAGAATATCAGGCTGTTGTCAGAGGGTGTAGGGAGGTAACTAGGAAAGCTAAGGCCTCCTTAGAATTAAACCTGGCGAGAGGGGTCAAGGACAACAGGAAGAGTTTTTTCCAATATGTGGCAGATAAAACGAACACCAGAGGCAATGTAGGCCCACTGATGAACGAGGTGGGTGCCCTGGTGGCAGAAGATACAGAGAAGGCAGAGTTACTGAACGCCTTCTTTGTCTCTGTCTGCTTTGCCAGAAGCTGTCCTGGGGAGCCCTGTACTGCTGAGGCCCCAGAGGAAGGCAGGACAATGGAGGAGTTTGCCTGGGTTGATGAGGACTGGGTTAGGGAGCAGTTAGGCAATCTGGACACCCATAAATCCATGGGTCCGGATGGGATGTACCTGCGGGTGCTGAGGGAGCTGGCTGAGGTCATTGCTGGACCACTCTCCATCATCTTTGCCAAGTCTTGGGAAATGGGAGAGGTGCCTGAGGACTGGAGGAAAGCAAATGTCACTCCAGTCTTCAAAAAGGGCAAGGAGGACCCGGGTAGCTCTAGACCGGTCAGCCTCACCTCCATCCCTGGGAAAGTGATGGAACGACTTCTCCTTGGTGCCATCTCAAGGCATATCAGAGATAAGAGGGTCATTAGGGGCAGTCAACATGGCTTCACCAAGGGCAAGTCGTGCTTGACCAACCTCATAGCCTTTTATGAGAATGTAACAAGGTGGATGGATGATGGCAGAGCGGTGGATGTGGTCTATCTTGACTAGAGAAAGGCATTTGACACAGTCTCCCACAGCATCCTCACAGCTAAACTGAGGGAGTGTTGTCTGGATGAGCGGGTAGTGAGGTGGAGTGTGAACTGGCTGAAGGGAAGAAGCCAGAGAGTCGTGGTCCATGGGGCAGAGTCCAATTGGAGGCCTGTATCTAGTGGAGTGCCTCATGGGTCAGTACTGGGGCCTGTATTATTCAACATCAACATCATTATTTCAGTCAAATATTCAATATCAATATTCAATTATTCAATATCAACATCAACAACTTGGATGAGGGAGTAGAATGACTGTCAGCAAGTTTGCTGGTGACACCAAGCTGGGAGGAGTGGTGACACTGGAAGCTGTGCTGCCATCCAGAGACATGGACAGGCTGGAGAGTTGGGCGGGGATAAATTTAATGAAATAGAACAAGGGCAAGTGTAGAGTCTTGTGTCTGGGCAGGAACAACCCCAGGTTCCAGTATAAGTTGGGGAATGACCTATTAGAGAGCAGTGTAGGCAAAAGGGACCTGGGGGTCCTGGGGACAGCAGGGTGACCATGAGCCAGCACTGTGCCCTTGTGGCCAGGAAGGCCAATGGTACCTGGGGTGGATTAGAAGGGGGTGGTCAGTAGGTCAGAGAGGTTCTCCTGCCCCTCTGCTCTGCCCTGGGGAGACCACACCTGGAATATTGTGTCCAGTTGTGGCCCCTCAGTTCCAGCAGGACAGGGAACTGCTGGAGAGAGTCCAGCGCAGCCACCAAGATGCTGAAGGGAGTGGAGCATCTCCCGTGTGAGGAAAGGCTGAGGGAGCTGGGGCTCTGGAGCTGGACAAGAGGAGACTGAGGGGTGACCTTATTAATGTTTATAAATATATAAAGGGTGAGTGTCAGGAGGATGGAGCCAGGCTCTTCTCGGTGACAACCGATGGTAGGACAAGGGGCAATGGGTGCAAACTGGAAAACAAGATGTTCCACTTAAATTTGAGAAGAAACTTCTTCATGGTGAGGGTGGCAGAGCCTGGCCCAGGCTGCCCAGGGAGGTTGTGCAGTCTCCTTCTGTGCAGACATTCCAACCCGCCTGGACACCTTCCTGTGTAACCTCATCTGGGTGTTCCTGCTCCCGCGGGGGGGCTGCACTGGATGAGCTCTCAAGGTCCCTTCCAACCCCTGTGAATCCCCACTGATTCTGTGATAGTACTGCACAGAAGAAAATATTTTAGAAAATGTATTTGAAGAAGACACAAGACTCTAGATGTACAGAACAAGCTAAGTTGTTCACTAAGATGCTGCCATTCTTATCTGGGCAGGTTTCAAATTTGAACTGTTCTGGGGAAAATCCTATATATAAACAGGCAAAGGCAGACTTGAAATCTTCAGGAAACATCCATGTAAAAGCTATATAGTGATGATAAGAGTGTCACCCCTGAGATAACACACTCCCTGAGGAAAGACAGACATTATTAGCTCAAAACCAGATCAAAAGGGATGTTTTTTCAGGTCAGAGCGAGCTGCCTTCTACATGGTTAACCTAGATGATAGCCAGAGAAGGTCCAGTCTGTCTACACAAGTCCATGTACAAATCACTTTTGATAACACCCATTCTCCAAACCACTGGATGTTGTGAAAATTCATTTGTATAGGTGATAAACCTGTTGAATCTATGACGAAGTACATCAGGCAATACACGGGAGAAACCTGTGCACGTGTACAAAAAGGAGTGGATTAAGGGCAAAACAGGGCAAGTGCAAATGGATTAAAAACTCTGAGAAACACTGGAAGCAAGAAAAAGTTCCTCCTGTTCCATCACAGCTTCTCTTAATGTGCAGGTTTTAACCAGCAAAGTAATATTTTTCTGTTCCAATAAGGCTTACTGAATCAGGACTCCAGCTCTTTGTACCCTCAGTACAAGGGTGACACAATATTTGGTACAGCTTGGACCAACTTATTTTCATGAAGCCTCAGCTACACTTCTACAAACCTTCTTTTTCAAAGTTTTTCAAACCTCCAAAATTTTCTACCGTCTCCTCTTACACTGCTGTAAACACAGAACCATTAATCACTTATACAAAATCATTTTAGATTCTCCAAGGCTGTATCAGCATATGAAAAAAATTCAAGTCAGTGCACAAGGAAGGTACAAAAATGATATCTCACTTCAATTTCACTTATGCCCTTAAACTGCATGCTGAGTGGCACACAGCCCTTGGGCTAAGTTATTTCTGTGGGCAGAGCTTTAATTCTTCAGGCACAATTTAGTTGATTATTGTATGGGAATATAGCAGAAGAATGGCAAGGAAGTTGGTTAAATGCAAATATGCTCAAGTGACTTGCACCTGTCTGTAGAAAAAGCATACACATCACACTAATTGCTTTACCGACCTTGTGTGCTTGATGAGTAGAACCTCTGTGTTAGGTAACATAGGCCTGTGAGAAACTCCAGGCACCTTATCACTATGGCTGAGATTCCTGCTGTGTTGTGAGAAAGAGCGGGAGGCTGCGCCTGCCCGAAGCCTTGAAATGCAGGCGAGCTCAGCAGGCCCAGTGATCTTCCAGCAGGGCTGAACTGACCAGCGCCTGCATCCCCGCCTGTGTCACCTCTGCCTGGGAGCTCAGGTGCGACTTCGGAGATCCCCCAGGAGAGAGGGAACTAAAATAAAACTTGCTCTTTGCAATGCATTCCTGGCCTCTGGCTCATCTTGTGATGTGCCTGCATTTGTGCACACATTTATTTGATTTGTTTTAGTGAAATTACAACTAGAGGGTGTTTAGTACAGCAGTCTCCATGTCTATGGCTGAAGGTGATGCTGTGGAAGAGAGAATGAGGACAGTAATTGCTCCAGAAATCCAAAAGAAGGCTGTGCTCTTAGTAAAATAAAAATATGGGAAGAGGAATGGTTAGCGCCTGTAATAAGATTTTTGTAGGTAACGTACAGGTTGAAAGATACTTTGTGTAAGAGCTGTCATTTTTAAATAGAAAAGAGGTTGTGTAAAGAATAAAATGCCCATGAAGATGGCAAGTCAGTAAACACTGAAGGGATTTTTCAGAGAGCCTGTTAATTTGGAAACTTCAACAGTTCTGTAAGGTTTGTTTTCCTCCACAGATTGGCATAACTTGGGAAAAAAAAAAAAAAAAAACACAACACAGAGGAAAAAGTTAATTTCAATGTTATTTATAGGATCATGGCCGAGCACTAGCTGTGAAAAAGAGTCCTAAAGTTGTGTACATGCATGCACAGAGGCACAAGGAAAAGGTTTTGCAATCAGCCATCAGGTCTCCAGAAAGAACTCTCTGTGTTGATGGAGAACTGCGCAGAGCTGAAATCCACTTTGCGTAAAGACCATACAAGTGCTGCCCAGTTCTTCAGAACAAAATAACAGTGTTTTTCCTCTTTTATGATACAACCAGGTTGATTAAAGGAAGCTGTCTGGGGTCTGATTCATGACCCCTAGAAGATACATGAAAAGAAAAATAAGCCTTTGGTTAGAAAAAGCTTGCCAGTGTTATAAATAAGAGCCAATAAATCGATTTTGAGCCAATCAATCGATTTTATTGAGCAAACGGTAATTAGGCAAAACAGCGCTGGGTGACCGGTGGAAGCTCAGTTCCGCCAACCGGCACACCGCTCAACCTTTTGTGTGTGCTTATATACGCACGTTCACGCACTGGGGCACTCTGACGAGTTAGCTCCTGGTTGGCTAGTCGACAGTGTCCACGTGCGTCTACCAGCTCCGGATTGGTGGAAGATGTTGCTGGGTGTTGCTGGGTGTTTCTGCCTCTGGAGTTCTGTTATCTGCTGCACCATCCGGGTGCTCCGCCATCCGCTGCACCATCCGGGCGCCGGCCTGGCCAGAGCCCCGCTGCCCCATCCAGGCATTGGCTTAACTACTACTACAAGGTTCTACAAAACATAATCAAACTTGCACAAGCACAGTTACTGCTTACAACAATATGCATAATATAATTGAATCCTACTCGATTTGTTCAACAATAACAATTTTGACCATCACTTATTACACCAGGAAAGTATCTGGTAAACATTTCTTCATGCTTGGGGAAAAGAGATGAATAAAACAGCATGTGGAAAGTCACAGGGGCTGAATGACAAGAAGCTCTCAGCCTTTTTCTTTCTTGGCCAAGACTTCAGTCACATAAATTATTTTGTTTTGAATACAGGTACAGCCAAGACAGCAAATGCATTGAGCTTACAGCCTGTTCAATGTGAATTTGCTAAGTATCTGGTTGAAGAAGCTCTGGAGCTCTCAGATGGAGCTTTTCCTCTCTTATAGTACTGCTTTGAGGAGTATGGTGCAACTAATACTTGCTCTTTGATAAAATGAGCAATGCCTTTGAGGCAACATATAATTCTGAACTCCCACTAGCCAGTTATCACCACTGAAATTGCTGTTAGATAAAAAAAAATGCAGGTCAGAATTTCCTAATCACATTACAGATCACAGGATCACAGAATGGTTGGGGTTGGAAGAGACCTCTGGAGATCCCCCAGCCCAACCCCCCTGTGTGGCAGATGCACACCCCCGTTCCCCCCCTCCCTTCGATATGGAAGGTGCAGACACATCTACCCCCTCCTCTCCTGCAATGGGGTTAACAGCTTCTTTTGTTTGACCCCAGAGCCCATTGGCCAGGGTCATTAAGAGAGAAGAGGAGGGGGTGCAGAGGTGCCAAGGAGCCCCTGGGAGCCCACAGCCAGAGTGGGGGTGCAGAGAAGCTTCTGGAATGTCTACAGTCAGATCTGACAAGGCTACATAAACGAGACCCCCGCCGAGGTTTTGCTGCCGGTTGTGCGGACCTCTTGGAGCGTGGGCCAAAGGCTGCGGCTGAGAGCCCTCCCCCTTAGGCAGAATGGCTGCCTAAGGTAATCTCCTGGGACCGGGATTCCCCCACCGAGCCACGTGGGTGAGTGATAAAACTTCTTTAATAATTCCTCGCAGGATCGCGGGTGCTTGTTCCGTGCTTAAATATAAGCACATGTATTTTCTTTAATAATTCCTTGCCAGATTCAGGCAAGTGTATACTTTTCCCGGAGTCATGGACGGCTCTGGCATTGTTTTGGTGAGCCATGTGTATGCACACTGTGGATCTCCATTGTTATTATTTGCTGCACCTCAATAATTACCTCGACTGATACTCGAACCTGTATTTATGTCACTATTGGAGAGCTAAAACCCCGTCTTCCACCAGTTAATCTGCTGCACCTTCTTTACTGAATAAAAGTTTGTTTTGGACCCTGTTGTCCATCTAAACTAACTTCAGGGTGCCTCCGTGACACCCTGCTAACGCAGGGTCACCAGAGCACATCACACAGGAATGTGTCCAGGCGGGTTTGAATGTCTCAGAGCAGGAGACTCCACACCCGCTCTGGGCAGCCTGGGCCAGGCTCTGGCACCTCCCAGCAAACAAGTTTCTGCTCATGTTCAGATAGAGCCTCCTGTGTTTCAGTCTGTGCCCGTTGTCCCTCACCCTGGCGCTGGGCACCACTGAACAGTCTGGTCCATCCTCTGACACCCACCCTGAGATATTTATCAGCATTGGTGAGATCCCCTCTCAGCTTCTCTCAGTCTCTCCTCATAAGAAAGATGCTCCAGACCCCTCAGCATTTTCCCACATTCCCACTTTTCAGTTCCCAAGTGCTTGCTACTGCTATTTTGATATCTTAAATGTATTTGATTGTATTAAGCTTTATCTATTTGAATAAAATCCTGCAAGTTCTCTCTCTCTCTAAAGCAGCAGCTCTGTTGAAAGTATAATAACAGGACAGTATTTTTCGATGCCTGACACTGCAAGTGGTTTCTGACAAGGACCATTCCTTCTGTATGGCTGATGCAGCCTTTTGTTCCATCTGTAGCACTTCATATTTAACAATATGCTTGCATAGCAGCTTGATTAGATATTCATCTTTTCTGATCTTCAACTCTTAGGAGTACTACTGTATAAATTTTCCCTTAGTTTGCTCTCCAAAGTTGGGAGCGGTGCTCACTCGGTGCTTGACAATTTAATTACCTAATATTTCTAAAAAACAATCACAGGTGAAAGCCTATATTTAAAATGTGAAATGCTGTTTGCAAGGGCAAAAACTCATGGACTCCACACAATCCAATATGAATTCAAGCGAAGCCATTTATTACAGAAACAAGCCTCCTTATATATGCAGTTATTTCCTGATCACACGTCCACGCTCCAAGCACGCATTAGCTGATGGGATATTGTCCATGTTCACGAGCTGTCCACGCGCCCGAGTCTCACTGCTACTAGGTCTGTTGATTTACATCTTGTTGAGGCCCTGTTATTGTACAACTGCCTCACTCCCACAGCAGGTCCTGTTTTCAGCTTTCGAGCTGGCCTTGAAATTCCTTTGGCTAGTTCAGAAATAAATCTCCATCTAATAGAAACCCATCCACACAACAACCTCAAGAAAATCCCTCAAATCTCCCACAGCTGTTATTACTTTAGTGTCTTTCCTGACTGAAAGTTGCTTTTAAAGGGATGAGACGTCACCTTCGCATCTCATCAAGGAACCGATCAGTCATTTAACTCATTTTTAAAAGTAACTAATAAGGGGCTGTGGCACCGAGACTGAATACCTATGCAAAGCAAGCGATCAAACCTGCCACCGAACATCCTAAGAGGGAAAACCGAAGCACCACGGCCGCCTCAGCCGGTCTCTCCGAGGGGAAGGGCTGGGGCTCCATCTACCGTTCACCCGGGTGATGACAGAGAATTAACGCGATGGCCGGAGCCGGGACTCTTTCCCACCTCCACACAACACGCAGGACCCTGGAGTTCGCTGCCACGGGGAAATTAACGGCACCGACAGCCCCTGTGAGGAGGGGGGTGCCCGCCCGCCGCCACCGCCTCCCCGCGCTCTCCCGTCCCCTTCCCGGACAATGGCCACCGCCCTTGTGAGGGACGCGGGAGACCCTTAGGGTCTGGGCGGTGGCTGGGGGGTCATGGCGGCGTTAGGAGCCCAGGGAAGAGCGGCAGGGCAGCTCACCTCCGGGGAAGGGTCGCAGCGGGAACAGGCAGCAGTCAAGGTGGACAGGGGAGACTGCTAGCACCGGCCGAGCTGAAGAGCACTCGGCTCAGGAGGAGGAAGCTCGAGCTCCAGCAACAGCTGATCTCGGCTCGTCCCCGCCTCCCGGCTGAGGCGGCGGCAGGTGGGATCCGCAGAGATCCGGCACGACGGTGAGTGCTGCTGCGGGGAGAAGGCCAGGTGTGGTGCCAAGACACCGGTCACAGGGGCGCTCTGAGGCAGCCGGGCCCTTGACCGCGCCTCACGAGGGGGCGGCTGCTATCTGTGTCGCCGCTCCCGTCACAGCGCTATCTGTCAGGTGCAGCGGGCTGGACAGGGGCGGCGGGTCGGAGCAACCCAGCTGGCCCTCCCTGGAACACGGTGCTTTTTCAGGAGTGTTCTGCTTTTTCTCTCATAGCTCTGGGGGTTGGCTGAGGAGGGGGAGGAGGTGGCAGTTCCCGCCCTCCCGCTGCTGACAGGAGTCGGGGGGGGGCGGGGCGCGGCCCTGAGCATGTCCCTTTCTGCCCGACTGTAGTACTGGGGCACCGCTGAGCTTATTAATTTATTTTTATTTCCCCCCCCCATGCTCTTTTATTATAAGGGTACCAGGTGCACGGGTAGGGAGGTGGCTGCTGTTTCTCTCTTTTTCCTCCTTTTGTAGGTGTGGGGAGTTAGGGCGAGAGGAAATGGCCTCAAGTTGTGCCAGGGAAGGTTCAGATTGGATATTAGGAAACATTTATTCCTGGAAAGGGTTGTGGAGCAGTGGAAAAGGCTGCCCAGGGCAGTGGTGAAGTCACCATCCCTGGAGGGGTTGAATAGACGCAGAGATGAGGTTCTCAGGGGCGTGGGGTAGTGCCAGGGGTGGGTTATGGTTGAACTCAATGATTTTGAGGGTCTCTTCCAACCAAAATGATTCTGTGAGTGCACCTCCGTGTAGGTCACAGATTTGAACATTTCCATACATTTTGCTCAGCATGTGTAGCAAATTCAAGTGTAAGATTAGGAGTACAATCCTGATCATCAGTGTATATAAAGGATAGGAGATAAAAGCATTGCTTCCAATGAGGCTGGGAAAAGGCTGTGCATATGTGCTAATATATGTATTATACAGTGCTGCGCTGCACTGATCTTGAGGAAGAATGTTCTTCCCTGAATCACATCAGCATTTTCTCAGGGAAATCAGTCTGTTGGAAACACTACAGGGTGGGTTGTTTTGTTTCATTTTTAATTTATTTTTCCCCTTAGTAAGCATACCCCATTATTTTAAATCACTGCAGCTCTGATAATGCGTTTCACCTGTTTTGAATCTCTTTATTCTAGTGAATCAGAATTTACCAGCCTGTTTCTGTGATAAACAGAAGCTTGTATGTCTTTGCATTTCTTGATGATGAGTGCTATTGGAACACTTTTTTCTTTTTTTTTTTTTTTTTCTTTTTCCCTTTTTTTATTTTTTCTCTCATTTCATTTTTCCTCCTTTTTTATTTTTCCTCTTCTTTTTAACTGTTATGGTCTTTCATTGTAGAAATATTTTTTACTGAAATGGACATTCTAGTTACCTATGTCAGCTTCAGTGTGTTCATTTTTGTTTTTAGAAAATATATTTCTGAATTGAAGCCATGTAATGGTTTGTTACAGTAAGAATTTGAACATCTGTAAGAGAAAGAGGTACCCTGCTGTTGTGGTTTAACCCAAGCTAGCAAAACAACCACAGTAGCTGTTCACTCATCTGCCTGCCTGCCTCTTCCCCCCCCAATAGGGGAGAGAGAATCAAAAGGGAAGGGAGAAACTTGGATTGAGATAAACACAGTTTAATAAAATAACAAAATACTAATGCACTACTAGTAAATATTTATATAAAATAGAATACAAAATAAAATATACTCACTGCAATTCCTCACGAACTTCATCCACACCAAGCAGCCAGTCCCAGGAAGCAGTACCTTGTCCCAAAGAGCTGATCCCAAAAAGAGAAAAAAGGCAGAAAGGCCCAGAGGCCTCTGCAAAATGGCAAAAGGCCAAACTAAACTGAACTCCCTCAACTCTGATAAAAAGAGGAAAGAAAAACGTGTGAGAGAGAGTGGAATATCCCAACTCTCCTTAAATATGAAGCATGATGCTAATGAGATGGAATATTCTTACTGATCAGTCTGGATGGCAGTCAAGCTCTGCTCCATCCATCCCCCCCTTCCTTGATGCCTCACACCTGTGGGCAGACTTCAGCAGGTCCTTGGCTCTCAGACCAGAGCAATTAAAAACATTAGCTCTGTGCTGGGGTGCTATCTATCTCTTGTTCTCAAACTAAGTCCAAATAATGAGCATGCTAGCTATGAAAAAGAAAGGTTCCTAACTGCAGGAAGAAAATTAACTCATTTTCAGACAATCCGGCACACCTGCAGAAGAGGAAGACAGTCTACTCTGGAGGTGTTGCAGATAGCCAGGGATGAGCAACACTGCAGTATGGACTTCCTAAATGGTGTAATGACAGTTAAAAGGTCACTTTCTGGCTGTAGTGGCCATGAAACTTGAGGGGTTTGGCAAAAGTGATGTTCTGTTTGTAATAAAGTGGTGATGTTTCTCTCTTTGACAAATACAGCTTTCATCTCCTTTGTTTTTTGTTGCACACAGAAGACCTTAACCCTTCTGAAGCAGCAGTTCATAGCAAGATAACTTTGATCCGGTTGCTGGCTATCACAGCAGAACAGAAACTCTGTAACAGCTCTTTAATGAAAAACATCTAAAATTAAAATTACTATTAATTTTTAATCAGGCTTTGTGATTTCAGTTGCATTTATGACCAAAAAAATTGTAATGCCAGTGCCTCTCTCTCTTGTAGAGCAGCATATATGGCAAACTCTGTTTTGATATTTGTGTAAATGAAATGTGCAGAAGTGGGCAGCATTTATTAATACATAATCTTGAAGTCCCTGCCAGAAGGCCTGGTAAGACCTTAATAGTAATGCTTGAACTGAGCTCTTTATCTTTTCAAATATTTTTTTTTAACAAGCCATTTAGCAAAAAGAATGGTTTACCCAGTTTTATTAACAAGAACAGCTGCTATGATATAACAAAGTGAATTAAAAGTGATCCAGCAGTCTTAAGGTGTTAAAAATACTCATTTTGGCCAAGGGATGACCCAAGCAATAATAAAGGAGTGCCATTTACCTTAACTTGGCTCTCACTATTAACTTCCTCCAGTCACACCATGATTTAAAGGTTCTTTTCCATCTCCAACCCAAGCTGTTCCAGCTCCACCACAAAGTGATAATAATATATTAATGACTTCTTGAAACAACAAGCAATCCATAAAACTAACATTCTGTTGTGGGACTACGGTGGGTCCTTGGATTCCCTGACGGAGGGCATGGGAACAGAAATTAGCCCTGAAGATATTAAGGCCCACCCATGAGAAAGATGGGAGTAAAGGAGTATCCGGAGATGTTAAGGATGTACCCGTGAGAGAGAAGGGAGTAAAAGAGTAACATTGATGAGAGCAAAAACAGCCAATGAGATGTTACTGCTGTAACTTGTAACCAATAGTGAAGAGACACATGAATTGGTAGAACTGTATAAAAATGCCCTTGTGGAAATAAATGGCATCTACTACTTTCATCCTGGAAGAACTTGGCCTATGTCGTTTGTCCATCTCAACCACGACATTCTACTTCCATGTCTTGTTTAATGGTCACTCCGTGTATCTGTTTTCATTCTACTTTTGCAACAGTGGGACATAATTATCCCAGCTGGAGAATAAGGCTCTGTTGTTTTTAGGCACAAATCAAGATTTTACAACTCTGATACTACCCTATCTCAGATTATAAGAGTAGCTTCTGTAGGAGAACATCCATCCTGCCAGAGGGACACATCCATAAAGTTTACATTTAGAACTAACGTAAATGGCTGTGCATAGGAGGACTATATGCTTAAAATATAAGGAAGAAATAAACTCTTGTTGTTATCTCTGTTCCTTGCCCCAAAGGAAAACTACAGTGGAGCCTGTGTATATAAAGATATTGGAAACTTGGAAACAATTAAAAAATACAGGTTTCAGTTTAAGATGTGATATCTAGTTAAATATTTATCAGAAGTAAATTTCACTTGTTCTGTTAAGAAAGTGTATAATTAGCAAATACAAATTCATATTGGATTGTGTGGAGTCCATGATTTCTCGCCCTCACAAGTGGTGACCCCGACATGATCCATAAGGAGAATTTACGGAAGGGGAACGACCGCTGCAGGGAGCGAGCCCCAGCTGGAACGGCTCGGCTGGACCGTGACCGGGATGCAGTCTGCGGGCTGCGTGACTCCTCATTGATTGCTACAGAAGCGGCAGAGGAGGGATAAAGGATCTGGTATCGTTGCAACGGACGCCCAAAGAGGTGAGCAGCTGGGGGCGAGAGGAGATGGGGCAGAATATTTTCAAAGAAAAAGAAGAAATACTGCGGCTCCTCTCGCATATCCTCTCTAAGAGAGGAGTGAAGTATGAGGAGAGTAACCTCAAAAGACTATTAATTTGGTGCAGAGGCAATGGGTTTTCTGACGATCTGTCAGGAGCTTTTCAAATAGAGACTAGGGAAAAAGTGGGAACTGTCTTGTGGAAGGCAATCAGTCACAGTGAAAAAGATATTCTCGGCCTTGTAACCGCCTGGAAACTGATAATTACTACAGTGAAGCAATTAAAACCTGAAAAGACTGTTACAAGCATTAGTGACTCAAAACTTGAACTTTGGGACGATATAGGGCAGAAATTATGGGATAAGGTCAGCAATGGAGATAAAGAAGCTAAATCATTAGTAACTACATGGAAGCTTATAATCACTACCTTAAAAGATCTTAAAGCTGAACGGTCTGCTGCTGCCAGAATTTTTGCAGCGTTGCAGCCTGATAAGAATCCTGAAAGTCGCTGTGAAGTTTACCCGGTCGTGTCTTTGATACCCTCCCTACTCCATCCCCTGCTGTGCCTTCAGCACCCCAGATACCTCAGCAGTCCGGGGCGGGGGGAGGAAAAATGCCGAGCGGGTGGCCTCCTGTACCATTGCCCAACCCTGGTGAGAACAAGTCCAAAGGACTGGAGTCAGACAACTTGCCCAAAGAACCTGTGAAAGCTGAGAATGCTAAAGTCATAAACAAGTGTACTATCAGTCCTTTTACCAATTTGTATCTGTCTTTACCGCCTTTTAACCCTCCAACTTCCACGAGAGAGCAGAAGGAGTCACCGGATAGGAACTGGACAAAAGAACTGCGTGAAAGATTAGATCAGCTAATAGCGAGTGAATCCAGCAGTAAGCAATGCAGTCATGCTGATCATGATGGGAAAGGGGGTGCGCCTGGGGACTCAGGTTATACAAATAATTATGATGCTAGAAAATATTGGCGAGAATGTGCATTGTTCCAAACCCCCATTACTAATGATTCTCCAGCACTGTTCAAGTCCGTGTTATCTGATGACTTGGATGAGGATGGGGGTTTGCAGCATTTTCTTGAAAAGTTAAAAGGAAAAGGAGTATGTGTACGAGTTGCCCCGAGATCAGATAAAAACCATGAAAGACTCAAGCAAAATTAGACCTGTGCAATGTAACAGCTATAGATCATTTAGGACGGAATGATGGGGACTCATTGAAAGGGGCGGGTATCCCCCAACTCTTGGAAGAGACACTAATTGGCACACCACAATTACAGGCGCTATTAGTTTCTGAAATCCTGAGGCAATCAGCAGACCGTGCATATCAAGCTATGATAGAGGTGCCTGAAACCAACAAAGCAGCCAAATCTTTTATAACTACTATCAGGGTCCCAATGAGAATTACATGCAATTTATTGACCATGTTCAAGAGTCCATCAATAAGCAGGTTGAAAACTTAGAAGCTAAGGAAGCACTGGTGTTGAAATTAGCAGTAGAGAATGCTAATGTTTGCTATCAACATGTTATCTGCAAGTTTTACAGTACATATTACGTGCTTCTGTGTATTGCCTCTCTGAAAATCAAGCAGCTTGTCAGGAATGTGAGTTAATTGTTTTACTGGTTGTTGTTAGAATTGTTTCTTTGTGGTATAAGTACACCGTAAACCTTCTCCCCACTTTTCCCACTCGCGCTGCAAGCAGCCCTGTGCTTCCCCCCCTCCCTCCCTCTTCTCATGGTCTTTACTTACAAGATGGGGTCAGGAATGACTGTTTGCAGTTGTGTTCCTAAGAAATCGGTATTGGGAGGTGTTTTAGAACATAGGAAAGCACTTGGAAATATGAGGAAGGAAGATCTTGTGAAATGTTGTAATTGATGGTGGCTGCTGTATCATTTAAATGACTGGGAAAAGTGTCCAGAGGATAGAACCTTGAAGTATAATACTTTGTTGCAATTAACATTGTTTTTAAGGTGAGAAGAACAGGACAAAATAAATCTCTACAAGAGATCATTAAATCATTTCAGACAGTTTTACAGGTGGAACGGTTTGAACTTCAACAAGCTGAGAGAGTTAACTGATAACACGCAGGTCACAGTAAACTTGCTGAAGTCTGCAAGATGTTTTCCTTATTAACCTATTTTCTTTGTAGGTATCTGTTTAAGCATATTATAGTTTGGTAAGTCTTTGCCTGTTATATGGTACAGTAAGTTCACAGACTGTTAAATCATGAGAATCCATTGCATTTTGTGATAATACAGAAGATCATGACTAATTTAGTTCCTTACTGCGTGAACGTGATAAGATTTTATGCGTAATAGCCGTTACTTTTCTTTCTAGCATGCTAGCTTTGTTCCAGCATCCAGACTTGCGCAACTCTGTGATAGGCTGTGTCTCATCTCGATGTGCTGGGTTTGGCTCTTTTGTATGCGCACCAGGTAAAGAATCCTGGTTTTGGGATAACAGTTGTAGCGCCCCAGATGAGACACTAATAAAAGCCTTGCCCAGTCCAGCTTGCTGCGGCAACAGGGGGGTAGGTGCTGATTGGGCTCCAGCCACACTAACCTGTTTTGTCAAGGAGACCCAGGTGGGTAGTTGTTTGATCTTATTACGTAAGGCTTAGCTACATTATATGTAACTGTAATCATTGTTGTTAATCACATGTTGTATGCTGCAGTATATTTCAAAGATGATTCAGCGCATTGTAAACAAGGCCTGGCTGGTTCAAAAAGAAAAAGGGGGAAGCATGGGAGATTTGAGGGATTTTCTTGAGGTTGTTGTGTGGATGGGTTTCTATTAGATGGAGATTTATTTCTGAACTAGCTCCGGAATCTCACAGCCAGCTCGAAGGCTAAAAAACAACACCTGCTGTGGAAGTGAGGCCTCAGGGCCTCAACAAGATGTAAATCAACAGACCTAGTAGCAGTGAGACTCGGGCGCGTGGACAGCTCGTGAACATGGACAATATCCCATCAGCTAATGCGTGCTTGGAGCGTGGACGTGTGATCAGGAAATAACTGCATATATAAGGAGGCTTGTTTCTGTAATAAATGGCTTCGCTTGAATTCATATTGGATTGTGTGGAGTCCATGAGTTTTCGCCCTTGCACATAATAGTAACAGAAGGCAAAAAGCACCTGACATCTGACTAAGGAAAAAAGGAACAAAACATTAGGAAAAAGTGAAAGCTGGTAATTAGGGAAGGAGTAATCTCAAATACAGCTACTCAACAGAAACACAACACTTGGGAAAGCTGCTATGTCAAACATATATAAACAATGCCATTATTCCAGCTCTATGAAAATGACTGTTTTCCTGGTCTGTAACCTCTTCCACATCCAGTACTGCTGAGGTTTTCCTTGGAGGCACATGGGGAGACACTGCACACACACAAAGTAGCAGCAGATTCCTCAGAAGAGTAAAACAGAAGGGAATTACTCCCATCCAATTAGAAAAATCCATAGTTTGGAGGCCATGCAATGTGGGACAAAGCACTATTAAGCCCTAAATACACAATTCCAGTTAGGTGGGAACTCTGCAGCTACAGCTTTTGTTTTCCAAAAAGCCAAGCATCCCCTGTGGCATGTCAGAGTGTTGTATTCCTGAGTGGAACACAGCAGTTATCAAAGCAACAGAAGCTGTGGGCAAGACATCCTAGAAAATAAACCTGTGCTGGAGAAAGTAATTCCTACTTTGTCTCCTTACAGCTGCCCACTCTTCACTTGTTCATTTGGTGGAGGCACCAAGAACATTATAACCTAAATTTGAGTTTAAAGGCTGCTTTTTTTTCCCCCTAGCACCTCAAAGTTATCCAAGCCAGAAATTCAACTGAAGCTCAACTGTGCATAGTTTGGAGTTTTTGGTGGTGGGGAGGTCTCTGAATTCTGACATGACAGCACAGCAATTGTGTGATACAGGGGTTGCATAGATAATTTGTCCCCTCCCCAGCCCAAAGAACTTAGAGAGAAGTCACAGCTTAGGATGTTGTTGCATTTGTGAAAAAATATGAAATCAGGATTAAAAAAAAAAAAGTTCCGTTTACAGAGGGTTTCCTACATCACCTGGTAAAGGGGAAGTGGGGAGCAAGAGACATACAACAGTAGTCATGGCCATTTCACAAAGCTTCATTGTCTGAAGTTTATTACAGGCCCCAGTGAAAATAGTAAAATTTCACCAATGCATACACTTTGGTGTTCTAGAGTGGTTAAGTGCCTTTTTTTTTAAAAAAAAAAAAAAAAGTTTGTTTTCACATTGTTGCTGTGTTTTACAACAAAATTGAAAACCATTTGTGGAATCCACCCAGCAACAAAAAGTTAGTTTCCCCTGAACAAGCCAAAAGCATAAAAGCACATTCTGAAGGGGCCTTTTCTATACCAGATATTTAATGAGTAAAAAACAACAAAACCAATAACAAAACAATCTATAACTTCTGTTCCTAACATAGATGAATTTACTCCATTTTCCAGAAGGTAAATCCTCTCAATAAATATCAGAACAACTTCTGAGATGCCCATGTTTCAGAGATGGGAGCAGCGGCTCTGTGCAATTTCTCTTGGAGTCCCTAAAAAGCTGCCCCGTGTTTCAGTCCAGTGAGATGATGTCGGGAGCACTGCTGCCACAGCTGGTGATCACCCCAGGCTCGCTCCTGCCAGAGGAGCTAACGTGCATGTTGCTCTCGTGATGACTGGTTGAGGTGACAATGCTGCCAGGTGTGCTGCTTGTTAAGGTTGAGGTGAGACTATCCAAAAACATAGGAGGACAGTACTGCTTGAAACAAACAATGAAGAATGAAGAGACTAACTGCACAAGGGAAATGTATGCTCTGAAGATACATCTTCCCTACGACAAGTGTGAAACACGTTAACTAACAGAACCTCGTTAACACATGCACAGCAAGAACTGGAGTTCTGCAAACCAGCAAGAGACAAGCAGAGGTGGTAGCCACAAGCCCTTCTCTCTCATCCTCCCCTCTTTTTTAATTTTTTCTTATGAACTGGTTAGCTTGAGCATTTACTAGCACATTAAGAAACACTCTAATGACCAAAAAAAAAAAAAAACACACCAAAAACACAGCACATACTACACAACACACCACCACAAAAAAAAACCCCAAAACAAATCAAAAAAAACAAAACACCACACAAACACCCATAGTATTTGGAGAATGTTTGCTACCCACAGGCACAACTGCATATTTCAGGCTCCTTTTGTCATGAAAAGCAGCAAAAAGCATTCTGCTACCACAACAGAGGTTAAAATAATTTCATCCCCTCAAACAGAAGCACTGTAGTAATCAACATTTTCATAGTATACACCCACAATTATACGTGCAGGTCTCTAAACATTTTAGCAATGATAAACGAGACCTGATCAAGTCTGATTAGGGAAAGTTACTCAGTTGATTTACATTTCCTGAAGTGGAAGACAAGCCTTCTCAAAGCAGAGCTCAACATTTTACACATTTAGAAACAGAACAAGGTTGCCAGGTGTCAAAGAGGATGATCTAAGACACCCCCATGCATGCACACACACATGTTGTTCAACACACTTGACTTTCTCTTACCCTGTGGATTCCAAGCTTGGGCTTATGTTTGGAACTGAGCCTGAACTGTTTGAACTGTCCAAAGTGGACATTTCGCAGCAGCATACCTGCTTCCAGCCTCCCACATCAACAAACTTCTGTTATTCCCACTTTTGGCAGTTCAGATCTCAAGGTCAGGCACAGAGTATTGCAAGATGCAATAAGTGGAAAGAAAAGGAGGAAGTTCATCCTCTGTTTTTAAGGCACCAGAAAGTCAAGTCCTATTACTGTTGTCTTCTAGTGACAGAGAGACAAAACAGAGGGTCTACTTCAGATCCTCTTGTCTTAATTAAGGAGCCAATATTACCCCACATTTCAAGGCTGTAATCTTGTACGTGTAAGAATCTAGTTACTGTAAGAATCATTCTCCCTAATTCTGTAAAGTTTAAGTTTCCAGAGAAGGCAAAAATACCACCTAGTTACTTTGGACCTACAAAATTTCCATATAATCCAAAGCCAATGGGGTTTAGGTGTTACACAGGATTTATTATAAAAGTGTTCAGCCATGCGCCCATCAAATTAATGAAGGTATTTTCTTTAGAACTTAATCTCCTACTAATATCAAAACCAACAGCAATCAGTGAAATATTACAGAGCTTAACCTGGCCTACAGATACACATTAAGAACTAAGAGTGTTAAATACACGAAGGGTGTATTCAAGTTAGTGCTGTGCAAGTATTCACTTCGGAAAGGTAAAAAGCATCAATAAAGAGCAAATGTCCATGCCTGGATTTATCATAGTGAGGCTAAACTGAATCCTCCCTTAATGCATCTTCATCACCACCTCTTGTTGGGAAAATGGGTTTTCCTGGTCTGTGGCTGGGTCTAACTGCAAACTTGATATGGATGATGACAGCATTTGAGCAGTATGTCACAAAAACCAGACTTGGAAATTAAACCCCAGAGCAGTTCAGACACATACCTGTGAATCAACTGGGATTAGCGAAAGAAAATCCAGACCTAGGAAAAAAAAAAAAAAAAAAAAAAAGATTAATCTTTCTTTTCTTCATCACAAGAAACGTAAGGAACTTTTTTTTTGTGCTCATAGAACAGATTTTGCAATTGTTACACAAGTTTCTAAATGGAATATACCATGGTGACACCACTCTCAACGACCACTTCAGGCAGCAGCAAAACAAGTTATCTAGTACAAGTGGCTCTTTTTAAGAATGAGAATGACATAATGATGTATTATTCACTGGATATTGCAGGGTGGTTCAATGTGGTTGCTTAGATGAAGGTTGCTGTTTGGAGCTGTTGGTTCATAATGCGCGTTTCACTGCGTATTGTACCTGACTTGGCCAAACTGGGACATGAAGAGTGTCATCACATTAAAGATGCTGGAATGAAGTAAAGTCACAACATGCACAAGTCCAAAAACAAGCAACAGGTCTCTTCCTCCACCCACGGGCAGCCAATAAGGAAACACTTCTAATATCATCCCCATTTTGTGTCTAGACAAATAAAAGGAACGAAGAAGAAACTACAAGTAGTTGAACGTATATCCTCTAAGAGCAGAGACAACTATTGTCTGTCTTATACACTATTAGTGTGTAAGCATTTAGGGCAAGATGTTTAAAATTAGGAAACCAAAGAGAAATCACAGCCTTTTTTGTTTTGTTTTTAAATATTGGCCTTGTGTTTGCTATGTCAACAGAAAGAAATGGTAAATCTACTCCCTCCCTCTCCCCTCACTTCCAAATATGTTCTGGCCAGTGGCATCTCTCCTCCTTTTCTCCATTTAGAGAAGAATTTTGAAGGAGATTTAAGAATTGTAGAATACCAGGTTGGAAGGGACCACAAGGATCATCTGGTCCAACCTTTACTTGGCAAAAGAAAACTCAGCTGCTTTTACAGAACTGACAGCTTCTTTTGCTCTCACATGTTTATAGAACTTCATGGACAAAACAGTTCTAGTTGCCCATTCTCTCAGCTTACTCTCCAATTTGGGAAGACAATCAATTTTTTTAAATGAGGGAGAAGTGGAGTAAGGGAACCAAAACGGACAGAAAAAATAAAAGGAATGATATCCAACCCATTGCCAAACTGGTGCTGAAAGAAGAGGAAAAACCCATAGATGTTGCAAGGGAGAAATGGAGACAGGCAATGGAGTGGGGGAAAAGGAAGGTACAGGAGGCCAGCATGACATCTGTCACCACAAGTCACCATCTCCTAGGCTCTGGGTTCTTTACAGCTGGCCAATAGAACCCCCAGAGTCCCTATATACAGCATTCTTTTCAAGGAGCCAGGGTAGAAAACAATCAGTATCCCCACCTTTTTGTCTGATATTTAGCAGCAGTGTTGAAGAATACATCATAGGCATTTAGGGTATGTCTAGGTAAAGAAAGTCAATAGAGGTCAGCTTACATATTGTAGCTCACCTTAACCTTTTTCATAAATTCTAGACAGAGCACCACTAGAATCAGGCAGCAGAACATCTCTACATCTGCTCTCCCTCGCATCTACGACATGTAACAACCAGACATTCACACAAAGTCTAACTCAATATAGTGAGAAGTGTTTCTGGCTGCCATTCCAAAAATGCCAATTTGTACCCCAGGAGCAATGTTTTTCACATGACCATCTGAAACAGGAAAGACAGCCTGTGCTGGACTTGTCTACACAACATATCAGTACAATACTGCATTTAGTCTTGTTCCATTAAAAAAAAAAAAAAAAAAAAAAAATTGATTCTCCAATTTTTACCCACCCCATCAAATTAATAAAGCTGTCAGAATACATATGAAAAATAGCCACCACCTACCTGACAAGTCTGATGAAATACTGGATATTGGTGGGTGATGGAATGGTACTGGGTAGTCTGTTAATGAAGGAGGAATAGCAGCAGCATCAACTGTTGTCACGCTGGGCACTCTGACAGTGGATGGCTGATACATGAGAACCCTGTTTCAAACAGCACAGGAAGTTACAACCTGGCCATTAGTTACCGATGACAAATCAAGCACCACTATGTGCTCTGAGTCACAAGGTCGCTATGTTACAACACAACTACAGCATGGCTACTCACTACACAGTATTCCACTCTAGTTTCCTCTTTCATAACAGTCTTCATAATAACATGACCATATCTTGGTTCTCAACAGCAGCTGTGGTGTAAGAGCAAGTTGGCATTAAAACAAAGTACAGTGATGGAGTCATTTATACCAGTCTACCACCCAGAGACAGAAATGGACGTCTGGATCTGCACAGCACCCCAGGGAGGGATGCACAGGGAGCCAGAGCTAGGGGAAGAGCACTCGTTTCAATTTCTCCACGTTTCCTCAGTGTTAACCTGTCACACCAAGGGCACGACTGACTTATTCAGCCCCTGGAGCAAAGATTACACATGTGGGAGTTTAATATCAAAGCCTTCTTTACTCACAGCCTGAGCTCGAGCTATGTTCAGCTCTTTAGGAGCATGCAACCAGTTAAAACCCTCCTTCAGCCTCACTTTCTGCACTATGACTTCATGGCACTGTTAAATACGAAACTGCAGGCATTTGGGCTACAGCCACATACATAAATATCTTTATAAAACTTCAAAGCATGTGGAAATAACCAGAGTCCTGCATCCCACTGTCCTGCCTTGTTACCCACTCACATCTTCCCATACTGCTGCACTGGTGCATTTATGCTACTTCTGATTTTAGAAGGTTGGATTTCAGGCCTTCCCCTCTCAGCACCTCTTACATTTCAACCTATGTTGCTTCTGCCTATAGGTAGACACTCCATGGTTTTGCCAAAAACTAGCATTCAGGTAAGATTGTTTACAGCAGAAAAGCTATTCCCCCAAAAGCCTGGCTTTGACTTGGATTTAAAGAATGAAAACATGCCGTTTCCATATCCAAACAATAAGGAAAATACATTTGTCACAGATACACAAGAAAACTCAGTTCTTCTACAATTATGGTTGCAAGTAGCCATCTTGGACAAACACAAGAGCATGGAAGGAAGTCTTGATACCTTCTGAAACTTCATTAAGAGATGTATTTGTAGCTATTTTTTCTTATAAAAATAAGAAACAAAAGTCCCTTGCAGAAGGATTCCTCCACAGCCCTCACAAGCAGCAACAGCATTTCAGTATCACCGCTACAAGTTGTTGAAGACATCCATTTGCTTCCCAGCTGACTGGATTTAGATGAGCGAATTGAGTGTACTATCAGCAAGTTTGCTGATGACACCAAGCTGGGAGGAGTGGCTGACACGCCAGAAGGCTGTGCTGCCATCCAGAGACCTGGACAGGCTGGAGAGTTGGGCGGGGAATAACCTGATGAAATTTAACAAGGGAAAGTGTAGAGTCCTGCATCTGGGCAGGAACAACCCCAGGTTCCAGTATAGGTTGGGAAATTACATATTAGAGAGCAGTGTAGGGGAAAGGGACCTGGGGGTCCTGGTGGACAACAGGATGACCATGTGCCAGCACTGTGCCCTTGTGGCCAGGAAGGCCAATGGCATCCTGGGGTGTATTAGAAGGGGGTGGCTAGTAGATCGAGAGAGGTCCTCCTTCCCCTCTGCTCCGCCCTGGTGAGACCACATCTGGAATATTGTGTCCAGTTGTGGCCCCTCAGTTCCAGAAGGACAGGGAACTGCTGGAGAGGGTCCAGCGTAGGGCAACCAAGATGATGAAGGGAGTGGAGCACCTCCCTTATGAAGAAAGGCTGAGGGAGCTGGGGCTCTTTAGTTTGGAGAAGAGGAGACTAAGGGGGGACCTCATTAATGTTTATAAATATATAAAGGGTGAGTGCCATGAGGATGGAGCCAGGCTCTTCTCGGTGGCCAACAATGATAGGACAAGGGGTAATGGGATCAAGCTGGAACACAAGAGGTTCCACTTAAATTTGAGAAGAAACTTCTTCTCAGTGAGGGTGACAGACACTGGAACAGGCTGCCCAGGGAGGTTGTGGAGTCTCCTTCTCTGGAGACATTCAAAACCCGCCTGGACATGTTCCTGTGCGACCTCACCTAGGCGTTCCTGCTCCAGCAGGGGGATTGGACTAGATGATCCTTTGAGGTCCCTTCCAATCCCAAACATACTGTGATACTGTGATACAGCAGACTTGAAAGTTGGTGGTTGTGCTAATTAAGGTGCAGAACTGACCGATAACCACGAACAGTGTCCAGAGTTTAAGAAAGAGATGAAAGAAAAGCTCATCTTTATTCAAAACAGCAAAGCACCTCCCTTCCAAGACTGACAGGATGGATGAAACACGCAACATAGCCTAATTTCCTGGGCATCAGTGGATTAGATAAAGGGTATAATAGTGAGAGAAAAGCCTTTCAGATGACACTAACTTAGCAAGAATGCATAAAGCTCCTCCACTTGGCATCATCTGCTTTCTCAGGAGAATCCCATCCATTAGCCTGATCAGCTTCCTTTTCTACGGAAAAATATCCCTGCAAACACAGCAACAGCAAGTGCAAGTCTTTTGCGAGATGTAAAACTATTTAAGTGTTTTGTCTGTACAAAGTTACTGAATCAATACATCCTTCTGCAAGGAGAGGCCTAGAAATTCTCCTCTGGAAGTGTGGAGCTAGATCCCAAAGAGAGATGACAAGTCCATTCATCTACACATCAGTTTATCTGCAACATTACAGAATAACAACTAACTTTAAAACTGACAAACCCTTTGGTTGGGCTTCCTTGTGTTTCAGACATAAATATGCTCTTCCTTTTGGCAGGAGGATCTTCCTCTTCATCAGAAGAGCTTTCTATAGTCAAGTCAATAATGTCAACTTTCTTCTTGTTTACCTCATTGGTCACCATCACAGAACAGGGTTTGCTAACAACACTGGAACCTAAACAAGAAAAGAAACTATCACTTTTTTTTTTTTTAAGGCTGTTGACATCAGAAGTTTCTATTTGCAACAGAATCAATATCTCAAATCCTGGTTTAACTCATCTTCCTGGCCAGTACAGAGAATGTTACGACCCAGGAACAGTTCTATTAGTATTCTGTATCATGTTGATATTATTAAAGCACAAGCTTTAATCTTCACTTATCAGTTTAAGGACCTAAACCAAGACCAACCATTCATTTATTTAACTGCTATTATAATAAGCAAAGACAAAATCCACAAATTCACACTTTTAGGGATAACACCCCTTTTTTTAAAAAAAAAAAAAAAGTTTAAATGAAAGTAAGTTGAGAAATATTAACCCCCCACAGAACAAACATCAGTATCCACACACATTATCCCAGCAATAACTAAGTCTCCAAGATTTTTTTGTTGGTTTGCAACCACCACCCAGATGTACGTACTTTCTATTTTGGTGCACTGTGGACTTGAGACTTTCACAGCTTCTTTCTTTGGCCTCATGGGGCACCAGGAACCATCTTCTTGGAATTTGATCTCATCCACATCTGAACATTCGTTAAGGATTTCCATAAAAAGCCTGAAAAATAAAAGCGGTTTCAAATTTTAATTCCAGGCTTTTGCCAAGTGAGGGAGACACATCTGAAAAGCTAATTATGGTCACCTTCGACCCATAGCCTGTACTTTCACCCTAATTAGTCTTACCTAAATGTCTGCAATTACAGCCTTTGTGGACACCCAGACATCAAAACTCAGGAGAGTATCCCAACCTACCTCGATACCACTCCAACATTACTGCAATTCATAAATTTCCATACAGAGGTAGAAATCATCATCTTTGGAATCAAGTTTCACCCTGTTTCTAAGTTTAAGTTTAAATGTTACAGTTAATTGCTTCAGAGATAGGGTAATGTAAAAGGGAGCCCTATCCCTAGATGTCACATTTGGGTTTCTCCAGAGGATATATGCTGAGGTTCAAGAGTTTGATGATGCAATTAGAAGATAAACTAATGTACTTCATTACATGGGAACAGAAACTAACGGAGTCAAATAATTCCTCCCAGTCTAAAATATTTTGACAAAGAAAATAATACGAAATAGCTACTTTTGTGACTTGAGGTGTAGCCATCTAATACATCATGAAAAATTTTCATTAATTCTGTACTCTGCAAACCCTGTGTCTTACCCATCTAATATTAGGCTCTCGTAAGCTGCCTTTTTGTCACAGACAGGGCAGATCCACGTAGGCTTCTTTTCATTCATTTGAAGATAAAGAGCAGCATCAAAACATTGCAGGTGTGTGCAAGTCACAGCCCGGCATGGGATTGTCAGTCTCATTTTTCCCAGCTGCAGGAGACAAATTTAAAGAGTGTGAGAACAGAAAAGAGCAAAGCAGGCCTGGATGGCTAACAATTAAATCAGAGGTGAAGTAACTCTCTCTTCTCACAGCAGAGATGCCCAGTGCTAAGGTCGCTGGAGGCAAATCCACCCTATCAAAGCACATACAGTGCACTCAAAGCAACAATAAAGCCATCCCCAAAGTCCCCACCAAGCTGCAAACAAACAAACGTTTCTAATGGATCTGCAGCAATGTTATTTCTAGGATTTTGCACCTGCTTGATAATTTTCTTTCAGCCAAATATTTCAAGGGATTTTGTGAATTCCAATTATATTAGACTCAAAATGGCATTAGACCTATTTTAACATTTAACTTAACAAACCAGTCACAAACACAAAGACCAGTTTCTACCTGGAAAGAGAAACCCCAAGGCAGTATTACCTTGTTACAAGGTGGTAATATATATATATATATATATTTTTTTTTTTGTTACAGCAAGAGATGAGGAGACCCAAAGTTTTATTTATCACTGTGCCCTTTAATTATTCTGTCACCCTGCCCAATTATTTTATATTAATGAATCAGTATAAACCAGAAGCCAGTGAAGTTCCTAAAGTGGTGCCTTTTAAAAGCAGCCCAACTGCACTACAGATGAATACACAAATCTGTACACGATTATTTCCAGCCATACTTACAGGACACATCAGAGAAACCCGCAGACTGGTTGTGGCAATCTCACTATCAGGATCTGCAGTTAATTTTTCTTTAACTATTAAAATAAATTAAGAAGTTAGACACCATTATTTAAAATGCTAACCTTGATCATCTAGGAAACTAGGTCATAGCAATATCAATATCAAACAATAGTTTTCCTCTTTATAAGTGACTGGCAAACACTGTGAATCACAAGATAGTGCATCTGCAAACATCAAACAAACAGCCACAACAGTTAGTGGAGCAAACTCAACCCAACATGCAAAGAGATAAAATAATTACCAGAGAGTGAAGCATGACGCCTCAGCAACAGCAAAGAGAACCTTTGATACTCCGGACTTTCTTTTCAAAATGCTGCAAATCCCCTAAATATTACTAGTTCTAGTTTTAAAGAGCCACCAACCACCCTGAAAAAGTACAGAGATGCAAATTAATTTGACTTACTTAGTGCTCTGGAATGATCGGGGTTTCTGATACCTTTCATTTTTAACCTCTGCAAAAGCATAGCTGAAGTGAGCTGACGAACGAGATACACAGACATGGAGTAATTCTACAAAAAGAGGGATTAAAGATTAAATATTGATTTCATACACTACTTCCACTACAGCAACAGATTACTACTTATGCTAGTTATAGTGTACAGTAAAACCAAAAATGTTGATTTTTTACTTAATAGTTATGAAAAGTGTAGGCAGATGACTTCATTACTGTGAAATAGTCCAATATTCTGCCAGAATTCTCCTGTCAATCAAGTCCAATTGTGATTTAACTAAGAACAATAACTGTACAACAAAAACACAATCTGGGCTCTTTTCTTGGAAAGATGATTTAGACTGATGACACACCTCCTCGTACATGCAGTTTTTAAGAACTTCTCATGTTTGACACTGAAAGAAGGGAAGGATTTAGGAGACAATCTGTTAGCTTTTAAGCCAGGCCTTGTTACGCCGTATCTACTCCTCTGAGGCTGCCCACATTCCCCAGCATTTATTACTCTTCCCTAATTCACACCATTTGCCAGCTGCTTTTCCTCAGCCTTCACTCTCTCCAAGGTCACTAATGAAGAGAAAATTCCACAAGTCACAAAATCCCAGCCTGGTTGGGGTTGGAAGGGACCTCTGGAGATCATCCAGTCCAACACATCTGCTAAAGCAGGGTCACCAGAGCAGGTTGCACAGGGTCGTGTACAGGGGGGTCTTGAATGTCTCCAGAGAAGGAGACTCCACACCTGCTCTGGGCAGCCTGGGCCAGGCTCTGGCACCTCAAAGAAAAGAAGTTTCTCCTCATATTCAGATGGAACCTTCTATGCTCCAGTCTGTGCCTGTTGCCCCTCATCCTATTGTTGGGCACCATGGAAAAGAGTCTGGTCCCATCCTCTTGACACCCACCCTGGAGATAGTTATCCACATTGATAAGATCCCGTTCAGCTTCTCTTCTCCAGGCCGAACAGCCCCAGCTCTCTCAGTGTCTCCTCATAAGAAAGATGCTCCAGACCCCTCATCATCTTTGTGTCCCTCCACTGGACTCTCTCCAGTAATTCCTTGTCCTTCTTCAACTGGGGAGCCCAGAACTGGACACAGAACTCCAGATGTGGCCTCACCAGGGCAGAGCAGAGGGGGACGATCACCTCCCTCGACCTGCTGGTCACACTCTTCCTAATGCACCCCAGGTACCATTGGCCTTCTTGGCCACAAGGGCACATTGCTGGCTCATGGTCAACCTGTTGTCAGCCAGAACTCCCAGGTCTGTCTCTGCAATGCTGCTCTCCCTAACCTGTACTGGTGTACAGGGTTATTCCTCCCCAGGTGCAGGACCCTGCACTTGCCCTTGTTGCACTTCATCAAGTTTTTCTCTGCCCAGTCCTCCAGCCTGTCCAGGTCTCGCTGGATGGCAGCACAGCCTCTGGTGTGTCAGCCCTTCCTCCCAGTTTGGTATCATCAGCAAACTTGCTGAGGGTGCACTCAGTCTCTTCATCCAGGTCAATGATGAAGAGGTTGAACAGGACTGGACCCATTGCTGACCCCTGGGGAACCCCAGTAACTACAGGCCTCCAACCAGACTCTGCACCGTTGATCACAACCCTCTGAGCTCTGCCATCCAGCCAATTCTCAATCCATCTCACTATGCCACTACTGCAGAATAATAACGATTTCATCTGTACAACAAATGTAACCTGCAGTCCCTTATTTCCAGTCCCTGCCAGTCACCTTCATATGGTTCCTATACTGTCTGGGTATTACAAAATAATTTTGAACATCTACTGCCCTGCTCCACCTTTACCACCACCATGAAACCAGAGAACTTCACCTCTTGAGGAAAAGTGGGACAACCTCTAATTTATCAGTTTCTATGAGAATATCTTTGGCAGATACAAGGCGGGGGAAGAAAGCAGGGGTCAAGCAGGAGAGGCCGAGACCACACAAAACCTTGCAGTCATTTCAAGATTCTTGTGCTTTCTGATTGTGAAGCAACTGCTTAGATCTTGCCCTCTATCTCTGTTTTAGAAAAAACTTCTCTGTCAGCACTGCCCTTCATTTATTTTCTGAACATGAGCTTTCTCCCCAATGTCTTTTTAAAAAATTTTAGTGTGTAAAAGCTTATACTGAAGTCTAACTTGGAAACATGTGGTGTCTCTGGTCCACAGATTTTGATTTTGAAGAAAAATATAAGAGGTAAGCTACTTTGATAATTGAATCCAGAAAGATTTACACAACTAGTCAGAGAAATAATTAGGTTTTAACTTCCCAACATCTGAAAAGGCTGCTGCAACAGCTTTTTAGACCTAGGAAGAATTCATAAGTTCTCACACTCTCCCCCTTTATTTCTTCAGTAAATCCATAGGGGGATTTCTAAACAGCCACACATTTTAGAGGCTAATTCCATTTAAACTGCAATTAATCTTGGCACCAGAAAGCAACAGGTTTCACATTTCAGTCATCGCCTCCTTTATCTCCTGACACCTGAAGTCTAGCATGCTTCTCCCCCACTGCAGCTTTCCATGAAGTTTAGAATTGCATTTTTTTTTTCTTCCCCTAGCTCTCCATCCTTCCCCACATCAAGTCAGCTTTCCCTCAAGTCACCCAAGTTTCCAGGAACACTCTTTCATTTGTAAGAATAAAACCACACTGCTCAGATATCCTACAATACAAACACACCATGCATGTATGGTCCAGCCAAGCATGGTTGAGATCCATCAAGCCCAGGAAGAGCTGACACCAGCAGCATGACACCTCCCCAGTAAACCCATCCCGGCAACCTGCCATCTAAGAGCTTTCTGAGCTGCAAATTCCACCCCCATTTTGGTTTATTTACAAATGAAGTTTTAAATCTACTCAGAGGCCATTTTCATGTAAAAAAGGGATCTCAGAAGAATAAAGATGGAAATATCCATTAACCAGCTCTTCCTCTGAAATAAAAATTGCTTTTGTAAGACCATTTGGTATTACTTAGAAAATACAAAAATCTCAAAAGCAAGCATCCATCTCCACCCCCATGGCCTTGGCACATCTGGTCAGTTTAAAGAGCATTCTCCAAAGGACAGTTCCAATAGATACTGAGAAATGTGCCTTAGAAGATATGGTGCCATAATTTCATATTCATATTACCACATCATCAGGCTTCAAGCAAGAACTGAGGTTTTCCTTTTCTTATTTTGTCATGTTTGAGCTGCTTTGTACTATTTAAACTACAAAGATTTTTGGTATTTTTGGCACACTTCAGGTAACCCCTAACAGCAGGCTTTCTAATGTGAGTTCTCTAAGGAAGTCTTTGCTATCTATATGCAAATCTTCTATATATTACTGTAAACTATCATAACTCCAGAGCAAACTTTGTTTCATGGCACTGATAATAAGCTCAACCACCTCATACTAAACACTTTCTGGCACATACTTCACCAGCAACATCAGATAACAGAGGAGAAGAAATGCTAAATTATGTTATTTAGATGACTTTCTGCATCCTACAGAAATTACACTTTACCTTTCCAATTTCAGAAGCCCAGGAAATGGTAATCTGGTTTGGCACTGCTGACGACAACCTAACTAGAGATGTTATATTCAAGGGGCGCCCAGGTCGCTTCTGTTCAATTCCGTTTTTTGGTGGTGGAGCGTATCCCTACAGGAAGAAAGGACAAGGAAAGCGTTAACAAGTCTCTCCACTATATTCTGAAACCTGCTGAAGAGATTTGTTAGTTTTAAACAGACCTGTGGGATGCAGGTAAACCCAGAGGCTCTGTAGGCTAGAGACTAAACTCAACACTTATTCTGAGAAATATCAGTCTTTGACAGTTTAATACCACAAGCCAATCACAATTTTAAAGCATTTTTTGTTTTAAAATGATTTTACAGAAGTGCTGAAAAGGTCGAAGAGAAGGCAGCAGTTTTGTTGCATGTAAGTTCACTGGAAGAATAAAAAGCAATGTTAATGCTTTGTCTTTTTTTTTTTCCCATCCTGCTGAGAGTGGAACATTGCAAGGACACAGCAAGTCATGAAGAGTTAATTCCATGTTTCACACCCAAAAAACACTTCATTGATGCTATTTAAGAAACAATAAAGTCTTGGAACAAGAGCTCCACATCTCCTTGGTGTCTGCTTTGCCTCACACCAACCACACCAGCCCCATCAGTGACAGGTTTTCATCTGTGCTTTGCCAGGGCCCCTGAAGAGCAGCTGTACATGGAATATCAGCTGTATTTAATAGCTAACAGGCTTTGCTGTTGTTTGCAGAAACAAAATCAACTAGATATTTGCTCAGCTTTGATGAAAAATTTCATAATCTGGACTGTTTCTGCAGTTTTATTTCCTATTTGTTTGTGAATTGAATCAGGAGCCATCCTGTCCCCTTTTGCTTCTAGGCAAGCATGTACTCTCCAGCACACTGTGAGCAGAAAGTACTTGTGCTATGAGAGGGAGCACACAGACTAATTGCAGCTTATTCCTCTCACCCTGTGTCTGCCATGAGGAAAGCAAGCCAGTCTGTAACAGGAACACTGAAAATCTGTTTTTAGCTCACACAAACAACCTGCAGTCCACTCACCTCTAAAACTCATCCTGCACCAGAAGGATGACACTAAGAGATCACAGCCCTATGCCTTGCACAGAACCAACTGGCAGATCTAATTTAGTTCAAGACAGTTGTTCTATACAAGAAACTCTCCCAGAAAGGGTATGCTGAAAACCCCCACACATATATTGTTTTACACACACATTCACAGCCTAGTGCTTGGGGAAGAAAAAAAAAAAAAAAAAAAAAAAAAAAGTTATTTTGAAAGATGCCAAGTCCAAAAATAAAAAACAGAAATAAAGAGCTTCTTCCACTCATCAATCAAGTATATCAGAGGATAATCACAAACTTTAAATCAAGGAAGACTCGATAGTTATCACATCATTTTCTAGGTTTCCAAAGCAGCAATATTCCTATTCCATACATTTCGGCTGACAACTAAGCCCTGGCTGTGCCTCACCACCACCCTTTATTAATTTCAGACAGGACACTTGCAGTAACAGAATAGGGACTTGGAGCTTCTACAGGCAGGTCTGCTGGGCCAGAGCATCAAGCAATTGCTGAAGATTTGTTTCTAAAATGGTTCTCACCCCAGATGACAAGTGACCCAGTAGCTACCAGGAACCTCACATGTGCTCTACCACAGAACGTACAAGGCAGCAGGCACATAATTAACAGAATGAACATTCTGCCATTTATTTAATCAGACATAACAGCTGCAGCCATTTATATATTTCCCAATTGCTTTGCTCCAGTAGTCTTTACTATGGTGACTTTACAATGAATTTATGTTGACAAACACACCATCCCTGCAATATTTAGGAGAGTATTTCCACACATACTGTACCAGTCACAATAACCCTGCTGGTCTCCAACCTAAAATGAAGCTGCCTTGCTTTCAAGAGAGCAAGAATGCAAGTTCTATTTCCAACTTTTTTTTTTTTTTTTTTTTTTACAGACTGCAGTGCACATGCTTCACTTCAGCCAAGTTTTTGATGTTTTCTTCCACAGAGCAATCACCTTGAGATCAGATTCAATCTTGTACTCCTAGAACACTTCAGAATTTTCCCTTCCTAGCCTTCCAGGAGTTAAGTAAAGAGCACTCTGCTTGCCTATCAAAACAGCATTGTTTAGTTAGGCTGCCAATTCTATGGCTATTTGGGTCTTTGAGTCTTCCATGTTTCTTGCAAGAACAACATTAGTCAAAAACAGATGGAATCTGCTAGAGCCAGGAAAAAAAAAAAAAAAAAAAAAAGAAAAAAAAACACACCCCAAAACAAATAAAAAACAAAACAAAGAAGGAGAAAGAAAAAAAAAAAAAAAAAAAAAGAGACCTGTGGTGGTCTGTGGAGGTCCCCTGGGAAGAAAAACAAATTATCTTTTTGGACTTTCCCATTTTGTCTTTCCTACAAGAGAAGTCAAGAGAATCACCTGCTGTAGTGCATTATGTATACAATCCTTGTTACTAGACAAGACACCAACATGCAGGTATCTACATTTATTCCTTTTTAAGTCAGAACACACACTGTAAGAAGATGACACAGTTGTAGGAATAAAACAAAACACCATGTTAGCATGAGTTGCCACAACCTGAAGCAGTACTGTCACACTGGCAGCATTTCTCTGAAGTTTTTGGTAAGGATTGCAGCCAAGGAGATGACCAAGAATAATTTACAGACCTCTGCACAGGCATGAACTGCTATACCAACGAAATACAGAACAGTACTCACCCAAGAGTTGTACAAATTGGCAATAAAGAAATCACGGATTAATTACCTAACACTAACGCTATCAAGCTGGACAACAGCGGTCTTTGAGGAAAATAAGTTATCTTACATTTCCTTCAACAGAAAGGAACCACAAGAGGGATACAGACAGTGACCAAATCAACAAAAAATATTTGCAGGAGAACTCAGACTGAGACTATATTTGTTTTTCAGCTCTTAATGAAGGAGGAGAGGAACAGAAGTTGCCAAGACAATAATCATTTATTCACTTTCTCACCTAAAGTTTCTGCTGAACAGATTAAAGAGTCATCTTACAACATGCAGAAAGATCAACAGGTTTTAGATCTAAAGCAAAGCAAGAATCCAAGATTACAAACAACTTTTGCTACAGCTGTGATGTATGTTACACACAAAATGGATAACATAACACAGCACAGCAGGACATAAACTATATTACCCCATTTCCCAAAAAAATAAACCCTAGCATGATTTTTCAGGATTGAGGATTATAGAAATATAAGCCCTACTCAAAAAATAAGCCCTAATTACTGTTCATAAAAAAGTCAATTTAAATAGTGTCCAAGCAGCTATACATATAAAAAAGTATGCATCTTTTGGAGCAAAAATTGTATAAGACCCTGTCTTATTTTCAGGGAAACAGGGTAGTAAGACTGAGAGCCAGCAGACATTGATGTCCACAGGTAACATCAGACCCAGTTCTTTTTGGTGGGTTGCTTAAATAAAGGAAAAACTGCAGAAGAAAGGAGAGAATCCTGCAAAGTTTATCACAGAGAACATAACTGGCATTTGCAGAAAATAGTGACCAGAAAACATGAAAGAAATCATCTTACACACTGAAGTCAGAAAGAAGAACAGTGATGCAATGGTTAAAGAAGTAGGGGGAAGAGAAGCTAGAGAGTCTCATTTAAGCTGAGCAGAGTGATGGTCACATATGGCAAGAGGGGGGGTACAGGACAACACATCTGACACCCCAAGAAGGTGACAAACATTCTGAGAGATTTCACACCTCATCTCCCCACACTGAACCTACTGCTGAAAAAAACCCTCTGTACCTACTACTTTTTCCATCTTCTATAGCTTTCAGAATGGGTTGCCTAAGAGTTTCTCCCTCTTCTGTTGTACAGAGATACCAATGCCAGAGATTTTTCAAGAATGAATGCTTTTCCCTTCTTGTGTATATTCAAACCTTGAGGTGACCCTGCCTACATACTAACTTTTAAAACATCAGACACCAGTAGCTGTACAACTTCCAACGCTGTCCTGTTCTTGTATCAGCAAATGCTGGGAACCCCAATATGTCTGTTCCTCTACAAACTTGTACACAAGAAGGTGATGTCATCCCCTCATAACAAGAAAGAATTCAAGCCAACACACAAATATAAATAGCCCAAACAGCAAGGGCTACTACCAATCAAGTCAAATAAATGCAGTTTGAAGACCAACGAGGAGGATTCCTCATACAGGCACTGGTTTGGTTTTGACATATTTTGTGAACCACAACAGATGAGGTTTGCTGTAGGTGGCTAAAACAATCCACACAGTTGCTGTAACATGCTTAAAAGTATTCATATCTATCTCACACAGCAAATGTACAAACCATTTGCCTAACATTAGCAACCAGAGAAATTTCAGTGATAATAAGCAACTTGATTCTTTTAGCAAGTTAACATTACAGAAAAAACACAAACACAAGTCACAAAGAAACCACAAATACATTTAAACAAGCTTACCGGCAATGGAAACAGCTTTCCATTTACTTTAATACACAAACTATTAGGGTAATTATCTTCTTGAGGGCAGCTTGTCTCTGCTAGGCATAACCTATATTCCCAAAAAGAGAAAGTGTCATTTTTCAAACGTAATTGCATTTATATGTCTCCACAAACATCTAGATTTATGTTACATTAGCCAATATAGAAGTTATAAAAAACACTGTGAAAAAAGTACCTTAGCTGAACTTGGACTGTGTAATCTCTCCCGCCCCCAGGGAAGAAGTCTCTGTGACAAATGAGAAAAAAATATATATATCTATATATATAAAAACCTCACTTAGCAGATTTCATATTCCAGTCATAAGCAGAAAGAACTGGCATATCTGCCCCAACATCACTAAACTTTGCTCATTTTTCTTTTATTGAGCTATGAACAAGTCTTATGAGCAACACTTCTGTTTAGCTACTTAAGCAGGATTTTAAGATCATCATACTCTGTCAAAAATTTATAGTAACAACAAGGTATGATGTTGCCAGAGAGGAAAATCCCATTTCTCTTTGCTTACACCATAGGTCTTGCAACAATATGAACCCCGAGACAAAAAAATAAAAGCAGCCTTCCATTCCTGCAGCCAAGAAACATGCAGGGAAAAAAAAAAAAAAGCTTACCACCTCTCTAAACAGCCACAATTATTCAGAACTGAGTAATTGTTAACTCTTTAGTGGCATAGGATTTACCCTAACTGCATGTAATTTCTGTGCATAGTAGTTCCTGAAGAAAAACAGAAATTCAGCATAATTTTGCTGAGGATTATCACCCTGCATCTGCAAGTTTATGCAACACATAAAATGAACCAAACCCCCCACACTTCATCCTGAAGTTTTGCAAAAGTTTACCTACATTATTCCACACTCTTCTTACCTGGAAATACAGATTTCTCTGACCTGCTGAGGTGTTAAAGCAAAGATAAAAAACTTCTCTTGGAACCTCTGAATACTGCTCTGTACTAGAAAAAAAAGACACACAAAAGAGGTTTAACCATGGCAATTAAAGTCATCAATTAAAACAGGATCTGCAATTGAGTTTTTCCCTGGAACAAGATACAAGCCACTGAATATACTCAAATTGTGCTTGAACTGCATGTAACTGTCAACAGGAAAGCAATGGAACAAATAATTCATACAACTGTATTAAAATGGCTTAATATCACATTATACTTCAGTACTAAAGAAGCTTGGCAAACCACATTATAATCAAAAACACACACAACAAAATACAACACTGGAGAAAAGGGTACCACAGAGAAGATGTTTAGAACTATTTGAAGGTACTACAAGAAGAAAAGGCACACCAGAAGTTATTTATGGACAGCTGGAAAATTACTCAGTTCAGAAACAGATAAAGGTAACTATGTATTTGGGGAAGAAGGGAGAAAGCACAAGCCCTAATGTCAGATAAGCCATCTAGACTTCAGGTCTCTTAATTAACCCTTGCTAGCATTTGGAAAAAAAAAAATATATACAACTTTCATATCAGAATCCTACTTGTCTCTGTCAGTGATGGAAGTAGTAATGTTTTAGTATTAAGGGTTCATGGTATGTACCTGTTACTTTTCAACTTTATTTCAACTTAAGAAGATAGAAATCTTGAACTGAAATAAAGTTAGACTGGACTTGTCCAACAGTTTAAAGTAACAGCAAGGACAAATGCAAAAATAGCACTAAAACTAAAAATAAACTAAACCAGGCAAATTTGGAAAACCTAGACTGTCTTGTACACTGTGACATTCAGAGATGATGATCTCTATGCCCAGAAGACACATAAAAAGGTCACAAACATGAAACAGAATCCAGATGGAACAGACACACATGCCAAGTTCCTCAAACAATTCAAAACAACTATATTGTGCATATACGTGTACACACACAGAGCATAAACAACATTTTATATTTATATTAGCCTACAGACTTCAAGGGAAAGAGGAATTTAAACACAGCTCTAACTATAACATGGTGACACCCCTAGGGAAGCATTTTCCTTTCAGGAAAAAATAAAGGATCATTTCCAAAGTTGAGGAAAACAGCTGTTAGGGAAATTTCCAGCATATGACCACCACCTCTAGATATCATTGACCAGGAACAAAAGGTGTCACAACACAAACAGAAGTGATAACAGGCATTGTAAATAATGCTTGTTAGTAAAGTTTGCTGCTTTAGGCAGTCAAGGATGACCAACCATCAGTATATGCCTCACTGAGGTACAATTCACAGCCTAAAATACTATTATCAGTTAAGAAACTAAAATGTCTAAGGGGATGCAAACAGCTTGCAAAATGCTGAAGTGTTTCTAAACAATATTAGAGAGTTCAGGAACACTTTCTACCATGCAAGATAAGACAGACTGAATTTCAAGACAGAAAACAACATATTTCCAAATAATTAAATGCGTTTAAGAATGAGGAATTAGAGGACACTAAGCTGAGATTTCACATTATTTGAAAAACAAACAGTATGGCAATAACCGGTAGACTGAGAAACCTTTGCTAAACTGAGACCAACACTGAACTTTGCTGCACAAAGTATCTACTTCAGTGCCAGACACCAGAACCTGCAGAATTGTTGCAGTGAGAGAAGTGTAAACAAACAAGCCAGTGAAATGGTTCTCTTTACGTTGCTGCAACTTATTAATTAGTGCCCCTGAAATACTTTTCCTGTTATCCCCTACAGGTATGTCCCACCCATTTGTACCTAGCAGAAACTTCAGGTCCAAATCTTTCAGCCAAAATTAACTTCAGGGGAGGCTCAGGCAAGATATTAGAACACATTTCTTTACCAAGAGGGTGGTCAAACACTGGAACAGACTTCCTAGAGAGGTGGTTGATGCCCCAAACCTGTCAGTGCTTAACGTGCATTTGGACGATGTGCTTAACTCTTATTCTTTAAATTTTGGTGAGCCCTGAGGTGGTCAGGCTGTCAAGTTATCATTGTAGGTGCCTTCCTGTGGAGAGGTTTTGATAGATAAAGATTTGTTGCTGAATTAGTCAGGCTCAAAGGAATCTCAAGGCCTCTTAGAGAAGCTGAGAACAGAATCTGCTGTGAGAAAGAGGGGCGTTCCTCAATCACCAGGGTCCTGGCGTGGCGTGAATCATCGGACGTATCATCAGTGAGACTCCAGAGCACGGACAGCCCATGATACTCATTTAGCGAATCCATGCTTGGAGCGTGGACGCGTGATTAGAATATAGTTGCATATATAAGGAGGCTTGTTTCTGTAATAAATGGCTTTGTGTGATTCACACTGAATCAGAATGCTGAGTCCTTTATCGTTCCAACACCTTCCAACTGAACTAATCTATTATTCAATATTCAAAAGACAAAGATCTTTAATCACATAATATTAGCAGAAGAGAACAGTATTTTCTGAAGTGCAGCTTGGCACTTTTGGGGACAAGCAGCGGAGAGGGCAAAGGTAGGGATGAGAAGGGAAGGGAGCTTCCACTTTTCCCCAGCTGCAAAACGCTACTTAAGTCTAGAAGTCACAAGCAACACCTATCTCATGAATTACACAACCCACAGAACTATTAAACACTTACCTAGACTTGTAGGTTTTATAAGCACGTCAAGCACATCGTAAAAAGGGAGGCTTTTCAGCTGAACATCAGGATGAACAGGTGGAATTGGAGGGGACGGCTGCTGCATCTCAAAGTGGGACTTAGTGTCTTGGAGGAGCACAGAACTGACGGGTGAGGAAGGAGACTGAGGGGTGACTGAAGTGGAAGGGAGTGGGTGAATGCTGGCAACAGCCAGGTCAGGCTCGACAGGAGAGGACCTAATGTCCAAATTGAAAACTGCAGGTTTTATAGCTGATAAATCCGAAAGTCCTTCAATTGTCCTTGGGTACCGATGCCTATAGAGTTCTCGAATTTTTATCTGAACTGCTGGGCTGCAGCCACTCTTCAGTAAGTGCAGTGCCCTCATCAGGAGGTCATGTTTCCGCCCGCTTTTATTACGGCCAGCAAACCCCAACAACACTTGTAGTTCAGAAACACGAAAACTTGATACCATATTCTAGAAAGAAAAAGAGAGATAAGCACAGGTGAACTAACAGCATCTCTTTCTGCAGGGAATGGTGAAGCATCTGAACTTCCATCACTCCATTAAGTGTTTCAAAAAGATGGACCCAATTTCAAAGATTATAGTGATTTCAAATTGGGTCCATCTTTTTGAAATGCCCTGTAGTTTCACACCTGTCATCTTGGATACTCCCATATAGAACAGGCTGCCCAGGGTAGTAGTGGAATCACCATCCCTGGAGGGGTTTAAAAGGTGTTTAGATGAGGTTCTTAGAGACATGGGTTAGTGGCAGAGTTAGGTTATGGTTGGACTTGATCCTGAGGGTCTCTTCCAACTGAAATGATTCTATGATTCATATTCTTACTCAACACAACAGTACGGTTAGTTTAAAGTAAATAAACAAAGTGTCCAGGATAAAGGTTGAGTTTGGTGGTGTTACTGATTTCAAAGTCTTCTAATTGCTTTCCCACTCAAAAATAACAAAATCTTAATGCAACCCATGCAGTGCCATCTTAAATTCACAGCCAGAAGCATAAGCTTTACCACAAAATCTGTCTCACTTCATGAAACAAACAAAAAGTCAGATGAATCAGTATTATCACTTGCTTTCCAACACACTTTAAGAAATAAAATAAGCAACTGTTAAAGTTCTGCACAGTTTATTCTGAACTGGCCTTTATTTTATGCAGCATGTTAAATGCACACGTGAACAGAGACAGACACATCAGGTTTCACTTGTGAAAGGACGGCACAGCAAGGTGGACACTTTTTTAAAAAGCTACATTACATCATACTAACAAACTGTTTAACCAACATAACTGATTCTGCCAGAACGCCACTGTTCTTTTCTTTTTGTATCACATTCTGGTACTGTGTGACACAGCAATCTCTTCAAAGGAAATAATAGTATTTACTTGATTATTGGAGTTGGTTGGGGATGACTGAGGATTGAATTACGAAGTTCATAAACAGAAAGATTCTCATTTAAAAAAAAAAAATAATGAAACAAGAAATAAAAAACTCACTATGCAAGAGGAAGTAATCTTTTCCCCACATTACAACAAACAAGTAACTTAAGACAGGTGCATCATTTCATATTTTTGTGAGCAAGCTCTCTTTTCAGAGGTATAAAATTGTCCAGAATTCTTCTAAGCAATTTCCTTCCTATTTCTGTGGGACTCTTCCACTGTAACAAGGAATTTAAGTTGTAAAGATGAAAGAACATCTGACTTGAATCTGTACCACTGCACCATAGCAACACCAGACTCGAGGACTGGCATATGGAGGACATGACAGAAGGTATGAAGTAGTAGACACCTGGGATCATCAAACATATTTTTAAAAACAGTTCAAAAGCATATTGTTGCCTTTTAAATAGTAGTTCAAAATACAGCATTGATTTCAGAAGAGATACAACTCAAAATGCCATGTTTTGGGTTTACCTTCCCTAATCCTTACTATGTAGTTACAGACTTCACATCCACATATTCTAACATAGATCTGACCCCAGCTGAAGTTTTAACACAACTATGCTACAACCACACAGCCACCAAAAAAAAAAGGTCTGAACTCCCCCACGTCCCCAGCTGCTTGCTCCCTAGTTTCTCCTTAACATCAAGAAAATTGTTTTTACAGTAACAAAGATCAGGGAATTGAGCCAGATAAAAACTGAACTTGTGCAAGCAGCCAGGACCCACCTTTTCAAGGGCCACATTATTTGTGCATGTCAAAACAATCATCAAAAAATACTATGGTCATACTCTCATCATGCCACCCCTTCCTCATTGTGTAGGGGACCAGGGTATCATATTGCAGATCCTGAATTTCAACACTTTCAGACAGTCAGTTTAGGTACAGCAATGCTTCTATTGAGTAGAGTTAGCTAGTATCGAGTTAGCTATCAGGAAGTCAAACCAGCATACTTCAAACTGGGATTCCCCCAACACTCAGTCAATAAATGTACCACAGATACAATTGCCAGTGAAAGAAGAGACCAACAGCAGATGTCACCCTAATTTCATCCCAGCAACTTCTCTGAACAGCAAAACCATACAAGATATGAGGAAAAGATGAAGACAGAACTACACCCAGTTTGCAAGCTGCTGGAGGTTCATTTCTGCCCGTCCTTCCCTTGCTACATTTCCTTAGTTGCACAGTCAAACAGGGTGAAGAAAAACTGTTTCAGTACTCGTAAAAAGTAGCCGGAAGTACTGTAACAGCTTTATAGCCATGCCACATTTAAAAAAAAAAAAAAAAAAAAAAAAAAAAGTGTTAGCTGTAAAAGATAATACTGATATTCAAGGATTTACTGAGAACTTCATGTTGTGTGCTTTCATGGATAGTTGCATAAGCTTGATAGCAATGTCAGCGTGATTCTGGATTCCATAATCAGAATGCAAACTAGCATTTTGTTACAAGATGGATTTTGTTTTATTAGAAGACACAGACTGGCTTCAATACCATAGTCAGCAAGATTTGAAATTGTCACCTCCATTAAAAATGCTTGGAAGTATAAAAAAAATACATAGTTTTGCCCATCAACACAAAAATCCTATATACGCTTTTGAAAGAAGTCTTGCAAAAGTAAGTTTTACTGGTAGTAATTAAACAACAGCTTTTGCAATATTTTTTCCCTAAAGCCAATTCTACATTCTCTTTAAGGCAACAACCACCATATGCATGGAAACACATTGAGTCTGATCTACATGTTTTCATTTATTACTCCATTTACAGATATATCAAAGCGGACACTTGTTATAATCAAGGTTTTATGAAGGCATAAGATATCTTTAGGAGCATTTATAACTATGGTGTGAGATGGATATTACTTCTAGTAGACACCACCAAGTTGGAGGTTGGACTAGATGAGCTTTGAAGGTCCCTTCCAACCCAAATTATTCCATGATTCTGGGATTTTAAGTTATTTTCTTTTGGAGTTCCAGAAATATTGCAGAAGACTGCAGTTTAGCTATTAACATGTTTTTCACATCACTGTATTAAGATTAGAGATTCAAGTTGTGTCATGCAAATGCCATCAGTTTTCTCTTAAGACAAGTTCTTTACAGCTGCACAGCCTAATAAAAAGCTTTTTAACACAGAAGACCAAAGCCACTTTATTTTTATTGTTTCTCCGGGAACACAGAGAATAGTTTAACAGAACTTTTAGGAAGGAAATCAGACTGGATAATCCAAGTATTTCTATATTTCAGAAACATTTTTTCCCCTGAAATTCATACTTTAAGTTCATCAGAAGTTTCACAAGGTTTTCTTGTTTCTTATTGTTAAACTATAGCAACCATGATTCATAAGCAGAAATATTGTTCTAAAGCATTAAGCCATAGGTGTATCTAGAATGGCATTCATTTCACAGGGATCATGATGTTAAGGAGTCCAGGAAATGCTGACACGCTGCTAAAATTAAGGGCAGAGCAAAGCAAGCACTCAAACATCTCTCTCAAACAAGAGCTACATGCACAATCTCCCTGCAATATTAACAGTTATTGTACTTACATATATAAATAAAAGATAACAAAGAATGCGTGTTAAATTCTTGACATATGTCTACAATAAGCACCAACAACTGTAGCTTCTGGGGCAACCATGACTTTTGCAATAAATTTGCATGCCTACTGATTTGCAACTGGCTAGAAATGCAGAATATTGGTAAGAGAGAGCAACTAGTATCTTGGTATGGTTGAAAACCTCTATGTCAGGGATTGGCTCAAGGAGCACGGACATGAGTCCACCGAGCAACTGTACGAGCAGAGCCCATTTTAGTTGACATAAGTAGGCCTTAGTTAGCTTGTCTATTAGGCCGTGGGAAAGGGGGAACGGAAAAGTACTGACTAAGGCAGGGTCAGGATATCCTTGAAGAGATAAGAGTCAGAAGAATGCGGGATGCGCATAGCTAGCTAAACCCAAGTAGGTGGAGTAAGTGAATGTAACCTTTTAGTGCTTAGCCTATTAGATAGAGACAAGTATGCATAATTATGGTATTTGGTATAAATGCACGCTATCTCGGGCAATAAAGTTGAATCATGCTTTATCACTCACATTGAGTCGGCCTGCATGTTCTCCTCAGCCGCGTACTCGCACCTCTATGCTGACCCTAAATACAAATGTATTCTGGAAACTGATGGAAGAATAAATAAAAAAACTGCAAGTCCTGGGAAAGAATGAAGAGGTCACTAGTTAAATCTGTGTAAGTCATACAACACAGGAGGAACAGCTCTGAAGAACACAATGGTTGTTGCAAACAGTGTGACCACAAGTGGTCCTCACTATTATTGAGATTTTTCTTAGGACTAACTCTAGTCTGGCTCCTAACTTGGGCATTAGTCTTCAAAGTTGCATGCACTTAATATAACAGTGAAAATCCCAAATCAAATACTTGTGTTCATTTCACATAAGACACTCAAAACAAAGCTTGACTCCTTTCATTGCAGCCTCATTTTTTAAGTACCATAAACTACAATATCTCCTTCCTTTCCCTGTCACTATACCTCAGCACAATCATTAATTGTTAATTATTTTAGATACAAACTTTTAAGGTACCACAATAAGCCTCACTGGTCTAAAAAAGTGACCATGCGCCTATGAAGAACAGGGGAATTACATGCAGATACAAGATAACCTGTGATAAAATACTATCAATAACCTATGATAATATACTGTTATCTTACACTCAATGTTAACTGCAACCTAAAGATCACTACATCACCAACAGGAATGTCTCAATATCTATTCTGTCCATCATTTTAAGTTTATCCCAGATCAATTATTTGATTTCTACATCAAACCCTCAAAAAATGGTTGCTATATACAATACAATGTTATTAACATAGCTAAAATAAAATGGAGTACAACAGAGTGCTTGGCAATGAGTTTGAAGAGGACAGATGAAGATAGCTCTGTGTTTTCTTCTTAGTTAACAATTTAGCAGTAAGCACTGCTTCACCTGGTAAACAGGCAAACATTGTCCATTTAAACTGGAAAAATAAAGCAAAAGTGGAAAGACGTTGAGTCTATTATGAACAAGAGATCTAATACATACAAGAATGAGACTTCAATTTCTGTATTTGAATATGGTATCCAAACCATATTGCTCTTCACATTTGAATCACACTACTTCAATACTGGAGCAAAAATTAAAAGTGGGACTTAGTTTCAGCATTTATAAACCCCGATTTTCCAGTAAATTTTGTATAATTTCTCCCACCACATAGGGCATATGAGCACACTTCCATCTTTTCCTCAGTAAAACAAGTTTTTTTTTCCTCAATAGCCATAAAACTGATCACTAATGTCACACATCTTAGTTTTGGCACAGGCATGTTCATTCACTTACAAAGAGCTTTTAATTCTCATAAAGATGAAGCTAACACATTAACTTCAAAACCCAATTAAATACAAACTATAAGACTGAAGCTGTTGTCTTCTAAACTGGGGATCTGCAATGTTTCAAGGATAGCATGCACTCTGTGTTATTTGTTTGCAAATTAGAGTCAGAATGCCAGGAAAAACTTAGGGGACCCAAGAGATCATGTCTCTAAGTAATAATATATAAACAAACCTCTTATCTGCAGGATTTTGCTGGGATGAAAACCCAAAGCCAAATATCAGTGAGTTCAGAATTCATTGGAATAATTTTCTCACAGATGGCTCTCAGAAGGAGCTGTAGTTCCCCACTCCTGGGACAATTCTGTATAAATCGGTGTTCACATTCCATCTCTGACCTCCGCACCAGACTGCTGTTCCATGTCCATCTATGCCTGTGTATCCCCTTTAACGTTCATTGGGCTGCTCGTGAGCGAGAAACGTGGATGAAGGTATAAGCTATGTTTAAAAACACATCTGTGAACAGCATGTCTAGAAACCGTGTTTCAAAATATACAAGAAAGATACAGTTGTGCTCACCACATCTTCTTGGCAACTCCCTAATATTCCAGAAACTGGTAACCTACAGAATTCAAACACTGTTAATTAATTAAGGGTTAATCTGAAGGTCTGGAAGGGTAAGTCTTATACATGAAATTTTAACCAATATCTTGAAAAGTAGCGACCATGGCTACAGCTACTTCTGAATCCTTTAACAAAACTGAAGATTTGCAAAAGGAATGATGTAACAGCCAGTTCCTCTGAGTTTCTTTGTTTTCTTTCACTACAGCCTCTCAGTTACAATCCTTTGGTCATAGCTCCCCAGAATTTTTAGTCTGAAGATCCAGAGGATAGCAGGGATGATACTAACAAATATTAAAATGACCCTGTGCCCTGAGAACAGAAAAATGCTGGCCTTTCATGTTTCCTTCAACAACAGGATTTAAGAGAGAACTCTTACCTCCTGCCTTTAGTCAGTCCTTCAGGATTTACTGAAATAAATCCAACTCTCCAAATTGCCCTGTTGGCCTTTTATAATGCAGGTAGAGATCACATACTACAGGAAATAGCAACCAACAAGACAGCAGCAAACAATGCTGCCATAAAAACATCCCATATGTTAATCTATAAAACAGCAATTTAAGATCACTCCGAAAGATCAATTAATGAAATCTGTTGCAGGAAGGGGGTGTCTCTCTTCTTTAGCCAAAAGCAGGAGAATTGGTTGTCTGAAAAAAAACAAAAAAAAAAACAAAAAAAAAAAAAAAAAAACACACACACACAACAACCCTAAACCTGCAAACCAAGAGCCTAGTATTCAAGCAGACACATTCAAATGTATCCTCTTAAACCAAACCAACAAACAAACCAACCAACCCACCAAATGGCAGTAAAGGCCTTGAAGACATGAGGCAGTCTACTATATTATCTTCCAAAAAAAAAAAAAAAAAAAAATATCTAGAGCTTTCCCAAATTGGATCAATAATTACTGTCAGCTGGAAACTAAACATTTGCTCTGGCAGAAGGATTAGACTGGATGATCCTCTGAGGTCCCTTCCAATCCCTAACATTCTGTGATTTAGAGAAGTTCCAGGCTAAGAGATTCATTTCAGAGACACTCCAGTTTACAAATAAGATGAATGGGAACATCACAAGACTTTTCTTCAGGCTATTTTTTTTTTTTTTTTAACTACTGATACCTGTTCTTTTGAGTGACAAAAGGCCACTGCAATAGTTGGCCTGAAACCCAGTTCCCTTTTCCCTCCATACTTCATGTTACTTTTGGCAAGCAATTCAGGTGCATATATAATTTCAAAGGTATTTAGGTACCCAATTCCAAGACAGAATCTCCCAATACTTATGCATATCTAGGTAAGTGATTATGGTGCTTTGGAAAATGCAGATCGCAGCTCCAGCTCAAGCCTGGAGAAGAGGAGTTCTCTCTGCTGTAAACTTTACACTGAGGGTTTAGCCACCTATGTAGTACACCCTTTGAAAGACATTAGAAAGAGGGCTGAAAAGCAGTCAGGACACTAAATAAATAAATAAATTAAAAAAAAAAAAAAAAAAACACAAATGAATTTAACTTAGGAAAAAATAAGACAACCCTTCTTAAAGCTAAGATTAAGATAGAGCACTATTGTCCTCAAATGAAACACAGTTTTTTCTGTGAGGTTTTTATAACTGAGCTCCTCAGCTACACTCCCCTTCAACCCAAGCCCTGTTAACACTGGAAGAAGCCTCAGTGTAAGAAGTTCTCTAGTAATTGCAGCATATTTGCCACTGCTGGTCAGACTACAGCCAGTTCAGCCATCAGACCTTTCTCTACACTAAAGGCTACCTCACAGTGGGTGCCATTTAACTGGCTTTTATTCCCTCTGTAGGAAAATCTAGATCAGAAGGGGGGTTCAGCATATGCAGCATTCCCTCAAGGACACTTCTGCAGGTGTGGATGCTGCAGAAAAGGCAACATTAGAATCATAGAATCATTTCAGTTGGAAGAGACCCTCAAGATCACCGAGTCCAACCATAACCTAACTCCAGCGCTAAACCACGTCCCTAAGAACCTCATCTAAACGCCTTTTAAACACCTCCAGGAATGGTGACTTCTTCCGAGCAAAGATACTCACAGATTGATCAAGAAACATAAGGAAAAAACAGAAATAATGTAGTCAGTTCTTTATGTACACACCTTCAAATATGAAAGGCCACCCCACCACATCGAAAAAAATATATTACAAAAAGTCCACAAGTGCAATATAAAAGGCATTCAAAGGATGATAAAACAGGTCTGAAAAGAAATACTGTATTTCATGCTTCACAGGCACAGTTTGCCCAGTTAATGAACCTTCAAAGAATCAATAATTATTAGTATTTTAAAAAAAATCGGTTAATTACTCAGCATTTTCCCTTCAGTTTGCAGTCAGGGCACGGCGGCTCAGGGCCCTCAATGGCGCCATGCGAAGCGCCCAACACCCGAAAAGGCTTTTAAAATATCGCGGTTGGGGGAAAGAGAATCCCACCGACATCACAACCCACACGACGCAGCCGGAACGCGAGCCCGGCGTGCCCCACCCCGCCGAGATGACAGGGCTGGTTCTGTTCAGACACAGCCGGCAGCGCCGCCGGCTTCCGCAGCTTCTCGACCGCGCTTCAGGCCGGCCCCGCTTCCTCCTCACGAGGCCGCGGGCCCCCGGTACTTTCTAGCCGTTACGAGTGAGAGAAGCTGCTGGTTCACCACCCCCCCCCGCCCCCGGCAAGCACCGAGGGGTGCGGCGGAAGCTCCTGTAAGGAAAGGCCAGGGGAGGTAGGGGGAGGGCATCGCTTCTCCACCTCCACTTCCCCCACCGCGGGAACGGCCAGGCGACATCTTGTCCCACATCTTCCCCGCCGCCTCCTCCTCCTCCTCTCCCGTCCTCACCCGCAGTTCCTCGAAATCCGCCATTTTCTACCCGCTGCTGCTGCTGCCGCCGCCGCCGTCACCGGGCCCCGCCGCCACCATCGTGCACCCTGTGCGCGCTCCCGGCACGTGACGGGGGAGGGTGGGGGCTACGCGCCGCCTCTCCGCCTGGCGGGGCGGCCCTGAGAGGAATTGTGCCTTTTTTTGGTACGCACACACCCCCCGGTACTGGCCATAGTGCTTCTTACCGAACCCGGCCCCTCCGCGACTCCTAGGATCTCTTATCAGGCCAAGGGCTGCGGGGACGTGAAGGTGAGGAGAGAGCAGCCGGCAAGACCGCAGCCCTCGGTGCTGCTGCTCTCCAAATTTAACACCGCGGAGGACACAGAACTATTACATTCACAAAATGAACAGCAAATAACACGGTCTTGCCATTAGAGTATTTTCAATTGCAAAGTTGGACTTGCACTGTGATTTTATAACATGCTTAGTTTTATCCATCTCATCAAAAACATCCTCAGAATTTGTGTTATAATGATGATGCAACATGTTTTATGTTGCAAAAAAATGAAGTGAAAATGTCACTGGCAGTAAGCTTCAAAACAGAATAATGGGTTTCCTGCTGTAAGGGAAATGTTGAAGCATTTACAGAAAAATAAACATCCAGGTGCAGCTGAGAATATTATTTTCAAAAGCAGCCAGAGATCATTTTCTAGTCACAATCATTACCTAGTCACAATATTCAGTTTTATTGGCAACTGGGTTGTTAAACCAAACAATCTATTTCTTGCAATTAAAAAATAAAAAGGCACAAAGACTGAGACAAACAGACCAGCAGCCAAACTGACTCAAACAAGAGGTTGGAGAAGGACACTGGAACAAAAAAAAGGTCTGAAATGCAAAATATATTTGCCCATATTCACCAAAATCAGCAGGTTTTTGTATGATTGATGGATTTGGAGTTGTAACCACAACCATAAGATATTTCAGAACAAACTGTGAGCTTCTTAATGGTCCAAGACACAGACCACATTGGCAGCAAGCTCTGCTACGAAGGATTCCGACAGACAATTTTGGGAACAAATAGTTTAACTTTTATAGATGGCACTGACACCCACAAACACACTGGCTATGGTCACTTAATATCGCAACAGGATCTGGACACATAGGAACTCAATAATTAACATTATTAGCGGTAATTCTGCAACAGCCTTTTGAGGCAGGTTTTCCTTTTTATTTACTATCAGCTAGTCCAAGATAAACTCTTAGTTTTGCTAAAGGTTTTTAACCATAACCTCATATACCTGGTACTTCTCTGCATAAACTGGTTCCGTGCTTGCTCTTATAATAGCAATTTCCTTGAAGATTTAAACATAAGGACTTTATTACATTTAAAACCCCTTTTATTAGTTAAAACCAGGGATTCATAGCTGAATAAAGTGCGCTGTCTACCACACCGCTGCGCAAGTTCAGCTCTCAAGCGTGGGAAAGCAAAGACGTGGGAAAGCAAGATGTGCGGTTCCAGCCACCTGGATGATAAAGGAAGATCAGTACTAACATGACCATCTGGACGGTCAAAGAAGAAATAGTACTAACATAATTAGATCATAGCAATTAGTTAAAATATAAAGGGCCTTGGACAGATTGTGCTGAAGTACATTTCTCATAATTGTAAAGAGTGATAGCCCAGACTCATGAGAATGGTATCTTGGGCTGGATGACCGCCCCCAAGTGCATGGGATGTGTGAATGTCCAAGGGCCTGGTCTGTGAATGAGTGGGAATGTAACTGAAACAAACATAACATGAGTGTGATGTGTTTTTAATAACAATTATTAGAAAAACATCTTGTGTAACCTCTTAGTCCAGGCCCATATCTGTAAAACCTATAAACTGTCAATGGCTAATAAAGAGGGCCTCAGCCTGGCTCAGCTCTCTGCTCTGCACAGCTCTGCACTCCTTCCTGAACACAATCTCTGCCTCCGTGTGCATCTTTGCGTCCCAGTGTGTGTCATTCCTCGTTGCTGCACTCAAGTTCATCAAACATTTCTTTTTCCCTACAATTCAATACCAGACTAAAGGGATGAGCTGCAGGTTGGGATCTTTTCAATCATAAAGCCCACACCGGATCAAAGCTTTCTCTCTTATTTCAGCACACCCTTACACGTTCCTTCTTTCAAATATACCGGGAAACACATCAATGTTCAAACTCACATCAGAGCTGGGCTTTTTTTTTTTTATTCTCATGTGCACTCACCTCTCACTCCATAACCACATCTTTCAACCTTCCCATTCATCTCATCCCAAATATCTACTGGGATAAGAGCAAACAGATTACAGTTTGTGTTTTAACACCTCACATGCATAAGATAATAAGAGTTTACATATTAGCTTATTCCTAATTTTTTGTTTGAAGAAAAGAGTTCCTCAGAGCTCTTTTCTTAATCATATTTTGTTTTCCCCCAGCTTTGCTTCATAGCTTTTCTCCTACTCATCACTGGTGCCATAACCTTGAAAAAAACCCCAAGTACTCCATAATTCTGGTCCTCCTTAAGCTTTTTTCTAAGTCCCTACTTGACAAAAAGGGGGCACAGGCCTATTCTCTCACTCTGTTATCTCCACACCAAGGTTTTTCTCAAATCTCTCTCTTCTGGATTTTCCAGTAACTAGAACCAGTCTCCCCTTTTTGCTCTAGTTCAAAATCCAGGTGATTTTTCAAAACTCCTCACAAACACATCAGCTACAGACTTAAACTCCCCAGATACCCGGCTTACCAAAGTTCCAATCTTTTCAACACTTATCTTTCCACCAAACTTTTTAGAAGCCTACCTCAAATGCCAGACATTCTTCCAGCTTCTGACACTCCCCCTGCTGCTTCTTGCTCCTCCACTTCCAATATTTCTTCCTTCCCCTCCTCTTTCTCCTCTCACAACCCCCTGCTGCAGCTCCTAAACCATTTCCCACACTCTCTCCTTGAGTCCTTTCTGATTTTGCAAGCCAAGCTTCAAAACTCAGCCCAGCACCAGCCATTGGAGGCACAAACAACTTGCCCCTCTCCAAGGCAGCCACTTTGTACTCCCATCTGATAGGATATCACTGCAGCAGTTGCTGTTTTGGTTTGTTATTTTTCATTGGTTTTTGTTTTGTTTGAGGTTTTGTTTTGTTTTGTTTGTTTTTTTCCCAATAGGCTCTAATTAAGATAAGTAGAGAGCCTGTAGGTGCTAAGCATCCTGGCCCTAAATGGAGTTAGGCTTGTTACAGAAAAGAAAATACACCTGGGCTTCAACTTTCTCTAGTAATCTTCCTAGGACTATACACAGCATGGCCATACAAGCCCTGACTCCTTCTACACTGTTACCTACTGAAATAGGGACATTTGATCATCAAAATAAACTCCCTCTGCTTTCCCCAAACACACTGAAGAGAGTTTAAAAAAAAAAAAAAAGTAAAGCAGTGGTGCTCAATGCATGGAGGCTCGCAGACCCCCTTAGTTGCTCTGCAGCCTCTAAAAATGTGGGCTTTGGTTAGAAGATGTTCTGAGATAGATACTTACTCTATTTATTGGAAAGAAATAATTCATGTAGGTGCTTTGTATCTGCAATTTCTATGTGCTAATTGACAAAACAGAGCTTTGATGGGAAATAATCTTCTGTTATGTCAAGACATACAGTGAAGTTATATTAACTAAAGTGATGTCAGACACAGTAGATATATATAGACAAAATGTAAATTAGAAATCTGATTTTTTCTTCTTTATTTTTCTAAACAGTTTTGATGATGAAATACATGTTAATTAGTTTGACTTGCCTATCCTAACATACCAGGGCGATGCACCTATATTTTGGTTATTAGTGCAGCAGGGAAATATTTAAATGTTAGCTATAAAGTTGTTTACCTGCCCATTATTATTTTTATTAAATTATAGCTATTGAATATAAGGTCTAGATAATGAGTGCCCTAGCAAGGTTTCTTTGTAGGTTCTTGAATTGTTTGGGGACACTTTGATGCTACTAACCAGTGCTGTTCAGCTGCAGAAGTCTGCCTTTGCAGATTTAACCGCCTGAGCTTTCCTGGGGATTTTGGAGTCCTGAACGCAGCTTCCTGGATTGTGAGCATGCATTTGTGTTCTAAGGATTGAAGACTCTATCCATCAAAACAGCAGCAAACCACACATTAAGATACTACTACTTCTTTAAGAGACATGGTAGAAAACTCTCCCTAGTTAAGCCAAGCCAAGAACTCAGGCTATTGTCTCAAAAGTAATTATATGATTTTGGAAACCTAATTGGGATGGGTTCACTCCTAACTTCAATTATAGGAATTTCTCTTTCCCAGCCATAAAAATGAAGTGCCCAATAACAGCAATTACGCATTACTCTACCACCACATTAATGCCACAATATTAAGCACAAAGTCTAGTAGGAGAGGACCTAAGTTGGATGCAGGAACATTAATCTGATCCACTTTGAAAACTTCATGTTTTGTGGAGAAATTTAATAAAAAAAAATGTATTAAATTACATGCCTAACAGGATGAAAGTACATTACATTTGCCGTGCAACTAACTGAGCAATTAACATATGCTGAAGTCCTGGTTTTGCTTAGAATACCCTTGACATTGAGAGAAGGGTTATAACAGACATGTGCAGTTGGAGATGCTTAATGAAGGTGTTACAGGGAATTAACAATTAACTAACTAACACTTAAAGAACTAAAGAGCTAACACTTAGAGAGCTAACCCTTAACCCACATCACCATTGCCTAGCCTTGCTTAGTTTTGTGTAACTTATTGTACGAGAAACAGGACTTCACTGACGCCTTGCAAAGATAATAATCCTTGGGTGCATCCTTGGTGCATCCTTGGGTGAACTAGATTACAGAAACTTGGGCACAGGACAGGAGATTCGCCAGTTTTAACCAACTCAGCAGTCTGAGTCCCAACCAACTCATCACACTGGACCAAAGGTGACCATGTACAGAGAAGAGGACCCGGGTTCACGATCACTGCGCAGCTGAAACCAGGAGGAGCCAGAGGTGGAGGCTATGGTGTCCTGGTTTTGTTAAAAACAAGTTTCTCTTTTAGTGAATTTGCCTGTCAGCTAAAGCCTTCATATTAACTGCATTTTCCTGGAGAACCAGACACATGTTTTGGTAAACCTAGCAATGGAATGCAAACTTATTGATAAGCACGGATGGACATCTCGCGAGAGGGGCGACGAGAAACAAGAGACCAAGAAACTGACCAACTGTGTATAACATTCCATTCACGTGAATACTTCATATAAAAGTGGGAGATCACGAGGATCTCGTGTGCTTTGTGCTTTTCCCTTTTCCCTTCTGCTTATGGCCGACATTAGGAGAGGACCTTGCTAGTCGTCCCTGCGAACTGAGGCCTAGTGAGAGACTGAATCCAGCTCCGATTGGCTGCAGAGTCTAATCCAGGACTTCGGGTGCCGGCTCTGCAGTTGCCGAGACTTTCAAGATTGGTTTTGTATATTTTGTATTATTTTCTCTATTCTTATTAGTAGCATTAGTAAAACATCTTTAATTTTTTCCAACTCTCTTCACTCTGTGCTTCTTTTCCTCCCAATCGCCTCTCCTTAGTGAAAAGGGGGAAGAGGGAGGGGGAAGTGTGGGGGGGAGAGGGGGATAACAATACATCTGCCAGGGTTTTCTTGTCACCCCGCAATCTTAACCCTCGACATATGGAAATGGTCTCCCAGAACTCATTGTAATAAGAACCGCCTTCTCGGGGACAGGTTATGAATATGTATAGGCGTTCCTAAAACTTTCATGAATATGTAACACTTTACTGCATTTAACCAAGCTCACAGCTACTGGAAATTTACACACATCTTAGGTGGAAAGGATTCCCCCGTGTTTCCAGCACAGTAAATAGACATACCTCTTTTCAATCTCACAGTCATTTCCGCACCTCAAAGGGAGCTTGAGGGAAGAGAATCCTTCTGTTGGCATATACTGGATTGGAAAGATTTAATAAAAAGGGCTGGAGAAACATGCCTGAGTAGGAACAGGGTTGCACCAAAAGGATAAGACCTTTTGGGGCATAGATTGTTATACTGAGGAGACAGCATTTGGAAGAAGGTCTGGAGAACATGTGTCTGAGGATGCTAAGCAGGCATAGCATAGCATGAAGAATCTGGTAGTTACCCTGTTTAAGAACAGTTGGTGGAACTGAGTAGCTGCTGGTTGACAATGGGCAAGATATGGGGGGGAAGCACACATGTACCAGAGGACAGGGTGTTTCCAAATTGTTCTTCACCCCTCTGACCTCTCCTGTCCTCCTTCATGTCCTGTTGTGGCCATCACCAAGCAAGCATTTTGCTCATTCTAACCTCCCTTCCATGTATTTTCAGGGATTATTTTTTTATATTCTCCTCCAGCTGAGGACAGTTACCAGCAGGGACAAATCACCCCAAAAGTAATTCACATCCTGAACCCAGAAAGCTGCAATGACCTGGATGAAGAGACTGAGTGCACCCTCAGCAAGTTTGCTGATGATACCAAACTGGGAGGAAGGGCTGACACACTAGAGGCTGTGCTGCCATCCAGCAAGACCTGGACAGGCTGGAGGACTGGGCAGAGAAAAACTTGATGAAGTGCAACAAGGGCAAGTGCAGGGTCCTGCACCTGGGGAGGAATAACCCTGTACACCAGTACAGGTTAGGGAGAGCAGCATTGCAGAGACAGACCTGGGAGTTCTGGCTGACAACAGGTTGACCATGAGCCAGCAATGTGCCCTTGTGGCCAAGAAGGCCAATGGTACCTGGGGTGCATTAGGAAGAGTGTGACCAGCAGGTCGAGGGAGGTGATCGTCCCCCTCTGCTCTGCCCTGGTGAGGCCACATCTGGAGTTCTGTGTCCAGTTCTGGGCTCCCCAGTTGAAGAAGGACAAGGAATTACTGGAGAGAGTCCAGTGGAGGGACACAAAGATGATGAGGGGTCTGGAGCATCTTTCTTATGAGGAGACACTGAGAGAGCTGGGGCTGTTCAGCCTGGAGAAGAGAAGCTGAGAGGGGATCTCATCAATGCTGATAAATATCTCCAGGGTGGGTGTCAGAGGTTGGACCAGACTCTTTTCCGTGTTGCACAACAATAGGATGAGGGGCAACAGGCACAGACTGAAGCACAGGAGGTTCCATCTGAATATGAGGAGAAACTTCTTTTCTTTGAGGTGCCAGAGCCTGGCCCAGGCTGCCCAGAGCAGGTGTGGAGTCTCCTTCTCTGGAGACTGAGGGATTGAAGGCCTGGGCTCCTGGTGCGGGTAAACCAATAGACCCTTTATTTCCACAAGGCACTTACATTTATAGTTAGTAGCTGTTGTACACGCGTTTAGTTTTCTGTTTTAATTGGCTTATGCTAGCTGTTCACACGCTTAAATTTATCTTGCGATTGGTTTAGTTAATCTTGCACGCGCTCTGGCAGTTTGGCTAACACATTGTAAATATATTTTCTTGTACAAAAACATTCTGGTTTCTCATTCTATTTTGGTCAAGGTTGTTCCAGTAACTCAAGATGACTGTCTGTAAGATATTCCACAGGAAACTTTCAAAACCTGCCTGGACATGATCCTGTGTGATCTGTTCTGGTGAGCCCGCATTAGCAGGTGGGTTGGACTAGATCATCTCCAGAGGTCCCTTCCAACCCCAACCAGGCTGGGATTCTGTGACTTTAACAAGGGCTTTCAGGTATTCTGAAGAGGGCCCTTCTCACAGCCCTGCATTCCCTCAGCACCAGTACACTGACAGCCTCCATCTTAAGGCCCACTGCCATGCTTGACGCAAAGAATAGATCCCACTCTACTTCTTCCCAGGCACACCTCACCTGTGAGGTGAGCTGGACATGTTTTACACTGGGCTACGCTGGGTGGGGCTGGTTTGGTCTGTCCTGGACTACCCCTGGCCCCTCAGCTCGGCATCCCAGTCACTCACCTCACAGCCCTACTGTGAGTTGTTTGCAGTAGCTGCCACTACTCCAGCACAACAGGTTCCATGCCTGCAGTCAGACAAATGTTTTTTTCAAGTAAGCAAGATAATCCACCAACTCAGATTGTTGGGATTTAAAGGCATTGACTTTCCTCATCCTCAGGTGCTAAAACTATAATTATCCACAATATCTTGCACTATGTACCTCCCCATAGCAAATTAATGCCCTTGTTACAACTTTTCCCCAAACACATTTTAACTTTATTATCATAACCATCTTCTTAAACTCTTCATGACAGACTTTCTAGCCATTGGAAATACACACAGTATGTAACAAAGACATACTTAAGATGATACATAATCCACAGCAGTAGAAAGAAGTCTGGGACACTGGTTTGCGGTGATTAGGAACGACACATACCAGGACACAGACAGAAATTCACGCAGAGGCAGAGATCTTGTTCAGGAAGGAGTGCAGAGCCTGGCCAAGCCGAGAGCTGACCTAGGCCTAGGCTGCCTTCTTTATTCACCATTTACCATTTTATAGGATTTACAGGTACGGGCATGGACTAAGATGTTTACAAAAAAGTGTTTTTCCACTAATTGTTAATAAGAACACTCTAAACTCATGTGATGTTTGTCTCACTTGTATTTCCACTCATTCACAGACCAGGCCCAAGGACATTCACACATCCCATGCACTTGGGGGCGGTTATCCGGCCCAAGATACCATTCTCACGAGTTTGGCCTATAACTTTTTACAATTACAAGAAACGTACTTCAAAGTAATCTGTCCAAGGCCCTTATATATTATTATGTTAGTATTATGTCTTTGACTGTCCAGATGGTCATGTTAGTATTGATCTTCCTTTATCATCCAGGTGGCTGGAACCACACATCTTGCTTTCCAGCATCTTACTTTCCAACACCAGTTCTTGATTTTGAACCAATATTCAGATTATGGAGAGAGTTTTTATCCTCCATTGTCCCACAAGCACTCACTGGCAAATATGTCACTAGCATGTGCCTCTCTATACAACCCCATTCTACCATGAGGAAGCTGAGACTGTGCCTATCCCGATGTAGCTGTTCACAGACATGCCTAAGAGCAGCTATAAGCCAGATATGCTCAAAACCATTGTCTAAGTATATCCCAGTCATGCCTTGGGCCAACCTTGCAAGCCTCCTGTATTTCCAGGGGCAGAAAAAACAGATGAAGTACCCTCCTCATGGGAGCTACACTCTGCACCTGGAAGCAGAGCTGGGCTGTAAGGGCATAATCTTCATAAGTAGCTGAAGGCGAACACCAAACCTCTAGAGTTTGCTCACCCCCTAGCCCACTGTGCAATGCCAGAGTGGGATGCTTTGCTTAGCCCTGATCCACACTCTCTACAGGCTGACAGTGGTGATCCATACGACCACTATTATAGGAAAGCTGTTTCTGTTCTTTGTGATTGTTGCTTGCCAATATAGGTTTCATGGAGTATTCTCCACTAGTAAATTTTGTCCTCATCATTATGCAGGTAACCATCATCACAGAAATATGATAAAATTAATTTGAAGTGAATGGGGAACTTTAGAGTGTGTGTGTGCAGAGAAATGGAGTTTCAGACCAGACAATTAAAGACATGGGGAGTAGACGAGATGGAGATAAAAATATAATGTAGGGCTTAGGTAGCCACAGAGAAAGAAGTTTAAAAAGTCAAGGCAAAAAATAGATAACAACATGGAAAGCACTTCAGAGGAGGCTAAGTGAGGTCAGTTGTGTATTCAGGCACACTTGCACCTCTGGTGGTTGAAAGATTGCTTACCTGGACATTTGGAGAACAGGTGTGTTTCTGAATTAAGGTTGAAGCCTGAGTTAGAGACAAGAATCCCAGTTGCTTTCTCTTGGTATGGCCTGCTTTGAGAAGAGTCACTCCTAAGTTCCATATCATAAGAGGGGTATTTTCCCCTTAACCTTTTGAGACATTTAGCTGTGAAACACTAAGCTAGTTTGCAATGAGTCAATATAAAACAGCAACTCGATAAGACTAGTGTCGCGGTTGAGACGGACAAACGACATGGACCAAATTCTTTCAAGATGAAAGTAATAGGTGCCATTTATTGCTACAAGTGCATTTTTATACAATTCTACCAGTTCATGTGTCTTTTCACCATTGGTTACAAGTTACAGCACTAACATCTCATTGGTTAATTTTGCTATCATCCATGTTATTCTTCTATCCCCTTCTCTCTCACGGGTACATCTCTCCTCTCTCCGGATACTCCTTTACTCGCATCCTTCTCAAGGGTAAATCTTAATATCTCAAGGCTGATCTCTACTCTCATATTTTCTGTCAAGGATTCCACAGACCCGCTGCAGTTTCCCACAGGCTAGGAAACCAAAAAAGATGAAACAAATATAATAAACATTAAAACTTATTAATTAATGCTAACTTGTTATAATTTCAAAGGACAACTTTCAATTTATGAATCAAATTAGAAATATATAAGAAAAATAATTTTTACTCACAAGACCAGCTGATTAATCCTAAAGCTGGATCAAGGTATCACAATTATATTTACATCTGCTCAAACAGGATCAGCTAGATCAGGTTACACAGGACTGAGTCCAGACAGTCTTTGAATGTCTTCACAGATGGAGCCTCTACAGCCCATCTGGACAACCTGTCTCAGCATTTGATCAGCTTCACAGTAAAAAAATGGGGGTTTTGTGTCCAGATGGAATTTGATGTTTCTTAATTTGTCCCTGTCCTAGTTTTGTTAAAAACAAGACCGGTTCTCTTTTAGTGTTTTTTCTTTCAGCTCAGTTCTTCTTGGTGGCTGTACTTTTCTGAGTTTTAGCCTGCATATTTTTCCTCGGATGCTGTACTCAGTGCTGATAAGAGACCAACGGAATGCCGAAGAAGCTCATGTTTAGATTTATTACTATGGTAGCCAAGAAAGACTGATAAGTTTTCCCACGTTCCATTGTGAGAGGGGCGTGTTTGAGGAGGGGTGGATGGAACAGGTGACTAGAACTGACCAACTGAGTATTCCATCCCATAATCGTCATACCCCCTATATAAGAGGGCGATCACGAGGGTCACTCTCTCTTCAACCATGGCCGACATCTAGAGAGGACCCTGTCTGTCTGCCTGTGATCTACAGGCCTGAGGCCCTGCATCCTGCAACCAGGTTCCGTTTGCTGTGAAGTCCCGCCCATGACTTCGGGGGGCCTGAGCTGCACCTGCTGGAGCCGCCAGCTCTGCACACCCAGCTCCTGCTGCTGGAGTGGCGCCAACTCCACATCGAGCATTCAAGATTGGTTTTGTATATTTTAAATATATATTCTCTATTTATTAGTAGCATTAGTAAAACCCTTTAAAACCTTCCAACTTGAAGTCTAAGTCTCTCTTCCTTTTCCCTTATTTTTCCTGTCATCTTTCCAATCTAACAGAAGGGGTGGTAGGAGGTGAGGGGGTAACAGGGAGCGTCTGCCACGGTTTATTGCCACCTTGCTTTAAACCGTAACAGTCCTTATTGCCTCTTGGCCTATCAGTGGGCACTACTGACAAGAGTCTGGCTCCCTCATCTTTATTCTCTCCCATCAGGTACTTATACACATTGATAAGATTCCCCCTGAGCCTTCTTTCCTCCAGGTTGAAGAGTCCCACCTCTCCCAACCTTTCCTCATAAGAAAGATTCCCCTTAATCATCTTCATGGCTTTGACACAATTCCCAAGCTTCCCTGTTTCTCATTATGATTTTGTTAGGTCTCACATATAAGTTTATAGGTGTTATCACTCAAAGCACAGATGACTATACTCTTAAAAATGTATATATGTAATATATCCACACACATCATGTCGGTGCATATATTTTATTAAGAAATCGCCACCTGCTTTGTGAAATGCATGTGGCCCAGACACAGCTTGCCAGAGAGGCTGTATTGGAATGAAACGTTCCCTGGGAACCAAGTTTGGAAAGAGCAGCAGAGGGAAGTGACTGGAAATGATTTTTTTTTTTTTTTCAGTAGAGAATGGGGAAAGATAAGAAACACACATGAAGAAAGAAGGCTGCCTGAAAAGGAGTGGAAACAGATTGAGTGTCTGTGGTTCACAGAGGAGTATATGGATACCTGCCACTTTAACTGCATCCACTGAGCACCATCAAAAGGGTTAGATTTCCACTGGGTCACCAGACAGACCCCATTTGCAAAAGGGCCATGTAACATTTGTACATAGGAACCAGAAGGCTGACATGCAGGTATTATTACATATATTTATTGAATTAAAACACAGTGTGAAATTTCAGGTAAAATTCTGATAGAAAAAAAAAAAAAAAGATATTCCAGGAAAAAAATAGATCTTTGGACAGTTTTACATATGTGTTAAATTAACATTTCTGAATATTTCACTAGTATTCATATACTGAAAAAACCTTTTAATTGTATTTTGAGTCCATTAATTGTGGTGATGAGGAACGACGCATACAGACGCAGACAGAGACACACAGGCACAGAGCTCTTGTTAGCAGCAAGAGCAGAGCCAGGCAGAGCTGAGCTCTCTTTTATTAACAGTTCTCAATTTACATGTTTACAGATACAGGGCCGGACCAAGAGGTTAGACAGTTTTTTCAAAAAAATGTTATCCCAAACACACCACACTCATGTTGTGTCTGTTTTCAGTCACGTCCCCATGCATATCTTTTGGGCGGTGTTCCGACCCACTCATTCACAGACCAGGCCCAACATTCACACATCATACATATGGGGGCAGTTTTCCGACCTGAGATATCATTCTCACTGGCCTGGGCTATCACTCCTTACACTCATAAAAAACATACTGCTGTATAACCTGTCCAAGGCCCTTCAGCTAGAACCGCCCATGCTGCTGTTCCCACAATTAACAGTATACATTTATTTTGTAAACAGATTTATATGTTAGAGCCTTGCTTCTCTGCCAAAATTATTGTTAATTGCATTCCATGTTTATAAGGGAAATTACAAAATTAAAAGTTGCTTTATTCATTTCAAGATCATATAAATCGTATCGTATAAATATCGTATAAGATCGTATAAAATTGCATTCTTTAAAAGCAGCTCCCACTTCATGAATTAATCATATATGCAACTCAATTTATTTTAATGTTATCAGTCCTTTAAGCAATACTTCAATTAGGTTGTAAAAAGGAAGATATTCTAAAAAAATATGCATTTAACTGTGGGAAACTGCAGCGGGTCTGTGGAATCCTTGACAGAAAATATGAGAGTAGAGATCAGCCTTGAGATATTAAGATTTACCCTTGAGAAGGATGGGAGTAAAGGAGTATCCGGAGAGAGGAGAGATGTACCCGTGAGAGAGAAGGGGATAGAAGAATAACATGGATGATAGGAAAATTAAATGAGATGTTAGTGCTGTAACTTGTAACCAATAGTGAAAAGACACATGAACTGGTAGAATTGTATAAAAATGCACTTGTAGCAATAAATAGCATCTATTACTTTCATCTTGAAAGAACTTGGTCCATGTCGTTTGTCCGTCTCAACCGCAACATATGGTGACCCCGACGTGATCCTGCCTGAAGAGGATCTCGCATGACAAGGTGACAGCATGAAGCTGTGAACAGCCGAAGAAGAGCTGTGGAGACGGAGCCCGGTACAGCTGATAGAGCAGCCAAGGAGAGCTGCCGAAGATCCGGATCATTGAAAAGACACCTCGCTAAGGAGTAGGTGAGCTACCGGGAACATGGGGGGAAACTTATCTAAAGAAGAGGGTACTATATTATCCACATGGAAGCTGCTTCTGAAGAAGCAGGGTGTTAGCCTTCCGGAACTGACTTTAAGAAAAATGTTACTATGGGGCAAAGCACAAGGTTTAGAGGTTAATCCTGTGACAGCATTTAGTGTGTCACAATGGATGGACTTGGGGGATAAACTGTTTGACAGTGCTACCCAAGGGTCCAAGGAAGCAACTGAACTGTTAACGACGTGGCGCTTGTTATTAGATACTCTGAAAGAGTTAAAACAGCAACAGGCAGAGGTGGTGGAGGGGGATGGTCTTCCTGGCTCTCCTGGGCCAGATTCGGAGAAAAAAGCAAGATTAAGTGCAGAGAGAAATTCCATCAGAGTTCCAAACCCGAGCGGACGGAGGAAGAAATGCGGTCGACCCAATATGAGTGATAAAGCATACTTCAACTTTATTGCCCGAGATAGCGTGCATTTATACCAAATACCATAATTATGCATACTTGTCTCTATCTAATAGGCTAAGCACATTTACTTACTCCACCTACTTGGGTTTAGCTAGCTATGCGCATCCCGCATTCTTCTGACTCTTATCTCTTCAAGGATATCCTGACCCTGCCTTAGTTAGTACTTTTCCGTTCCCCCCTTTCCCACGGCCTAATAGACAAGCTAACTAAGGCCTACTTATGTCAACTAAAATGGGCTCTGCTCGTACAGTTGCTTGGTGGACTCATGTCCGTGCTCCTTGAGCCAATCCCCAACATCTCCCCCCTTTTCTTTTTTTAATGAGCAGAGCCTGCCCAAGTGTCTGCTCTAAAATCTTCTTAATACATGATATAGCACAACTCAAGCATATTAATGCAACTACTACTATGATTAAGAGAGCCAGAGCACTCTGCAAAAGCCCTTTTACCCATCCTCCTAGTCCAAACCAGTTTGTGAGGCCCTCTAAGCCAAAGAGGCCCACATCCTCTCTGATCTTCTGTGAATGGTCCGTAAGTTGTTTAATCTCCTTGTGGATGGATCTCGACTTATTCTGTAAATCCATACAGCACATTCCGTCAAATTCCTCACATCCATGGCCATGGGCTAATAACAAAAGTCTCCTGTGACTGTATTCTGCAGCGTAGCATGTCTTACAGAATCTACATCTAACAAAAGTCCACTTAAAGCCTTAGAAGTTCTGTTTATTTGCTTAACTAGCCAGCATCCTAATTTTTCTAAAATATTTAAAGCTTTAGTTGTGCCAACACTAGATACAAGAGATCCTAAAACCCTTACCCTGATCCTCAATAATCTACATTATCATCACGTTTTGACTCATATACACGCAAAAAGTGTTTTTCTCGTCTTGCTCTTCTGTGATCTATTATCATAGATACATTGGGCGTTAAGAGAGTTAATAGTCCCAAAATACACAGTCCTCCAACAGCATTAGAAGGAATTCCCGGTCAGGCTCTATCTTCACAGATCAAGAATACACCATACAGGAGGTTTTAGGGTCGCTGTCGATGACATCCCTTGCATTCTTCTGTGAAGCATTACACCGTCGAGTTTCATTTCTGTAGTCACCAAGGGTAGCATTAACATTTTGTAGTTTTGTCCATTCATGTTCTTGTATACTGTTCTGACACTTTTCACAAACCGGCTGAATACAAGCATCCATGGGCATAGATGCCAGCAATTCCAGTTCCTGTGGTTCGATGTCTGCTTCCAGGTGGCAATTAATCCAAAGTGCCGTGTTAGTATTATTACAGTTCGTTGCAATGCCTCTGCATCAACCACTATTTGAAACAGTCGTGTGATGCTGCTGTAGTCATCAAGGAAGACACCAACCAAGCATGTGTGGAACGTTTTTTCCAGAGACATCGTAGTTAGGCATATAGATGGTCAGTCATGTTGGCTAAAGTAATCCACATGTTAGTCTTTGTCTGTGCAGGCATCCAAAACACAGCAGCTGCAACAATCATTGTCAGGAAGATAACACAGGTTTCACGTTTCGTGCTGGCAACCATTGCAGCTCTTGATCTGTAAAAACATAAGCATAACCTCTCCCCCAGGTTATCAATTGGTGTGGCCTTTTCCATTGAACGTTAACTAGTGATTTGACCATAACTAATGCAGGTTCTTTCTGATTTAGCATGGTTTTGGGTCATACTTACAAAGTGTTTCATCACAGGGCAAATTTAGGCTGCACCACTTAGATATAAGTGATTCATCACATACAATCCTTTTGACAATACCCCTTTTTGTTTTAAAAACAAACAAACAAACAAACAAAACAAAACAAAACAAAAACACAGTTCAGAATCAGATACGTGCGTTGGATCTTGACTACGTACTCAAAATCACAAATCAAATTTAGAGGTTCCTCCTTAAAAATCTCTAAATAATTTAAAGCTGTGCCAAGTTCTGCTAATTGGGTTGAACTTTCAATAATTTTCACAGAATGATGCTAATCGCTATCTTCACGCTAAACCACTACAGCTTTATGAGACTGCCCAAAACCATCAACAAAAACTGTGCAAGTATGTAGGATCAGACCAAATACAAGTATGGCCTATGGCCTGATGTTAAAGACTTGCAGGTTTTGCAGCAATTTACATTTTACATTTATGCATGCCAAAAGCTGTGCTGTTAAGAAAACCAGCTAGTGCAATTGACAAAGACATAGATTACAAAATAAAAAAAAATCATAATTAAATTTCACAAATGGTGCATATATGACAAAAGGATCATGGCCTATTAAGACTTAAATTCATTCCCTGCATTTTCTTGATCAGAGTAACAATTGGTATATCAGTCTGTTAGCATTCTCATCATACTGTTGCACAATAGCCACAGGTTGTTTCATAGACAAATCTGCAAGTCCAATCGAATGCAGTCATCCTGTAAAGTTGTCATAAATTCATCCCTCAAAGTTTCTAACTCCATTTTGGCTGTCATATTTATTGGATATTGTTTTCCCTTATCGGATTGAAGTCCTGTTTCAGATTTCTCAGTGTAGTATTTGCTTTATCGAAACATTGGCTGTTAATACTAGTGGAAATACAGCATTCAAAAGTTCCTTGAAGATTTCTCACTTGCACAAGCAGATCTGCACCATCCAAGAAGCATCTTGTAGGATATGCAACTAAACAGAATTCTCAGAAAACGTTATTTGAGCTTACAATTTACTTAACAAATCCTGACCCAAGAGAGGTATAGGACTTTTAGGCAAATACAAGAATTCATGTATTAAAACTTTGTTCCAAATCTGGCATTCCGTTTGTCTCAAAAAACGGCCTTTCTTTTGTTGTCTCCCATGCCCTCAAAAACTAGCATGGTGAATTTACTAAGAAGTCTCGTACAATTAATTACCATAGGATAAGTCTATCAACAAATTTTTGGTTTAATTGTCCAGTTTCATTAGAAGTACGGGTCTGCTCAGGATGCCTTTAAACTTCACCCTCGGACTGCTCCATTCAGTATTATATCGCTGCAGTGGGGGGGAGAGAGAACCCCCCTTTCACTGCTTTAAAAGCGGGCCGCCAGGTTTTTCCAGTTGTTTTTTCTTTCTGTGCAGTGTAGATATAACCAGGGTCACGCAGCTGGCATAATGGCTGGTACGAAGTAGGAGGCTCTGGGAAACTTCTCAGTTACAATGAGCTGCACACAGGCCTGGGATATTTTGCTCTTTTGTTTTCCCATTTCATTCCAGCCATAATACACTTTATATGCAATTTCAAGTAGCTCAGCAATAGTTACATTCCTTAGCTCCATTTACCTTTTACAATTTAGAGATGTCAAAAAACATTATAAACCAGTATAATAAACATAAATCCATTAGTCTATTTTCCTAGATCCAAATCAGTTCACATTCCAGCAACCTTTACATACAACTTCATAACTTCATACAATACCCCAAGTTCACATCTATCATAGTATTTTAACAATTTAAATGCTTTTCTAACAATATAAGCGATTACTTTAATGTGTAAGGATGCATCCTAAGGGGGAGCAAGGTGGAATTTTAGCAGTGGAACCGGTTCCCATTTTGTAATTATCTCCCCAAACAAGATTCTTTTGGTACCGAATATGAATATACAAACTAAAATACTGAGCTCAGATACGAAAACCATATACCAAGTTCAAATAAGCAGATGGATCACACTTACACCAATTTAAGACAATATCTCAATTTTTTGCATTGCACCTTGAACCGCTTACTGCTCAGCCAGGTGGAGATACCCCTGGGTCTCCCTGACAAAATGGGTCAGTGCGCACTGGAGGCCCATTTGGCATCCGCCCCCCCCCGCAGCAAGCTGGACTGGGCAAGGCCTTTTATTAGTGTCTCATGTGGTGTGCTACAACTGTTATTCTAAAACCATGATTCTTCACTTGATGTGCATACAAAAAGGCCAAATTTAGTGCACCAAGATGAGAGACAGCCTGTCACAGAGTTGCGCAAGTCTGGATATTGGAATAAAGCTAGTACGCTAGAAAAAAAAAATATAACAGCTACTACACATAAAATCTTAACATCATGTTCACGCAGTAAGGAACTAAATTACTCATGATCTTTTGTACTATCACAAAACGCACCTTTTGAGTCAACCGATTCTCATGAATCTCTGTGAACCTACTGTACCATATAACAAAGACCTACCAAAATTGCAACATGCTTAAACAGATACCCACAAAGAAAACAGGCTAATAAGGAAAACATTGTGCAGACTTCGGCAAGTTTACTGTGACCTGTGTGTTATCAGTTAACTCTCTCTCAGCTGTCTGAAATGATTTAATGATCTCTTGTAGGGATTTATTTTGTCTTACTCTTCTCGCCCTAAAAACAACATTAATTGCAATAAGGTGTTATACTTCAAGATTCTATTCCCCGGACACTTTTCCCAATCATTTAACTTATACAGCAGCCACCATTAATTACAATATTTTACAAGATCTTCTTTCCTCATATTTTCAAGTGCTTCCCTATGTTTTGAAACACCTCCCAATACCGATTTTTTATGAACACGACTGAAAACAGTAATTTCTGACCCCACGGAAAAGCACAGGGCTGCTTGCAGCGTGAGTGGGAAAAGTGGAGAGAAAGTTTTACGGTGCACTTATACCACAAAGAAACAATTCTAACAACAACCAGTAAAACAATTAACTCACATTCCTGACAAGCTGCTTGACTTTCAGAGAGGCAATAAACAGCAGCACATAATATGCACTGTAAAACTCGCAAATAACATGTTGATAGCAAACTTTAGCATTCCCTACTGCCAATTCCAAAACCAGTGCTTCCTTAACTTCTAAGTTTTATACCCTGAGTCCCCAGGAGCACCCCCTTTCCCGTCACGATTATCATGACCACATTGCCGACTGTCAGATTCACTTGCTGTTAACTGATCTAATCTGTCACACAGTTCTGTTGTCCAGTTCTATTTTCAGTGACTTCTTCTGTTCTATTGTGGAAGTTAGAGGGTTAAAATGCAGGAAAAGCAGATTGGTAAAACTGGTAAAAGGACTGATAGTACACTTGTTTACGACTTTAGCATTCTCAGCTTTCACAGGTTCTTTGAGTAAGTTGTCTGACACCAATCCTCTGGACTTGCTGTTCTCACCAGGGTTAGATGATGGTACAGGAGGCTAACCGTTTGGCATTGTTCCTTCCCCCCGCCCCGGACTGCTGAACCATGGGGGATGCTGAAAGCACAGCAGGGGATGGAATAGGGAGGGTATCGCAGACACAAACCGGGTGAACTTCACCGCAACTTTCAGGATACTTATCAGGCTGCAACGCTGCAAAAATTCCGGCAGCAGCAGACCGTTCAAGCTTCCATGTAGTTACTAATGATTTAGCTTCTGTATCTCCATTGCTGACTTTATCCCATAATTTCTGCTCTATACTGTCCCAAAGTTCAAGTTTTGAGTCACTAATGCTCGTAACAGTCTTTTCAGGTTTTAATTGCTTCACTGTAGTATTTATCAGTTTCCAGATGGTTACAAGGCCGAGAATATATCTTTCGCGGTGACTAATTGCCTTCCACAACACAGTTCCCATCTTTTTCCAAGTCTCTATTTGAAAAACTCCTGACAGGTCAGCAGGATACCTATTGCCTCTGCACCAAGTTAATAGTCTTTTAAGGTTCTTCGCTGATAACGCAGATATGCCCGTTTCCATCGGCGGAGCGGAAGGCTCCATTTTGCCGAGTTTCTGTGAAGCTACCGCGGCTAAATTCTTTTCCACTTTATGACGCTTAATATTATTAATTACTTCCCTCCACGGTTTCATCAGTTTCTTAGCTGTTTTATCCTCGTCTATGACCATATCCCACAACACATCCCCTAATTTCCTCCACTCCTTCATCAAACAATAAATCAGGATCCTGAAAACACCCCTTAGTTTTCCCCGTTGCTACTAGACCAGCTAGCTGTTTAACGCAACTATAATCAACCCCCCGCTTTTCTAAAAAGCTTTGTAATAAATCTAGGGCTACGTCTAAATCCATTTCTCTGTTATTCATCATTTTAATCCGTTTCTCCGTTATTCATCATTTTAATCCATTTCTCCGTTATTCATCACTATAGTACGGTACCTCTTGCTAAATTAAGAGACCTCTTGCAGCCCATGTTTCCTGTAGCCCAGCACTGGCGAACTTCAGTCGGTTCAGGCTTCGGAGTCGACACACCGCAGCACAGTGCTCGGTCGCTCTTGCCCACCGGTCGCTGCTCTCCCGGCGCCTTTTGCTTCTATCCGCCACTTCAGGTCCCCTGTTCGGGCGCCAATTGCAGAGAGAAATTCCATCAGAGTTCCAAACCCGAGCGGACGGAGGAAGAAATGCAGCCGACTCAATATGAGTGATAAAGCATACTTCAACTTTATTGCCCAAGATAGCGTGCATTTATACCAAATACCATAATTATGCATACTTGTCTCTATCTAATAGGCTAAGCACTAAAAGGTTACATTTACTTACTCCACCTACTTGGGTTTAAGCTAGCTATGCGCATCCCGCATTCTTCTGACTCTTATCTCTTCAAGGATATCCTGACCCTGCCTTAGTTAGTACTTTTCCGTTCCCCCCTTTCCCACGGCCTAATAGACAAGCTAACTAAGGCCTACTTATGTCAACTAAAATGGGCTCTGCTCGTACAGTTGCTTGGTGGACTCATGTCCGTGCTCCTTGAGCCAATCCCCAACAATTAAGTACTGCTCCGACCCCCCCCCCCGTCACTAAAGATTCGTCAAAACCGCCCAAGTCCACATTATCTGACATGGATAAGGATCCGCGGCACTTAATTGGAAAGTTAAAAGGAATAAAGGAGGAGCGTACGTATATGTGGCCCCGAGATCAGAAAAAAATTATGAAAGACTCGTATACATATGTGTGGCCCCAAGATCAGAAAAAAACTATGAAAGAGTCGTATACATATGTGTGGCCCCGAGATCAGATAAAAGCTATGAAAGACTCACATGAAAAAACAGCGTTGGGTTATGTGCGATCTCGGGAAGGGGCCCTCGAAACACCAGTCGGAGCGGTGTGTTCAACCGACTGCTCCGCTGTCATCAATCATGGCTCAAACCTCTCCTCTACCATCATCAACCATGGTTCCGCCGTCTGCATCACCACCATTGATCACAGTTCAACCCTCTGCCCTGCCGCTATCAGTCGCAGAAGAAAAAAAATGGACATTTTTTTTTCCTATCCCCCCTTGCCTGGAGATTTAGGTGGGGAGGACACCCCCGTGGTGAGCCAGACCGAGCCAAATAACGTAATTCCTATGGATTTGGGTCCCCCCAACCTGCCCCCGCCTCCCTCCCATGCTGCTGAAAAGCAAATTCCTGAGGGTGGGGGTAGAGTTTCAGAGCGTAAACCAAACTTACCAAAAAGCTGGGATTTACCCCCAGTTTCGATTACAGTTAAACCACGGGACCCTGTGCGTTTCTGGAAGAGACACTAATTGACACACCACAACTACAGGCACGATAACTTTCTGAAATCTTGAGGCAGTCAACAGACCTCGCATATCAAGCTACGATAAAGGTGCCTGAAACCAACAATGCAGCCAAATCATTTGCAACTATTAATCAGGGTCCCAGTGAGAATTACATGCAATTTATTGACCATCTTCAAGAGTCCATCAATAAGCAGGTTGAAAACTTAGAAGCTAAGGAAGCATTGGTGCTGAAATTAGCAGTAGAGAATGCTAATGTTTGCTATCAACATGTTACCTGCAAGTTTTACAGTACATATTATGTGTTTCTGTGTATTGCCTCTCTGAAAATCAAGCAGCTTGTCAGGAATGTGAGTTAATTGTTTTACTAGTTGTTCTTCAGTGCGCCATAAAACTCTCTCGCCATTTTTCCCAGTCGTGCTGCAAGCAGCCTGTGTTTTCTACCCCTCCCTCCCCCTTCTCAAGGTTTTTACTTGCAAGATGGGGTCAGGAATAATTGTTTTCAGTTGTGTTCCTGAAAAATCAGTATTGGGAGGTGTTTTAAAACTTAGGAAAGCACTCAGAATTATGAGGAAGGAAGATCTTGTTAAATATTGGAATCAGTGTTCGCTGCTGTTTAAGTTAAATGATTGGGAAAAGTGTCCGGAGAATAGGATTTTGTTGCAATTAATGTTGTTTTTAAGGTGAGAAGAGCAGGACAAAATAAATCTCTACAAGAGATCATTAAATCATTTCAGACAGTTTTACAGCTGGAACGGTTTGAACGTCAACAAGCTGAGAGAGAATTAAGTGATAACACGCGGGTCACAGTAAACTTGCTAAAGTCTGCAAGGTGCTTTCCTCATTAACCTGTTTTCTTTGTGGGTATCGGTTTAAGCATGTTGCAATTTTGGTAGGTCTTTGTTATATGGTAAGATAAGTTCACAGTCTGTTAAATTATGAGAATCCGTTGACTCAAAATGTGCGTTTTGTGATAATACAGAAGATCATATGTAATTTAGTTCTTTACTGCGTGAATGTGATGGTAAAATTTTGTGTGTAGTAGCTGTCATTTTTTTTTCTTTTCTCTAGCATGCTACCTTTATTCCGGCATTCAGACTTGCGCAACTCTGTGACAGGCTGTGTCTCATCTCGGTGTGCTGGATTTGGTTTTTCCGTATGCACATCATGTAAAGAATCCTGGTTTTGGAATAACAGCTGTGGTGCACCAGATGAGACACTACAACAAAACAAAACAAAACAAAACAAAACAAAAAAGGCCTTGCCCAGTCCAGCTCGCTGTGGGGGCCGATGGGGCTCCAGCGCGCACTGACCTATTTTGTCAGGGAGACCCAGAGGTGCCTCCACCTGGCTGAGCAGTAAGCGGTTCAAAGGTGCAATGTGAAAATTGAGATATTGTCTTAAATTGGTGTGTGATCCATCTGCTTATTTGAACTTGTTATATGGTTTTCGTATCTGAGCTCAGTATTTTAGTTTGCATATTAATATTTGGTACCAAAAGAATCTTGTTTGGGGAGATAATTACAAAATGGGAACCGGTTCCACTGCTAAAATTCCACCTTGCTCCCCCTTAGGATGCATCCTTACACATTAGAGTAATCGCTTATATTGTTAGAAAAGCATTTAAATTGTTAAAATACTATGATAGATGTGAACTTGGGGTATTGTATGAAGTTATGAAGTTGTATGTAAAGGTTGCTGGAATGTGAACTGATTTGGATCTAGGAAAATAGACTAATGGATTTATGTTTATTATACTGGTTTATAATGTTTTTTGACATCTCTAAATTGTAAAAGGTAAATGGAGCTAAGGAATGTAACTATTGCTGAGCTACTTGAAATTGCATATAAAGTGTATTATGGCTGGAATGAAATGGGAAAACAAAAGAGCAAAATATCCCAGGCCTGTGTGCAGCTCATTGTAACTGAGAAGTTTCCCAGAGCCTCCTACTTTGTACCAGCCAGTATGCCAGCTGCGTGACCTTGGTTGTATCTAAAACTGCAGCAAGAAGAGAAAGAAAAAACAACTGGAAAAACCTGGCGGCCCGCTTTAAAGCAGAGAAAGGGGGGCTTTACTCCCCCCGCTCTGCCCTTTTTTTTTTTTCCCTGAAGTTATGTCATCCATTTTTTGTTGTGGCACTGTGTTGTTTTTCGGCTTTGAATCAGGGCTTGTTGGTGTTGTTTCTTTTTGCTTCTGTCTTGTTTCCTAGGTTTTGGCACATCTGGGGAAAAGAGCTCATAATTTTACCTCCTTGCTGAAGTCAGTCCTTTCACACTGGTCAGCTTTGGGGGGTCACAGTGTTCAGTGCTTCTCTGGGTCAGACTGGTACTGATTTGAGTGTGGAGTGGAGCCAGATTGGTTTGATGTGGAGTTCAACTGATGTGTTTTCATGCTGGGCTGTACGTCTTGCCATCTCAGATGGGGGCGAGAGGGAAGTTTTATTCCCCCCCGCACCCCTCCCCCAAGCAATATTACTGCTAGAGAGCTGTAATACTGCATGAAGGACTCTGAGGGTGAAATTTAAAGGCATCACCAGTGGATCCATAGTTCTAATGAAACTGGAAAATTAAACCAAAAATTTGTTAATAGACTTATTCTGTGGTAATTAGTTGTAAGTGACTTCTTAGTACATTCACCATGCTAGTTTTTGAGGTCATGAGAGAGAACGAAAGAAAGGCCGTATTTTGAGACCAATGGAATGCCAAATTTGGAACAAAGTTTAAATACATGAACTCTTATAGTTGTTAGAAACTCCTATACCTCTCCTAGGTTAAGATTTGTTAAGCAAATTGTAAGCTCAAATAACGTTTTCTGAGAATTCTGTTTAGTTGCGTAGCCTACAAGAAGCTGCTGGGATGGTGCAGATCTGCTTGTGCAAGTGAGAAATCTCCAAGGAAATTTCGAATGCTGTATTTCCACCAGTATTAACAGCCAGTGTCTCGATAAAGCAAATACTACACTGATAGAACTGAAACAGGACTTCGATCCGGTAAGGGAAAATATATCCAATAAATATGACAGCTAAAATGGAGTTGGAGGTTTTGAGGAATAAATTTATGACAACCTTACAGGTTGACTGCATTCGATTGGACTTGCAGATTTGTCTATTTATAGCTACAACATAGAAACAACCTGTGGCTATTTTGAGACAGTATGATGAGAATGCTAACAGACTGCTTGTTACTCTGATCAAGAAATGCAGGGAATGAATTTAAGTCTCAATAGGCCACAATCCTTTTGCCATATATGTACCATTTGTGAAATTTAATTCTGATTTTTTATTTGCAATCTATGTCCTTGCAAATTGCACTAGTTGGTTTTCTTAACAGCACAGCTTTTGGCATGCATAAATGTAAATTGCTGCAGAACCTGCAAGTCTTCAACATCAGGTCACAGACCACACGTGTATCTGGTCTGATCCTACATACTTGCACACTTTTTGTTGGTGGTTCTGGGCAGTCTCATAAAGCTGTAGTGGTTTGGTGTGAAGATAACAGTTGGCATCATTCTGTAAAGATTATTGAAGGTTCAACACAAGTAGCAGAACTTGGCGCAGCTTTACATTACTTAGAGCTTGTTAAGGAGGAACCTCTAAACTTGATTTGTGATTTTGAGTACGTAGTCAAGGTCCAATGCACGTATCTGATTCTGAACTGGTTTTTGTTTTTAAACAAAAAGGGGGGAGAAGTAGGGAAAACACCACAAAACCAGTTGTCAAAAGCATTGTATGTGATGAATCACTTGTATCTAAGTGGTGCAGCCCAAATTTGCCCTGTGATGAAACACTTTGCAAGTGTGACCCAAAACCATGCTAAATCAGAAAGAACCTACATTAGTTATGGTCAAATCACTTGTTAATGTCAAATGGAAAAGGCCCCATCAATTGATAACCTGGGGAAAAGGTTATGCTTGTGTCATTACAGGCCAAGGATCGAAGTGGTTTCCCACGAAATGGGTCAAGCCATGGCTGAATAAAGACAACAAAGATTCAACGGATGCAGACAAACAGGAGGGAGAGAAGTTGTGAGGTCTGTTTCAGATGTAAACCATGGATCCTAATTCAGTGTTATAGATGCTCACAGACCTGGTGGTCTAGAAGCCCATTAGCAAGCAGGTGGTGTACCTTCTGTGGAGAATGGCAATTTGAACAAACAGCAGGAGAGCCAAAAGGGCGATATTGCACTTAGATAGTCAATGCAAAGATGAGGTAAAATTATGAGACATTCCTACCATAGTATATACTGCACTCTTTCTCTCTAGTTTAGCAGCTAGTAAAGCTTTAGGAGGCATATCAAAGTTAAGCTGTTGGTCTCTTAAATAGGTTTATCTAAGTTCTAAAGGGGGAATTGTGGATGGGTGCGGAGAGAAATCCCATCAGAGTTCCAGACCCGAGCGGACGGAGGAAGAAATGCAGCCGACTCAATATGAGTGATAAAGCATACTTCAACTTTATTGCCCGAGATAGCGTGCATTTATACCAAATACCATAATTATGCATACTTGTCTCTATCTAATAGGCTAAGCACTAAAAGGTTACATTTACTTACTCCACCTACTTGGGTTTAGCTAGCTATGCGCATCCCGCATTCTTCTGACTCTTATCTCTTCAAAAATATCCTGACCCTGCCTTAGTTAGTACTTTTCCGTTCCCCCCTTTCCCACGGCCTAATAGACAAGCTAACTAAGGCCTACTTATGTCAACTAAAATGGGCTCTGCTCGTACAGTTGCTTGGTGGACTCATGTCCGTGCTCCTTGAGCCAATCCCCGACAGATGGGTTTCTATTAGATGGAGATTTGTTATTGAACTAGCCAGGCCCAAAGGAATTTCAAGGCCACCTCGGAAAGCTGAAAACAGGACCTGCCGTGGGAGAGAGGCATTTCTACAATAACAAGGCCTCAACATGACATAAATCAACGGACCTATCAGCAGTGAGAGTCCAGCGCGTAGACAACTTGTGAACATAGATGATATCCAATTAGTGAATGCGTGATTGGAGCATGGAGGCGTGATCAAAGAATAGTTGTATATATAAAGAGGCTTGTTTCTCTAATAAATGACTCTAGCATGATTCACATTGAATCAGAGCGCAGGGTCCTTTATTCGCTCCAACACTAGGGTTTTGGAGCTGGGGAAATAGAAGATCAGAAGCCCGCTACACTCCAACTGAAAAAGAGATGCTAGCAGCCTATGAGGGAGTTTGAGTCGCTTCAGAAATTGTTGGTACAGAGGCATGTCTCATCTTGGAACCGCAATTGCCTGTGATACACTGTTTTTTCAAAGGAAACATCCCCTCTACACAACACGTAACTGATGCTAAATGGAGTAAGTAGGTAGAGGTGATCATGCAACAGGCTCAAGTGGGGAAATCCCAACCACCAAGTAATCCTGGAAGAGATCATGGACTGGCCAGAAGGGAGACATTTTGGAGCATCTCCTGAGGAGGTGGTTCATCCCCAAGAGGCACCACCGTATAATCAGTTATCAGAAGATAAAAGGCATTTTTCTTTGTTTACTGATGGATCCTGTCATGTTGTAGGAAACCATCAGAAGCGGAAAACTGCTGTGTGGAGTCCCACATGATAAGTCATTGAATCCACTGAAGAAGATGATGAGTCAAGTCAGTTTGCTGAAATGAAAGCCATCCAACTAGCCCTAGAGATTGCTGAATAAGAAAACTGGCCATACTCTATCTCTATACTGACTCCTGGATGGCGGTTAATGCCCTATGGGGGTAACTATAACAGTAGAAGAACAATTGGCAGCACAGGGTGTGGTAGATGCACAAACCCCCTCTCTCCCCCTCCCTTCCTTCCATATGGAAGGTGCAGACACATCTACCCCCTCCTCTCCTGCAATGGGGTTAACAGCTTCTTTTGTTTGACCCCAGAGCCCATTGGCCAGGGTCATTAAGAGAGAAGAGGAGGGGGTGCAGAGGTGCCAAGGAGCCCCTGGGAGCCCACAGCCAGAGTGGGGGTGCAGAGAAGCTTCTGGAATGTCTACAGTCAGATCTGACAAGGCTACATAAACGAGACCCCCGCCGAGGTTTTGCTGCCGGTTGTGCGGACCTCTTGGAGCGTGGGCCAAAGGCTGCGGCTGAGAGCCCTCCCCCTTAGGCAGAATGGCTGCCTAAGGTAATCTCCTGGGACCGGGATTCCCCCACCGAGCCACGTGGGTGAGTGATAAAACTTCTTTAATAATTCCTCGCAGGATCGCGGGTGCTTGTTCCGTGCTTAAATATAAGCACATGTATTTTCTTTAATAATTCCTTGCCAGATTCAGGCAAGTGTATACTTTTCCCGGAGTCATGGACGGCTCTGGCATTGTTTTGGTGAGCCATGTGTATGCACACTGTGGATCTCCATTGTTATTATTTGCTGCACCTCAATAATTACCTCGACTGATACTCGAACCTGTATTTATGTCACTATTGGAGAGCTAAAACCCCGTCTTCCACCAGTTAATCTGCTGCACCTTCTTTACTGAATAAAAGTTTGTTTTGGACCCTGTTGTCCATCTAAACTAACTTCAGGGTGCCTCTGTGACACAGGGGTAACTCATCTGAGCTGCTGCATTGTGGCAGGACGTTACTGCCTGGGTAGAAAACTTTGCTCTAAAGGTATGCCATGTAGATGCTCAAATGCTCAAAAGCCACACCGCTGAAGAACATTGAAAAAATGCAAACAAGTAAACAAGGCTGTCAAAACTCAAGTGGCTCAGGTGGACCTGCACTGCAATGCTACAGCCTGTACAGGCTGTCAAAAATGCTCCAGATGGGTTGTTATAACCCAAGTGCAGGACCCAGCACTTGGCCTTGTTAAACCTCATACAATTGGCCTCAGCCCAATGATCCAGCCAGTCCAGATCCCTCTGTATGGCCTTCCTACCCTCCAGCAGATCAACACTCCCACCTAGTTTAGTGTCATCTGCAAACTTAGGGAGGGTGCACTCAATCCTCTCATCCAGATCATTGATAAAGAGATTAAACAGAACTGGCCCCAATACTGAGTCCTGGGGAACACCACTTGTGACCAGTCACCAACTGGATTTGGCTCCGTTCACCACAACTCTTTGGGCTCAGCCCTCCAGCCAGTTCTTTATCCATCACAGATACACCCATCCAGGCCATGAGCTGCAGCTTCTCCAGGAGATGCTGTGGGATATGGTGCCAAAGGCTTTACTGAAGTCTAAGTACACAACATCCACAGCCTTTCCCTCATCTACTAGTTGGATCACCTTTTCGTAGAAGGAGATCAGTTTGGTCAAGCAGGACCTGCCTTTCATAAACCCATGTTGACTGGGTCTGATCACTTGTTTATCTTGTATGTGCCACTCAGGATGATCTGTTCCATGACCTTCCCTGGCACCGAGGTCAGACTGACAGATGTATAGTTCCCCAGATCCTCCTTCTGGCCCTTTTTGTAGAGGGGCATCACATTTGCCAACTTTCAGTCAAGTGGGTCCTCCCCAGTTATCCAGGATTGCTGATAGATAATTGGCAGTTGCTTAGTGATCACCTCTGCCAGCTCCCTCAGCACCCTTGGGTGTATCCCATCTGGCCTCATAGACTTGTGGGTGTCCAAGTGGTGTAGCAGGTCACTAACCATTTCCCCTTGGATTATTGGGGCTTCATTCTGCTCCCCAGCCTTGTCTTCTGGTTCAGGGGGCTGGGTACCTGGAGCACAACTGGTCTGACTATTATATACTGAAAGCTCCAAGTTACCTGTGTGTCCAAAAGTTGGCTCTAGAATGACACCCTACCTCCTGACAACACTGACGAGGCTCAGTACAGCTCAGCATCTGCCCTTTCCAGTCACCGCAACTCACCTCAGGACCTTAGGAACTGAGCAATGAGATTATTCACTTGGGAGGTAGAGTAGGAAAATTCAAATTCCCCAGCCTTAGGAGAGAAATTAACCTGTCCAGTTTTATATCAATCTCTAGCTAGCAATAAAATGGGAAACAACCTCCTCTGGACATGTTTTCTGGAAAAGTGATGGCTTCTGTACCTATTTAAAGACAATGATTCAGCCATCATTCATAGCTGGAGATACATGGCTTCTCGCAACACAGTAGAGGTGAATCCCTGAATTTGCACTTAAATTGGAAGGTATCCAAGTGTACCCTGGCCATGTCCCAACTCCAAGGACAGGAGCATCTTCGTGCAGATGAGATAAAATGTGTTTCCAAAGTGAAGAGTGGGAGCAGAAGGAGAGAAGGATGAGCTTTATGCAAGCTGGCAGCTCAGCTGATAAGTAATCAGAGAGGGCCGGGGCTGAGTGTCACATCTTTGCTCAAAACTCCTTGCCAGCTACTGCTGGCAACTTCCTGTCCATCGTGCTCAGTTTTGTGGCTGACCATTGTAGGCATCCAGGGTACTGTCATAGAGTCACCTTATTTCTCTGAAGTCAGCACCACCACTGACAGGTTCAGGCCATGCTTTATTTTCCCCACTTCTCTTGTGCATATCTAGCTCTCCTCTGACCACAAGCTGAACTAAATGAGGTACCTGACTGAAAAAAGAATTTTGTTGCTGCTGTTATTGGTAGCACAGTTTTCAGTTAGATTACTTCTTTACTCTGGATACTGTACAAAGGCTAGGGAGAAGGAGGAGGAATGAGCAACCACAAGGTAAGGAGTGGAACAACCCTTTGTGTTGACCATGTAATCACAGCCTCACTTTCTCCCCAAAACCTCAACAAAACAAAATGTACAGACAGCATGTTCACAAATAGTAGGATTCACCTTCCTCTAATACATGCACTTCCACAGAAATTAATTTATTTGTGCTAAGTACCTATTTTGAAAATGTGTATGACAAAAAACTGCTCAAAATACCCAATGGGACAGAGAGGTAGACTGTTTCTTGAGGGGAGGCGGCCCTCCCAGTGTTTCTGCTAGCCTTCACCATAGCACATATGTCCTGGCTTGTTAAAAACAAGTTTCTCTTTTAGTGAATTTGCCTGTCAGCTAAAGCCTTCATATTAGCTGCATTTTCCTGGAGAACCAGATACGTGTTTTGATAAACCTAGCAATGGAGTGCAAAGTTATTGATAAGCACGGATGGACATCTCACGAGAGGGGCAACGAGAAACAAGTGACCAAGAAACTGACTGTGTATAACATTCCATTCACGTGAATACTTCATATAAAAGTGGGAGATCACGAGGATCTCGTCCCTTTTTCCCTTCTGCTTATGGCCGACATTAGGAGAGGACCTTGCTAGTTGTCCCTGCGAACTGAGGCCCAGTGAGAGACTGAATCCAGCTCCGGTTGGCTGCGGAGTCCAGTCCAGGACTTCGGGTGCCGGCTCTGCAGTTGCTGAGACTTTCAAGATTGGTTTTGTATATTTTGTATTATTTTCTCTATTCTTATTACTAATAAGTTATAATAATAACTTATTACTAATAAGCATTAGTAAAACATTGTTAATTTTTCCAACTCTCTTATCTCTGTCCTTTTTTCCCTCCTGATCACCTGTCCTGAGTGGGAAGGGGGGAGAGGGAGGGGTAAAAGGGGGAAGGGGGCGGGGAGAGGAGGTTAACGATATATCTGCCAGGGTTTTATTGTCATCCTGTTGGAACGATAAAGGACTCAGCATTCCGATTCAATGTGAATCATGCAAAGCCATTTATTACAGAAACAAGCCTCCTTATATATGCAACTATATTCTAATCACGCGTCCACGCTCCAAGCATGGATTCGCTAAATGAGTATCATGGGCTGTCCACGCGCTGGAGTCTCACTGATGATATGTCCGATGACTCACGCCATGTTGGGGCCCTGTATGCCCCTCTTTCTCACAGCAGATTCTGTTCTCAGCTTCTCGAAGTGGCCTTGAGATTCCTTTGAGCCTGGCTAATTCAACAACAAATCTTTATCTGTCAAAACCCCTCCACATCACCCCGCAATCTAAACCCTCGACAGATAATTGGTGCCCAATGTGGGGCAAGAGAAAGGGGTAAATTTGGAGATTTTTGGCTTTTCTACTGCTCTGATGTACCTTTCAATTTTCTTGGCACGGTGCCTACTCATAGAGTTGTGATACTCGTGCGTCTGTTTGCTTTGGACATTATCTAGTGGTAAAAAAGCAAATTACACTGATTTAAAGATGTTATGGCATAAGTTGTATCAGTTATTTTCTACATTGTGTTCAGTGATCCCATATCTGTGCTGGGCCTTCTTTCTGAATCGAAGTATTCATTATATAACAACAAGAAACTGGACTATGGTTATGATGATGCTGTGTGGTTTGGCACTGGTTTATTTCATTATGCTGCAGCCACTAATGAATTTCTACTCATTTCTGCTTTACCTTGAAAAGCCTCCAGGAGAGATAAGAGAGCAGTACGGCTCTGTGTTTGCTAATTGGTCGAGCGAATCTTTAGAAAGGCTGACTAACAATACTTTCGTTTTTTCGCTAGGACAGTTCGCAAATGTTTTAGAGAGCTTTGAATATCCTTGGAGTTTTGATAGAACTGTGATGGTGTTATCTGGTTTGCTGAATGTGTGTCAGTTTGTGCTTCTGTTAAGAGAAATGAGGTTCAACAGGAGGTTTGCGTCTCTTTGTTGTCCTGAGATTTGCGGTGCATCTTTGGAAGCTTTAGCAAAAAGCACTCCGAGCTGCTCGAGAAAGAGCAAAACAGCAAAAGCTGCCGCTGCAGCCACTGCCCCTCCAACGGCGGCTTCGCAGGCTGAAGCTACAGCTCCTCCGCAGAGTTCCTCTGCCAAGGTCGCTGCAGATAACATTACTTCTCCAGCCTCAAAGGCTAACAAGGCAGCCCCCCCTTCTTCACACACTGGGCACTGTTGCTGCTGTAACCACAGCAATCACTGTGACAGTCATTCAAACTCTGGAAATAAATCAAATGATGGTGAACCCATATCAGCATCAGTTGCCGGTTGTAAGAAAGTCACTAGAAAGGCCACCTGTGCAGCAGATGATGGCACAGGGCCAACATCAACCCAAGGTGCACCATCAGGACAGGGAGGAGATGAAGTGACCACCACTCGGTCCTTTTCTCCAGGTGAGCTGAGAGATCTGCGAAAAAACTTTAGTCGTCGTGAAGGCGAGAATATTTTAACCTGGCTGCTCCGATGCTGGGACAATGGGGCAGAAACAATTGAATTGGAAGGTGGTAAAGCCAGGCAGCTGGGATCTCTGTCAAGAGATTCCACCATTGATAGGGCAATATCGAGAGAGTCTAATGCCACTACTCTCTGGACCTGTATCTTGGCAGCTATGAGAGTATGATTTCCCTACAAGGAAGACTGTATATGCACGTTAGGGAAATTGAATACTATGGAGAGAGGTATTCAGTTCCTGAGAGAATTAGCTGTGTGAGAGGTCATCTATTTTGGACCAAACAGCCAAGAGGGGACAGACCCAGATAGAATCAATTGTACATGACCTCTGTGGTGCAGATTTGTACAAAGTGCCCCCCCTGCATATGCTAAGTCATTGGCAGGAATGGTCTGGTCAGCTAGAGGTCTACAAGAGATTAATGAAGTGATTGAGCAGCTCCGGAACTTTGAGGACAGCCTTGCTGGTTCTCTACGGGCTTGTGTCTCTGTTGTGGAGAAACTGTGTGAAAAATCTGATGACCGGTTTGAAAAGCTGTTTCAAGAAATCAAAGAACTCAGAGAAGACACGTACCATTCACAACCTGCACGAACCTATGTTTCAGCTATTAGGAAAAGGCATTTCCAATCTCGAGAGAGAGGACAGAGGCAGCCCACAAAAAGAGGTTCACTGTGGTTCCTCCTACATGAGCAGGGAGAAAACATGAATAAGTGGCATGGAAGACCTACCTCAGAACTTCAAGAACAAGTACGTGAGCTAAAAGGAAAAACTCCTAGGAAGGTGGCTGCTCCAGTTTACAAAAGGAGCAGAAGAGATTCTGATGCTCTCGAAGGAACCTCTAATTCACACCCAGAGACTGTGCAAAACAGAAATTAGAGGTGCCCTGCCTCCAACCAGGTGGAGGAAAGGGATAACAGAGTTTATTGGACTGTACAAATACGATGGCCTGGTACAACACACCTCCAGGAGTACAAAGCTTTAGTGGACACTGGTGCTCAGTGCACAATAATTCCTTCTAATTATAAAGGAACGCAATCCATCAATATTGTTGGAGTGACTGGGGGATCCCAGGAACTGACTGTTGCAGAGGTTGAAATGAGCCTAACTGGAAAAAACTGGCAAAAGCATCCCATTGTGACTGGTCCAGATGCTCCGTGCATCCTTGGCATAGACTACCTCAGGAGAGGGTATTTCAAGGACCCAAAAGGGTATAGGTGGGCATTTGGTGTAGCAGCTGTGGACACTGAGAAAATTGAACAGCTGTCTGATTTGCCTGGTCTTTCAGATGACCCTTCTGTTGTAGGACTGCTGATGGTTGACGATCAGCAGGTGCCAATTGCTACCACAACAGTGCATCGCCAGCAATATCGCACCAACCGAGACTCTTTGATTCCGATCCAGAAGTTGATCCGTCAATTGGAAAGCCAGGGTGTGGTCAGTAAGACTCGCTCACCTTTTAACAGCCCAATCTGGCCAGTACATAAGTCTAGTGACGAGTGGAGACTAACTGTAGACTATCGTGGCCTGAATGAAGTTACACCACCACTGAGTGCTGCTGTGCCTGACATGCTAGAACTGCAATTTGAACTGGAGTCAAAGGCAGCTCAGTGGTATGCTACAATTGACATTGCTAATGCATTTTTCTCTATTCCTGTAGCAGCAGAGTGCAGGCCGCAGTTTGCTTTCACCTGGAGGGGCATCCAGTACACATGGAATCACTTGCCCCAGGGGTGGAAACACAGTCCTACCATCTGCCATGGACTGATCCAGACCACGCTGGAGCAAGGTAAAGCTCCAGAACACTTGCAATATATTGATGACATCATCGTATGGGGCAACACAGCAAAAGAAGTCTTCGAGAAAGGTGAGAGAATAATTCAGATTCTTTTGGATGCTGGTTTTGCCATAAAACGAAGCAAGGTCAAGGGACCTGCACAAGAGATACAGTTTTTAGGAATAAAATGGCAAGATGGCCGTCATCAGATCCCAATGGATGTGATCAACAAAATTGCAGCTATGTCTCCACCTACTAATAAAAAGGAGACACAGACTTTCTTGGGCATTGTAGGTTTTTGGAGAATGCATATTCCTGACTACAGCCAGATTGTGAGCCCTCTCTATCGAGTGACTCATAAAAAGAACCAATTTGAGTGGGGCCTTCGAACAAATGAAGCGTGAGATAACTCATGCGGTGGCCCTTGGACCAGTTTGGACTGGTCTAGATGTTAAAAATGTGCTCTACACCGCAGCCGGAGATAATGGACTTACCTGGAGCCTCTGGCAGAAAGCACCAGGAGAAACCCGAGGTCGACCCTTAGGTTTTTGGAGTCAAGGATACAAAGGATCTGAGGCCAACTATACTCCAACTGAAAAAGAAATACTAGCAGCATATGAAGGAGTTCAAGCTGCTTCAGAAGTGACTGGTACTGAAGCACAGCTCCTCCTAGCACCTCGACTGCCGGTGCTGAGCTGGATGTTCAAAGGGACAAACACATCATGCAACCCTCTACACATCATGCAACCGAAGTTACGTGGAGTAAATGGATTGCATTGATCACGCAACGAGCTCAAATTGGAAATCCCAGTCGCCCAGGGATCTTAGAAGTGATTACAGACTGGCCCAAAAGCAAAGACTTTGGGATGTCTCCAGATGAGGAGGAAGTAACATGTGCTGAAGAAGCACCACCGTATAATACTCTTTCAGAGACTGAAAAGCAGTATGCACTGTTCACAGATGGATCCTGTCGCCTTGCAGGAAAACATCGAAGGTGGAAAACTGCTGTGTGGAGTCCCACACAACAAGTTACAGAAGCCACTGAAGGACAAGGTGAATCCAGTCAATTTGCAGAAGTGAAAGCCATCCAGCTGGCTTTGGACATTGCTGAACGAGAGAAGTGGCCAATACTTTATCTCTATACTGACTCATGGATGGTAGCAAATGACCTGTGGGGGTGGCTACAGCAATGGAAGAAAAGCAACTGGCAGCGCAGAGGTAAACCCATTTGGGCTGCCACACTGTGACAAGACATTGCTGCTCGGCTAGAGAGCCTGCCTGTGAAAGTTCGTCATGTAGATGCTCATGTGCCTAGAAGTCGAGCCACCGAGGAACATCTAAACAACCAACAAGCGGATCAAGCTGCTAAGATTAAAGTAGCTGAGGTGGACTTGAACTGGAAACATAAAGGTGAACTGTTCCTAGCTCGGTGGGCCCATGATGCTTCAGGGCATCAAGGCAGAGATGCAACATATAAATGGGCTCGCGATCGAGGGGTGGATTTAACTATGGACACTCTTTCACAGGTTATTCATGAATGTGAGACTTGTGCTGAAATCAAACAAGCGAAACGGTTAAAGCCTGTATGGTATGGGGGGTGATGGTTAAAGTATAAGTATGGAGAAGCTTGGCAGATTGATTATATTACACTTCCACAAACACGTCAAGGTAAGTGTTATGTACTTACAATGGTGGAAGCAACCACTGGATGTTTGGAAACATATGCCGTACCTCATGCTACAGCCCGAAATACCATCTTGGGGCTTGAAAAGCAAGTCCTTTGGCGACATGGTACGCCAGAAAGAATTGAATCAGACAATGGTACTCATTTCAAAAACAGTCTTATAGACAATTGGGCCAAAGAACATGGTATTGAGTGGGTATATCATATTCCATATCATGCACCAGCCTCTGGGAAAATTGAAAGGTACAATGGTTTGCTAAAAACTACACTAAAGGCACTGGGTGGTGGAACCTTTAAAAACTGGGATTCACATTTAGCAAAAGCCACTTGGTTGGTCAACACCAGGGGATCAACCAATCGAGCCGGGCCTGCCCAATCAGAAATTCTTCATACTGTGGAAGCATATAAAGTCTCTGTAGTACACATGAAAAACATGTTAGGAAAGGCAGTCTGGGTTACTCCTGCCTCAGGCAAAGGCAAGCCCATTCGTGGGATTGTTTTTGCCCAGGGACCTGGCAGCACCTGGTGGGTGATGCTTAAGGATGGAGAAGTTCGGTGTATACCTCAAGGGGATTTGATTCTAGGTGAAAATATTCAATACTGAACTGCATGATGTGAATTGCCATACTAACAGTGTTTACTAAGTGTCTTTCAGATCAAGACAGTGATGATGAAAACAGAGCTAGCTTCTTTGAATGGCGCCTGACAACTTCTTCGAAGTTGATGTCTTTAACCCACAAACAGTAGTCATGAGATGCACTTGTACCATTTTTCCTGCCCTGGGAGACTGTTGTGACAAAATGAACTTAATGAACTTTTCAAAGGATGGTCCACTGATTAAGATAAATTACTACTGTGTATATATGTACATGTGTGTGTATACATATATATAGTAGTAATGATTAATTAGATTGTATTGATAGATTGTATTGATAAGGTTTAAGTGTTCTGTGAATGGCATATTATAAGGGGTGGAATCTGTCCTGGTTTTGTTAAAAAACAAGTTTCTCTTTTAGTGAATTTGCCTGTCAGCTAAAGCTTCATATTAGCTGCATTTTCCTGGAAAACCAGATACATGTTTTGGTAAACATAGCAATGGAATGCGAAGTTATTGATAAGCATGGAAGGACATCTCGCAAGAGGAGCAATGAGAAACCGGTGACCAAGAAACTGACCAACTGTGTATAACATTCCATTCACGTGAATACTTCATATAAAAGTGGGAGATCACGAGGATCTCGTCCCTTTTTTTGCCTTCTTTTCCTTTCTGCTTATGGCCGACATTAGCAGAGGACCTCGATAGTCGTCCCTGAGAACTGAGGCCTAGTGAGAGACTGAATCCAGCTCCGATTGGCTGCAGAGTCCAGTCCAGGACTTCGGGTGCCGGCTCTGCAGTTGCTGAGACTTTCAAGATTGGTTTTGTATATTTTGTATATTTTCTCTGTTCTTATTAGTAGCATTAGTAAAACATTGTTAATTTTTCCAACTCTCTTCTCTCTGTCCTTCTTTTCCTCCTGATCGCCTGTCCTGAGTGGGAAGGGGGGAGAGGGAGGGCCAAAAGGGGGGGAAGAGGTTAACAACACATCTGCCAGGGTTTTATTGTCACCCCGCAATCTAAACCCTCGACAATCCCTACAAATCAATGGGACCTGATGGGATTCATCCAAGGGTGCTTAAAGAGCTGGCTGACGTCATAGCGAGACCTCTCTCTGTGATTTTTGAGCACTCTTGAGAATGTGGAGAGGTCCTGGATGACTGAAAACTGGCAAACATTGTCCTAATCTACAAGAAGGGCAACAGGGATGACACTGGCAACAACAGGCCTGTCAAACTCACTTCTGAAGAGGTAAGTGAGGATGTGGTGCAAGGCCCACCTATGAGGTCACATAGAAAGAGGCAGTTGACCCCATGCCTCAAGACCGCCACCAATAAGAAAGAAAGAAAGGTAACTGTAGTAGGCAATTCCCTTCTGAGAGAGACAGAGGGTCCAGTCTGCAGAGCTGACCCTCATTGTAGGGAAGAGTGCAGTCTACCTGGAGCTCGGATCAGGGACATCACCAGGACACTACCCAACCTGGTGCACCCCACAGACTACTACCCACTGCTGATCTTCCAGACAGATGGGGAGGAGGCTGCATCCTGCAGGCTGACAGGAGTGAAGAAAGATTTCAAGGCCTTGGGACGGATGGTAAAAGAGTCTGGGGCTCAAGTGATTTTTTCTTCCCTCCTTCCAGTTTTGGGTGATGACATGGGATGGTATAGAAAAATTCAGTCTGTACACAATTGGCTACAGGACTGGTGCTACAGGCAGGATTCTTTTATAATGGCTGTTTTTACAAGACACCAGTCTGGACAGTGATGCACGGGAAAGGTTTATCTCGCAGGGGCAAAAGGATGCTGAGACAGGAATTAGCAGGGCTCATTTGGAGAGCTTTAAACTAGACTCGAAGGGGGATGGGGTTGTAGCTGGGCTTGCACCAGTGAGGCAGCACTCTAGAGTTGATGAAGGCTGGGAGGCCTCCCATCCCCCTAGGGTGAAATCAGTGTGTTCAGCTCGCTCTCTGAAATGCCTGTACACCAATGTGCACAGCATGGGGAATAAGCAGGAGGAGTTAGAAACCTGTGTTAGGGCAGGAGATTATGACCTGGTGGCAATTACAGAAACATGGTGGGACAGTTCACATGACTGTAATGTGGTCATGGATGGCTGTGTCCTTTTCAGGAAAGACAGGCCATCCAGGCATGGTGGTGGAGTTGCTCTTTACATGAGAGAGCAACTACAATGTATTGAGTACTGTCCAGGCCCAGATGAGGAGCGAGTTGAGAGTCTATGGGTGAAAGTTAAGGGGCAAGCTGGCAAGGGTGATACTGTTGTGGGCGTCTATTATAGGCCACCAGATCAGGGTGAGGAAGTTGATGAGGCCTCTACAGGCAGCTGAGAGTGGCCTCACAGTCACAGGCCCTGGTTGTGGTGGGGGATTTTAACTTCCCTGATGTTTGCTGGAAGGACCATTCAGCCAGCCAGCCACAGGCCAGGAGGTTCCTCCAGTGCCTTGAGGAGAACTTTCTGATGCAAAGGGTGGAGGAGCTGACCAGGAGAGGTGCACTGCTGGACCTCATCCTCACTAACAAGGAGGGGCTGGTCGAAGTGGTAAAGGTTGAGGGCTGCCTTGGTTGCAGTGACCATTAGATGGTGGAGTTCAGGATCTCCTGTGGCAGGAGCAGAATAGCAAGCAGAATTGCAACCCTGGACTTCAGCAGGGCAAACTTTGGCCTTTTCAAGCAATTGCTGGGGGAAATCCCATGGGCAAGGCTGCTTGAAGGCAAAGGGGCCCAAGAGAGTTGGTTAGTGTTCAGGGACTGCTTCTACCAGGCACAAGATCAGAGCATCCCGACACGTAGGAACCCAAGGAAGGGAGCCAGGAGACCTGCGTGGTTAAACAGGGAACTGCTGGGTATGCTCACAGAATCACAGAATCACAGAATCACAGAATCGACTGGGTTGGAAAAGACCTCAGAGATCATCGAGTCCAACCCTTGGTCCAACTCTAGTCCGTTTACTAGATCATGGCACTAAGTGCCATGTCCAATCTCAGTTTAAAAACCTCTAGGGACGGCGAGTCCACTACCTCCCTGGGCAGGCCATTCCAATGCCTGATCACTCTCTCTGTAAAGAATTTCTTTCTAATATCCAGCCTAAATTTCCCCTGGTAGAGTTTAAGCCCATGCCCCCTTGTCCTATTGCTAACTGCCTGGGAGAAGAGACCAATCCCCACCTGGCTATAACTTCCCTTCAGGTAGTTCTAGAGAGTGATAAGGTCACCTCTAAGCCTCCTCTTCTCTAGACTAAACAACCCCAGCTCCCTCAGCCTCTCCTCATAGGTCTTATGTTCAAGTCCCTTCACCAGTCGTGTTGCTCTTCTCTGGACCCGCTCCAGCACTTCAATGTCTTTCCTGAACTGAGGGGCCCAGAACTGAACACAATACTCCAGGTGTGGCCTCACCAATGCAGAGTACAGGGGAAGGATCACTTCCCTTGTCCTGCTAACCACGCTATTTTTGATACAGGACAGGATACCGTTGGCCTTCTTGGCCACCTGGGCACACTGTTGGCTCATATTGAGCTTCCTGTCAATTAGCACCCCCAGGTCCCTTTCTGTCTGACTGCTCTCCAGCCACTCTGCGCCCAGCCTGTAGCGCTGCAGGGGGTTGTTGTGACCAAAGTGCAGCACCCGGCATTTGGCCTTATTGAACTTCATCCCATTGGAATCAGCCCATTTTTCCAGTCTATCCAGATCCCTCTGCAGAGCCCTCCTGCCTTCCAGCAGGTCGACACTCCCTCCCAGCTTGGTGTCATCAGCAAATTTGCTGATGATGGTCTCAATCCCCTCATCTAAATCATCAATAAAGATGTTAAACAGGACTGGACCCAACCCTGACCCCTGGGGAACACCACTAGTGACTGGCCGCCAGCTGGAAGCAGCCCCATTCACCAGCACTCTCTGGGCCCGGCCCTCCAGCCAGTTCTTAACCCAGCGTAGAGTACACTTGTCCAAGCCATGGGCTACCAGCTTTTGCAAGAGTATATTATGGGAGACAGTGTCAAAGGCCTTGCTGAAGTCCAGATAGACCACATCCACAGCTTTCCCCTCATCCACCAGGTGAGTCACCTGATCATAAAAGGAGATCAGGTTGGTCAGACAGGACCTGCCCCTCCTAAACCCATGCTGGCTGGGTCTGATCCCTTGTCCATCCTGAAGGTGCTGTGTGATTCCATTCAGGATGATCTGCTCCATAACCCTGCCAGGCACCGAGGTCAGGCTGACAGGCCTGTAGTTGCCAGGGTCAGCTCTGCAGCCCTTTTTGTGGACTGGGGTAACATTGGCCAATTTCCAATCATATGGGACCTCCCCAGTGAGCCAGGACTGTTGGAAGATGATGGAGAGCGGCTTGGCAAGTTCTTCTGCTAGGTCCCTCATCACCCTAGGATGGATCCCATCTGGTCCCATAGACTTGTGAGGATCCAGATGGCTCAGTAAGTCACCAACTATTTCCTCCTGGAATACAAGGGGCCTATTTGGCTTCCTATCTCTGCCAACCATCTCCAGACATGAGTTGTCCTGAGGGCCACCTGTCTTACTGGTAAAAACTGAGGCAAAGTAGGTATTAAGTACCTCAGCTTTCTCCTCATCTTTGTTAACTATATTTCCTTCAGAGTCCAACAGAGAATGGAGGTTTTCCTTGCCCCTCCTTTTGTTATTAACATATTTGAAGAAGGACTTTTTATTATCCCTGACAGAATTGGCCAAGTTAACTTCAAATTGCACTTTTGTTTCCCTGATCTTTTTTCTGCATGATCTAGCTATTTCCATAAATTCTTCATAAGTAGCCAGCCCTTTTTTCCACAGTCGGTAAAGTCTCTTTTTATTTCTGATTTCATTCAGAATCTCCCTGTTTAGCCAAGCCGGTTGTCTTCCCCGCCGGCTAGCCTTTTGGCACACTGGTATAGCCTGTTCCTGTGCACTCAAAACCACCTGCTTGAAGCATGTCCAACCCTCCTGGGCCCCCTTGTTTTTAAGCATTGTTTCCCAGGGTATGCTCTGAACTAGACTTCTGAATAGGCAAAAATCTGCCCTCCGGAAGTCCAGCGTAGAGGTTTTGTTAATGGTTCTCCCTGCATCTCTGAGTATTGAAAATTCTATTATTTCATGGTCGCTATGCCCCAGGCGGCCTCCAACCACTACATCTCCCACCAGCCCTTCTCTGTTTGTAAACAGTAGGTCTAGCGGGGTCTTGCCCCTGGTGGGCTCATTTACCAGCTGATGAAGGAAATTGTCCTCTATACACTCTAGGAACTTCCTAGACTGCCTCTTCTGTGCAGTATTGAGCTCCCAGCAGATATCCGGCAGGTTAAAGTCACCCACAAGAACAAGGGCCGTCGATTTTGAGACATCTGCCAGCTGCTTGTAGAATAATTCATCTCCTTCATCGTCCTGGTTGGGTGGTCTGTAACAGACACCCACGAGGATGTCAGCCTTGTTGGACTTCCCCCTGATTCTGGTCCACAGGCACTCAACCTTGTCACTGCTGACCTCAAGTTTAACAGAGTCGAGTGACTCTCTAACATATAAAGCCACCCCTCCACCTCTCCTACCCTGCCTATCTTTTCTGAAGAGCTTGTAGCCACACATAGCAGCACTCCAGTCATATGAGTCATCCCACCATGTTTCTGTGATGGCTCAAGTGGAAGAGGAGAATTAAACCTGGCGAGAGGGGTCAAGGACAACAGGAAGAGCTTTTTCCAATATGTGGCAGATAAAACGAACACCAGAGGCAATGTAGGCCCACTGATGAATGAGATGCGTGCCCTGGTGGCAGAAGATACAGAGAAGGCAGAGTTACTGAACGCCTTCTTTGTCTCTGTCTGCTCTGCCAGGGGCTGTCCTGGGGAGCCCCGTACTGATGAGTCCCCAGAGGAAGTCGGGACAATGGAGAAGTTTGCCTGGGTTGATGAGGACTGGGTTAGGGAGCAGTTAGGCAATCTGGACATCCATAAATCCATGGGTCTGGAAGGGATGCACCCACGGGTGCTGAGGGAGCTGGCTGAGGTCATTGCTAGGACACCCTCCATCATCTTTGCCAAGTCTTGGGAAATGGGAGAGGTGCCTGAGGACTGGAGGAAAGCAAATGTCACTCCAGTCTTTCAAAAGGGCAAGAAGGAGGACCTGGGTAACTAGAGACTGGTCAGCCTCACCTCCATCCCTGGGAAAGTGATGGAACGACTTCTCCTTGGTGCCATCTCAAGGCATATCAAGGATAAGAGGGTCATTAGGGGCAGTCAACATGGCTTTACCAAGCGGAAGTCATGCTTGACCAACCTCATAGCCTTTTATGAAGACATAACAAGATGGATGAATGATGGCAGGGTGGTGGATGTGGTCTATCTTGACTAGAGAAAGGCATTTGGCAGTCTTCCACAGCATCCTCACAGCTAAACTGAGGGAGTGCGGTCTGGACAATCAGGTAGTGAGGTGGACTGCGAATTGGCTGAAGGGAATAAGCCACAGAGTCGTGGTCAATGGGGCAGAGTCCAGTTGAGGCCTGTATCTAGTGGAGTGCCTCAGGGGTCAGTACTGGGACCAGTATTATTCAGTATATTCATCAGTGACTTGGATGAGGAAACAGAGTACACTGTCAGCAAGTTTGCTGATGACACCAAGCTGGGAGGAGTGGCTGACATGCCAGAAGGCTGTGCTGCCATCCAGAGACCTGGACAGGCTGGAGAGTTGGGCAGGGAAAACTTTAATGAAATAGAACAAGGGCAAGTGTAGAGTCTTGCATCTGGGCAGGAACAACCCCAGGTTCCAGTATAGGTTGGGAAATTACATATTAGAGAGCAGTGTAGGGGAAAAGGACCTGGGGGTCCTGGTGGACAGCAGGATGACTGTGAGCCAGCACTGTGCCCTTGTGGCCAGGAAGGCCAATGGCATCCTGGGGTGTATTAGAAGGGGGTGGTTAGTAGGTCGAGAGAGGTTCTCCTTTTCCTCTGCTCTGCCCTGGTGAGACCACACCTGGAATATTGTGTCCATTTCTGGGCCCCTCAGTTCAAGAAGGACAGGTAACTACCGGAGAGAGTCCAGCGCAGGGCAACAAAGATGATGGAGTGGAGCATCTCCCTTACGAGGAAAGGCTGAGGGAGCTGGGGCTCTTAATTTGGAGGAGACTGAGGGGTGACCACATTAATGTTTATAAGTATATCAAGTGTGAGTGTTACGAGGAGTGAGCCAGGCTCTTCTCAGTGATAAGAAATGGTAAGACAAGGGGTAATGGGTTCAAACTGGTACACAAGAGGTTCCACTTAAATATGAGAAGAAACTTCTTCTCAGTGAGGGTAACAGAGCCTGGCCCAGGCTGCCTGGGGGAGTTGTGGAGTCTCCTTCTCTGGAGACATTGAAAACCCGCCTTGACACATTCCTGTGTAGCCTCATCTTGGTGTTCCTGCTCCGGCAGGGGGATTGGACCAGATGATCTTTTGAGGTCCCTTCCAATCCCTAACATTCTGTGATTCTGTGATTCTGTGAATATGAGCCAACAGTGTGCACTGACAGCCAAGAGGGCCAGCCATGTCTTGGGTGCATCTAGCACAATATTGCCAGCCGGGCGAGGGAGGAGATTGTCTTGCTCTGCTCTACACTGGTGTGCCCTCACCTGGAGCACTCTGTGCAGTTCTGAGCATCACAGGATAAAAAAGATATTAAGCTACTGGAGAGTGTCCAGAAGAGGGCTGTGAAGTTGGTGAAGGGTTTGGAGGGGAAGCCGTATGAGGAGTGGCTAAAGTCACTTGGTTTTTCAGCCTGGATAAGAGGAGACTGAGGGGAGAGCTCATCACAGTTTACAGCTTTCTCACAAGGTTAGCCACTGAACTCTTCTCTTTAGTGACCAATGACAAAACCAAAGAGAATGGCAGGAAGATGTGCCAGGAGAGGTTCAGGTTGGACATTAGGAAAAGGTTCTTCACTCGCAGGGTGCTGGAGCACTGGAACAGGCTCCCCAGGGAGGTGTCATGGTCCCAAGCCTGACAGTGTTCAAGAAGAGACTGGACAACATCCTCAGACACACGGTGTGAACTGTGGGGTTGTCATATGCAGGGACAGGAGTTGGACTCGATGATCCTTGTGAGTCCCTTCCAACTCAGGACATTCTATGATTCTGTGATTCTAAGATGGTGGGGTGGGGAATTTTCCCTTGTCTCTTCACAGTATCACAGTATCACAGTATGTTTGGGATTGGAAGGGACCTCAAAAGATCATCTAGTCCAATCCCCCTGCTGGAGCAGGAACGCCTAGGTGAGGTCGCACAGGAACATGTCCAGGCGGGTTTTGAATGTCTCCAGAGAAGGAGACTCCACAACCTCCCTGGGCAGCCTGTTCCAGTGCTCTGTCACCCTCACTGAGAAGAAGTTTTTTCTCAAATTTAAGCGGAACCTCTTGTGTTCCAGCTTGATCCCATTACCCCTTGTCCTATCATTGTTGGCCACCGAGAAGAGCCTGGCTCCATCCTCATGGTACTCACCCTTTATATATTTATAAACATTAATGAGGTCCCCCCTTAGTCTCCTCTTCTCCAAACTAAAGAGCCCCAGCTCCCTCAGCCTTTCTTCATAAGGGAGGTGCTCCACTCCCTTAATCATCTTGGTTGCCCTACGCTGGACCCTCTCCAGCAGTTCCCTGTCCTTCTTGAACTGAGGGGCCCAGAACTGGACACAATATTCCAGATGTGGTCTCACCAGGGCGGAGCAGAGGGGAAGGAGGACCTCTCTCGATCTACTAGCCACCCCCTTCTAATACACCCCAGGATGCCATTGGCCTTCCTGGACACAAGGGCACAGTGCTGGCTCACGGTCATCCTGTTGTCCACCAGGACCCCCAGGTCCCTTTCCCCTACACTGCTCTCTAATATGTAATTTCCCAACCTATACTGGAACCTGGGGTTGTTCCTGCCCAGATGCAGGACTCTACACTTTCCCTTGTTAAATTTCATCAGGTTATTCCCCGCCCAACTCTCCAGCCTGTCCAGGTCCCGCTGGATGGCAGCACAGCCTTCTGGTGTGTCAGCCACACCTCCCAGCTTAGTGTCATCAGCAAACTTGCTGATAATACACTCTATTCCCTCGTCTAAATCGTTAATGAATATATTGAATTATATTTGCCCCAGCACTGACCCCTGAGGCACTCCACTAGATACTGGCCTCCAACTAGACTCTGCACCATTGACTACCACTCTCTGGCTTCTCTCCTTAAGCCAGTTTGCAACCCACCTCACTAGTCTATTGTCTAGACCACACCTCCTCAACTTAGCTGTGAGGATGCTGTGGAGACTGTGTCAAAGGCTTTACTGAAGTCAAGGTAGACCACATCCACCGCTCTGCCATCATCCATCCACCTTGTTACATTCTCATAAAAGGCTATGAGGTTGGTCAAGCATGACTTACCCTTGGTAAAGCCATGCTGACTGCCCCTAATAACCCTCTTATCCTTGATATGCCTTGAGATGGCACCAAGGATTAGCTGTTCCATTACTTTCCCAGGGACAGAGGTGAGGCTGACCGGTCTATAATTACCCGGGTCCTCCTTCTTACCCTTTTTGAAGACCGGAGTGACATTTGCTTTCCTCCAATCCTCGGGCACCTCCCCCATTTCCCAAGACTTTGAAAAGATGATGGAGAGCGGTCCAGCAATGACTTCAGCCAGCTCCCTCAGCACCCACGGATGCATCCCATCTGGACCCATGGATTTATGGATGTCCAGACTATTTAATTGCTCCCTAAAATTGCTCCCTAAAATTGCTCCCTAAATTGCTCTTCACCTCCCTTTTCTCCTCCAGCTTAAATGCAACAGTTTTTGAGGATTTTGAACACCTTGGATATATTCGAGCTAGCATACTCTTGTTGTTATGTCTTCTGAATGTGTGCCAGGTCAAATGCAAGGTTACAAAAGGATGTGTTAAGAATATCACCCATAGATTTGCTTCCTGGTTGGATGACCATGGGTGGAATGGTGTGTGGGAAAACATGGGCAAGTATCTAGAGAATTTCTCACCTCTGATGGTTTGGAGTTTCATTCCTGAACAACTGCATGACTCTGATGAGGTGACAGAATATTTAAAAGGAAAGTGCTCTGGCTGCTCCAAAGAAGCACAGCTTACTGCGCCTTGCTGGGCCCTGGTCACTATCTGTAAAACGCTGCTCAATACCATGCAGCGTCCCCAGGGCAAAGAGGGGGAGAAATGAACCGATAGGCACTGCGGCTACTCCCACCCTTGCACTAAATGCTGCAGTAGCTCTGACCCCAGTGACAGGCACTGTGGTTGCTCAAACCCGGTACTGCAGCTGAATCAGAGAACTAACCCATGTCTGTATCAGACTCTGGAGGCGATTTCTATCAGGTGTGAAGGAAAGGTACCCTTTCAAAGATGATGTTGCCTGTCACCCAGGCAAGTGGACAACCATGGAGAAAGGTATCCAGTACTTGAAAGTATTAGCTGTTCTGGAAGCGATTTATAATGATACCAATAATGAAAATTTATCAACAGATTCCAATGAAATCGAGTGCATACAACCCATGTGGCAGAAGTTTTTGTGAAGAGCACCATCATCCTATGCCACTGATACCGTAAAATCGGTGAATTGAAGAAACTTCTAAAACCAGAGTTTAAGATTTTAGAAGCAGCATTTCTTTATTGACATGCCAGGCACTGGCATGGTGTCAAGGTTTGATTGCAGGGCAACAATAAACTGTGGCAGATGCTTTGTCAACCCCCTCCCTTTCCCCCCCACTAAGTAAAGGCAATAGGAGGGCAAAGAGGGGCAAAAAGAGAGAGGACTTGCAAGTTGGAAAAAAGTTAAAAATGTTTTACTAATGCTACTAATAAAATAGAGAAAATAATACAAAATATACAAACCCAATCTTGAATTCTCTGGCAAAGCTCAGAACTGCTCCAGCAACTGCAGGGCAGGCACCCAGAAGTCCTGGGTTGGACTCTGCAGCAAGCCAGAACTGGATTCAAGGATGCAGGGTCTGTCACTAGGGCTCAGATTTGCAGGGACAGCAGGCATGGTCCTTCCCAGATGTCAGCCATAGTCGAAGAAGGGAGAGACCCTCGTGATCTCCCACTTTTATATGATGTATCACGTGAATGGGATGGAATACTTGGTCAGTTTTAGTCACCTGTTCAGTTCGCTCCTCCTTGCCCCTCTCACTTACGGGACGTGCATCCTTATCAGCGACATTGCATTCCATTGCTATGTCTACCAAAACATGTATCCAACTTCAGAAAAGTGCAGTTACTAAGAAGAATTTAGCTGAAAGAAAAATTCACTACAAGAGAAACTGGTCTTTTTTTTAACAAAACCAGGACACACGGATAGCTCCACCTAGTGAGGGTGCCAAATAATTCCCAGATTCTTCCTTCCTTTTTTTGTTGTATTCCTGCTGGAGACTTGTAGTATTCAGGCAAGTCTTTCATTCTGGAGTCATTAATTTTCTCAGGATTCACACACCTTTCCCCTATACTACACCCTGAACAACACCTCTGGAGTTTATTTGCTTTCTCCTTTTTCTTATTTTTTTTTTCTAGAGACAGCACCATAGGGTCCTGTGGGGGCATTAATCCACAGTCCCTCTGATACTCGAAGGGTGAAAAACATATCTGTATGTGAGACTTCATCCCATTTTCCCTCTCTTCTTAAAAATAACATTAATTGTACTAGGGTGTTATAATTTAAGGTCCCATTGAAAGGTCATTTTTCACCATCGTCCAATTTGTATAGGGGCCACCATTGATTGCAATATTTTATAAGCATCTTTTTGCGTGTAGTCCCTCCCAGGGGTCCTCCTATTTCCTTCCAATGGGCTAATATACACCCTAAAGGACTTTTCTTCAGTACCCCACCACTTTGTTGTCCTCCCATGAGTGTCTTAAAAATACTGCCTGACTATATCGACAGCAATAATAGTTTACTCAAAGCAGGAGATGTAAAAGGGGTATTTGTCCCACAACGGATACACTTAAAGTCTAGACAGTTACTAAGACAAAATTCTTGTCTCCTGTTAAAGGAGATAATATATTTAAACACCTAGAACACTTAGTACATATAAACAATCAACACTGACAACAAAGCAGACAAGCACTGGTTCGTGCTTTTCCTCTAGTAACTTCAGTCCTATTCTCTTCTCCTCCCATATACCAACGTCCATCTCTCTGATTCTTTACACTAAGTTCCCACAAAATACCTGCTTAATTAAGCCTGAATGCTTGATCCTGTCCCTGTCCGACCAATTTCCCTGGCATACATCACAGTAAAAATCATTCCCAAATTGTACCCACGCATCTTGTCTACAGCCAAAACACTCAAAACAATATATAGGTTTACATTCCTGTGATCTGTGTATAGGACAATCAAAATTGGCATCTAGTTTGAACAACACACTTCCGAAGTTTGTTTTGCTCATACGCTTCGTCCGTCTCCAGCTGCTCTCCTCACGGAGAACATGGAACCACAGATTGGGACTCCACACTCGCTTTGCAGTCAGACTGTGTCTCACTCACTCAAAGCTCTCATATATCTCTCTTGATGGCGATGTTCAGGCAAATACTGCTCCATCTTTGGACCGACCCTCACAGTCACTGACCTGCCTGGTACTGCCCCCTTCCAATCTAGTTTAGAGCCCTATCAATCAGCCTTGCTAGCCCCTGAGCAAACACCCTTTTCCCCTTCTGTGAGAGATGCATTCTGTGGGGTGTCTAGAGACCTGGTGAAGGACTTTCACTTGGTTGAAAAACCTGAAGTTCCATTGTTGACACCAGTCATGTAGCCATGTGTTGATTAGTTGAGACTGCCTGTTCCATTCTGTATTCCTGCCTGCTACTGAAAGGATGGAGGAGAAAACCACTTGAGCACCTGAGCCATTGACCAACCACCCCAAAGCTCTGAGATCCTTTTTTATTTGCTTAATACTGTTTTTTCTTATCTCTTCCCTGCCAACATTAAAAACCAATAGCGGGTAATGATCAGAGGACCTTACCAGCCTGGGGAGTTGTTGGGCCACATCTCTTACCCTAGCCCCAGGGAGGCAGCAGACTTCCCTGTGGATCAGGTCGGGATATCGGGCCCCCTTTTCCCTTCAGAAGGGAGTCACCTATGACAATTACCCTTTTTTTTCTCTTTACATGTGAGGTTTTAATGGGTTTGATGGGTTTCATGTAGGGTGTGGGTTGCCCAGAGGACCCCTCCTTCCCAGAAAGGTCTTCATCAGCAGCATCAGCTGTCTGCCCATCCAATTCAAGGGCCTCATACCTGTTGTATACAGACACCTCGGAAGGTGGGGCAGGCGGTGTGTTCACCTGCCACCCCGAGCTGTAACCTATTTCCATTCCCCCCCATCTTCTGGGTCGCCCCTTACAGCCTGGTGGCAAGAGGGTAGAAGGTCCTTTGTATCTGGTGCCATGGTTGGTTTCTGCTCCTGCATCAGGGATGGTAGACTGAGTCCACCAGTCAATCTCCTTTTCTGACTCTCAAAGCTCTGTCAGTAAGCTGAGCAGCTCCTTCACTTGGGCACATCGCCCACAGCTGAGCTCGTTGCTGCCGTCAGTCCACAAGCAGAAACTTGGGCACACTCTGCAGGTCGAGACCTGGACAGCTGCATTTTCCCTCCCAAGCTCGGTTTGTGTGGCTGCATCAGTTCTTGCAGCCAGAGGGACCGTGAGGGATGCTGAAGGCACAGCTCTTCTCTGTGTGGATACCATGCCTCCTGCTGTACTTCGCTCCTTGCTAGTGGGTCGTAGCCTCTGTTTGAAGTGACAGGGTCCTCCCTGCTCACCCTTGCCTCTCGCCCTTCTGCTCAAACTGCCTCTCGAACTGCCTCACCCCTTTTTGCTGGCCCTGTTTGCTGCACTCCTGGTTGCCTGCGCTCCCTAGGGGCTGCTTAAATATCCTGGCAATGCCCCTGCCACATCAGCCTCTTGCGCAAGATCAACCCGTTTCCAGGTGGTCCCTCTGCCAGGTCTACGGATTTGTCTGGTGCTGGGTCTGCCTCTCTTCTTTCCTTGATCCGTACTCTGCAGCAGAACTTACTGTAACTGCTGCTGTGCTCCTCGCTCATCTCTGATGTCTTCTCCATAGACTGAGTGCAATTACTAATCAATTCCAAGAGATGGCACCCAAGGTATGGAAACATCAATAATATATTATAAAACAACCAATAAAGACGTGTAAGAAATGAAATAATTATCTCATAGGCTCATATCATACAGGACAGCAATACCATAAACTGAATCCTTTTCCCAGATGTAACAAACAGCGCCGCAGGTGACGCACGGAAACAACTTTGCAACATATAAAGTTATAAAATTTTGCAACTCACGAGGTTATAAAGCAGATATGTTTATTCGACATCGGGCTCAAGGGGGATTGTTCCACCATTCATGCGCACCTTCTAACAATAAGAGGTGTGTTTAAATACAGTAAGGTGTTACATATTCATAATGACCCCAGGAACGCCTATACATATTCATAACCTTTCCCTGCTTCTTATTAAAATGAGTCCCAGGTAATCATTTCCATAGTCTCCTCCTTGACCCCTCCCTGTTGCGCCTGTGCAGTGCCATCTGGTGGTCTTGAGGAGGGGTCTTTGGATGAAGGCTCCTTCAGCTTCGTCACAGTGAACTTTTTTACCTTTGGCTCATTATGTTGAATTGACTGGAACCCAAGTTGCCAAGTCGATTGAAACCAGACTGGTTCCCCCCCTTTTGCTGTAAATCTTTGTTATCTCGTCTCCTCAAGTTTACAGCTAGGTGCTGTAAAACTTCTTATCTTGGCATTCGATGGGGTTCTGTCTTTCCTTAACATAATTGTTTACATAAAGCTCTAAACTAAGCATCCTTAAAGTGTTTGTTAGTTCCCTCTATCACAGGGAATGCATAGGGCATGTAGGAATTCAGATGACACAGCCACATGGACAAACAAAGAAACATTGTGACCACTTAACTAATAGAGTAAAGTTTAACACACTCTGATCAGCTCTGTCATTCGCACAACCCTTTTATTTTTTCCTGCCTGGCTCGCCAAAAAAGGACTGTTGTAGTTTAGCCCCAGCTCCCCCCCACGCCGGCAGCTAAAACCACATGCTGCTCGCTTACTCCTCCCGCCCCTGATGCGATGGAGAATCAGTAAACAAAGGCAAAACTCGTGGTTTGGGATAAGAACAGTCTACCAGAACAGCGAAGGAAAAAGAAAAAAAAAAAAAAAAAACGGTAACAACAATAACGAAAGAACCTACAAAGCAATGGGCACACAGCGCAACCCGATACACGCGGTGGTCCCAACACATGGCAGCCCCCCCTCCGCGGCAGTAGCAGGCTTCTGCTGCAGCTTTCACTGAAACTCTCCCGTCGCCCCGGCCACAGCTTGCGCTGAAATCGCTCCCACCCGAAACCCGCCCCAAACCCGCCCCGAACCGTGACTAGCGCCCGAAATATCAAAGCACCAAACTGCATGGTCAAGAAGCAGCAGCAGCAAGACCGAAGAAAAAAAAAAAAAAAAAAAAAAAAAAAAAGAGCTTCTCTCGTCTTTATACCTGAGCTTGACTTTATATGGTATAGAATACCCGGATGTCCTAACAATGCAGAAATTAACCCCATCTTGACCGACCCAAAACATCTAGCTTGGCTTCTAATCCTTAGCCACAGGCTCTCAACTGCTTTGTCACTTGCCTCAAGGCAGAGACCCATGCGCTGAAGCCATTCCTTTACCTAAAGTGCAGACCCTCCTCACCACGTTCTTACCCTAATCTTTCTAAAGAACCTGTATCCCTCCATTGCAGTGTTGCAGTCACGAGAGCTATCCCACTGATACCATAAAATCAGCTAATTGAAGAAACTTCTAAAACCCAGTTTGGAGGTTTTAGAAGCAAACATCACCTCTATTGACCCGCTGGCACATCCACAGGGATCATTCTGCCTAGTGGGGGCCCTGAACAATTCCCAGACACAGGTTGTATCCACATAGATCATATGTATTCATTACATTTCCAATAAATTCTTTGCATATGCATTATATACCTTTGTTATTTGGCTTGTAACCTGCTTGCACTGGGGTTGCCACCTTATTTTCTGAGAGCAAGGGCATTGTCTCCTACCCTTCTCCTGCTTATCTTAACAAATACCATTCTTGTGACTTAACGCCTAATAAGTGCCTAAAACCTAACATCTGTGAACCTTATTCTTAATAACTTAGTAAATGCCTAAAATCTATGACACTTATTCATATAGACTTATTTTATTACTAATTGCTGATTTTAGGTATCACCACCATATCTCTGTGTGGCGGATGCACTCGACCCCCCCCCAGCCAAACCAGCAGCAGTTTGGTACAGACTCCAAAGGAGGTAAAGGCCTGAGCTGCAGCTAGGCCAAGAACTTTTAGGAACCCCACAAGGAAGCGGAATGACATACTGAACACCAATAAGTTGTGGGTGCAAGGAGTCTCGTGCATACCTTTCCCACTGTATGCAATTTGACTACAAGCCAACAACTTGATTCTATAAATATGACAGCCCAGGTGAGCTTACTTTGGTCTCTCTCTGCTAAACCAGTGTGGCTGTATGGTGATGGTTTTTACTATTCACAGATCACTGGATGAGCCCAATTTAAGTTTCATATCAACCATTTAGCTTAAGTCAATGCGTACTAAATAGAATGTATCACTTAGAATTATAAGGTCATGTGATTTTTTTTTTTAAATATACTGTCTGCTTCATGTTATTTAGTAAGATGAATTTGCTGAAATCTCAAGCTGTATAATTCTGCTCATGTTTACCCAAATGGCTACAGACTACACTGAACATCTGTGAGGTAAGGTCTAGTTTGCTCTTTGCCAGGAAGAATGAAATTGACTGAGGAGAAAATAATGACTTCAAGGCTAATGTCAAGACATTACAGACATCTGAAAACAGGACCTGTTTTGCACTTTGCTGAGAAGAAAAGGATTTATTCAGACAAAACAGTACCTGCAAGGCTATGGACCATAAACAATATCTACAGCTGAACAAAACAAAGGCCCATGTGGAATCAGAGAAAAAGATCCAATGAGAAGCAAAAAGACCCCAAATTGAGATATTGCTACTGGACTGAATCATGGGATGAATGGTCTGTAAAGATATAAAAGTCTATGGTTTTCTATGCTCGGGAGGACCTCTGCACAGGTACTCAGCTTGAGCCAGCCCTCCTGCTATTCTACTCCATTAAATTTTTCTTTTTATTTCTACATATTCTGTTGCCTTAAAGTTTGTTCCACGAATGGTTATCAGGCCTCGCCTGAAATTTTGCCTCCAGAGTCCTAGAATACAGACTGTGGAACAGATGGTTATTAGGGAGAGAAGATGCCTGAAAGTTTGCCCCGCAAATAGGTATCAGTCTCATGGAGAGAAGGTCAGCAGCATTTGGCTTGACATATTTCCTCCATGCAGTGAATAATAGAGTGAACCAGCCACCGAACTCTTTTACTGTTGTAACAAGCAGTTCTGAGAAATGTTTGTTCATTAAAGCTCCTGGAGATATTTGTTTGAGTTCTGAGAAGTGTTTGTGTGCTTACTTGCTTTGTCCTGCTTGATGTATTTACCTAACAAGGAGATGTTTGTTTGGGTTCTTACTTGCTTTGTCCTGCTTGATGTATTTACCTAAAAAGTAACCAAAGTAAGGCGATCGAAACTGGCTACACAGCAGTCAACGCCCACCACAATACGAGCCTTCAACATGAGTGGAAAGTTACACCCGGAAGCTGTGGACCAGAGATGGACTATAAAAAAACCCAGTAAACTGCATTAGTTTGGTGCGCGTGCCGCAAGGGAGACTGAGGTCTCTAGGCCGCACCCAGCGCTGTCTTTGCTTATTACTTGATTAAAAATAAAACTTTTGTTACTTACAAGACTAAGTCAAAATTTATTACAATTTGGTGCCGTGACTCGGATGAAGGATATTCGGCGGCGATCCTTTTTGAGGGAGGCGCCCCGCTTCTTTATCTAGCGGCCCTTGGAGGATTTTGCCGCCATCCTTCACTGACGAACCTTCTAAATTGCAATAAGCAAAGTAAACGCCGGCAGCCCCTTAAACTTTGTGCACGAAGACCCGAGTGAAGACGCAGGATGCGTGAGTATAGGCCGGACTTCCACTCGGGTTGGGGCTGGGATTCCTGGGGTACGATGACTGAGACATCCAATTGCGGGCGAAGCGAGTGCGGACCCTCCAGTAGTGCAGTTCTCGTAGCCCGCGAGGGAGCGAGTCACGAACGAGGGGAGCGCGTGTGAGTGTGTGTGAGTGTACCCTGGAAGATGGGACAGAAGCAAAGCAGGCCTTCTGGTCCCATGGGTGGGGAGCAAGCAAAACTCCCAGGACAGTCCATTAGGATTAATGATTAGATATTGGAATGATTACCCCTCTAGACGGGGTAAGAGTAAAATAAAAATGATACACTATTGCATGGAGGTTTGGGGTGGTAAGGAAATCCGTAAGGACCACCTGTTTTGGCCAGTGTTCGGATCCTTTGAGGATTGGATTTGCCAAGCCCTGAACCTTTACGTTAACTCAAAGGAACCATTTAATCAAGAGGAGAGCGACTATGCACGCTTATGGATAGGGTCAGAGATTAGGATCATTTTGTATCCGTTAAAAGAAAAGGGGGATGGGAGGCGCGATAAACGAAGAAACAAGCGACATGGGGAAGAAATTCCCGTAGCACGCCCGCCTTATGTGCTGCCACCACCACCCCCGGTGCCGGCCCCTAGCCCAAATGCTCCACCACTGGCACCGAACCTGGAGGAAATGGACCTTAGTTAACCCACAGGGCCCGTCACTCATAGTAAGACTAGACAGCAGCAGTACCAGATGACGGGACAATTATATCCGTTGCGAGAAATTGCGATGGGAGGTCCACAGGCGGGAATGATGTATGTGGCGGTGCCCCTCAATTCTGTAGACGTTAGAGATTTTAAAAAAGGAAATGGGGAGTCTATTAGAGGACCCGCTAGGAGTAGCGGAGCTGGTTGATCAATTCTTAGGGCCTAATGGGATGAACTGCAAGCGATCATAGGAATATTATTTACTGCTGAAGAGAGGGGAATGATCCGTAGAGCCGATATGTGAATCTGGGATGAACAGCATCAACAGGGTCCTGCAGCCGACACTAAATGGCCGCTGCAAAGGCCCGACTGGAATAACCAGGACCCATTACACAGGGGTCATATGCAAGATCTGCGGACTATATTAGTCCAGGGTATTAGAGAATCTGTGCCGAGGGGGCAGAACATTGGAAAGGTGTTTAGTGAACACCAGAAAAAAAGATGAAACGCCCACAGAATGGCTAGAACGGCTTAGAAAGAATTTACAGTTATACTCGGGATTAGATCCCAGCACCCCTGTAGGGGAGGCGTTGCTAAAGACACAATTTGTAGCAAAATCTTGGATAGATATTCGGAAGAAACTGGAAAAACTTGAGGACTGGCAAAATCGTGGGTTAGATGAACTACTAAGGGAAGCTCAGAAAGTGTATGTCAGGAGAGAGGATGAAAAAGAGTGGAGGACTGTACGAATGATGGTTGCAGCAGTCAGAGAAGGTACAGCTCAGAAATCCAAAGATCGAAGGGCAGAGTATAAGGGGACTAGTCCTAAGACAAGACCCCTTAATAGCGAGACTACAATGGAACGGGGTGAGCTGATAGAATGTTTTTACTGTGGAAAGAAAGGGCACATTAAGCGGAACTGTAGGAAGAAAATGGCGGATGAGAAAATGTTTAAAGCGGAATAGGGGTGTCAGGGGATCTTTTTGCTGGGGACCCAGAAAGGAACGGAGCCCTTGATAAAACTAAAAGTGGGCCCCCAGCAGCAAGAAATCGAATTTCTTGTAGATTCTGGAGCAGAACGATCTACTATACAAACTTTACCCAAGGGATGTGAGATAAGCCCGGATGATAAGTGGTATAGTGTAATAGACTTAAAAGACGCCTTTTGGGCTTGCCCATTGGATGAAATTATTTTGCCTTTGAGTGGGAGGACCCAGATACTCATAGAAAACAACAGTTACGCTGGACTGTACTTCCCCAGGGGTTTACGGAGTCACCTAACTTGTTCGGGCAAGCTTTAGAACAAATTCTGCAGGGATATGAGTGCAGTCCAGGCATAAAGAAAGAGCTGATAAGTGCCCCTGTGTTGAGCTTGCCAGATGATACGGAAACCATTTTATTTATTCACTAATATAGATGCAGGGACTGCATACGGGGTCTTGGCACAAGAATGGGCTGGACATACAAAAACTGGTAGTTTTTTTATCTAAATTGCTAGACCCCGTTAGCAGGGGTTGGCCAACATGTCTACAAGCAATAGTAATCAGCTGCATTACTAGTAGAAGAAGCACAGAAAATAACATTTGGAGGAGAATTGCATGTTTTGACACCACATAAAATACGAGGGGTTTTGCAACAAAAATCTGATAAATGGATAACAGATTCTAGGTTGTTAAAATACGAAAGTATTTTAATTGAATCCCCTAAATTCACCCTAGAAATTACTTCCTTGCAGAACCCTGCACAGTTCTTATATTGGGAATCTAGCAAACAATTAACACATGATTGTTTGCAAGCAATTGAAGAGCAAAAAATAAACAACAAATAAGGAATCGAGTTCCCGGCGGAAGGGAACTCACATACCGGCCATTCTCAAGAATACAGATTGAGTTTACAGAGTTACCAAAGGTCGGGCGATACTGCTATTTATTGGTGCTTGTAGACCATCTCCCGCACTTTGTGGAGGCATTTCCAACAACTAGGGCCACTGCTCGTACGGTAGCAAAAATATTGTTAGAAGAAATAATTCCCCGATATGGAATAACTGACGCTATCGATTCCGACCGGGGCCCACATTTTTCATCAAGAATTATTACAGAAATCTTTCAGGCACTAGGTACTGACTGTCAGTATCATACTCCATGGCATCCACAAAGCTCGGGAAGGGTCGAACGAATGAATGGAGAGATAAAAAAGCAGCTTACTAAATTAATGATAGAGACTAAGATGTTCCCTGGCTCCTAATTCTTGGAGGACTTCTTTTTATTTTTCATCAAAAACTGGAATTTCCTGCGGGGCCAGGACCTCAAGCGTGAGATAACTTACAGTTATTACTTCAGGTTTTAAGGCTGCTTCTCAGGCCATTTCATCTGATAACCGATTTCCCCTGACACAAAAGGAGTTTCCCCTCTGATGTCCATTAACGTGTACCACAGCCACTTCTATTGGTGACATCAGATTACGTAACACTTGTCTAACTGGTTCTTCATGAACTAATCCTTTCCCTGTGCTATTAATTAGACCCCATTCTTCCCAGATTTTCCCAAAGGTGTGCACTACTCCAAATACATACCTAGAATCATTACAGATGGTACCTTCTTTTCCATCTAACATTTGCAGTGCCTGATTGACAGCTTATAGCTGGCATGTTTGAGCTGACCAGTTATTAGGCAACCTTCCCGTTTCTTATTTCACCACTCACACCTTCAGTGATGGCACACCCATTGTGTCCTTTCCCCTGAATTACCCTTGAAGACCCATCTATGAAGAGGTGCAGCCCATTGTCATCTCTCCATAGGAAAGCAGCAGAGTTTAATTTCCTTCTTTCTTCCACCAGAAGAGCAGTTGCTGCTGCAGCTTGCACACACTCTGGCCAACCTCGAGACACTGTGTCTAAGAGCTTAGGTAAGTGTGTTACTGGTTGCCGCTTCCCCCCCAGCCCACTTGCTGCTGGAGCAATTATATGCCCTTTTGCGATTTAAACAAGTTTCCCCCAAAAAAAAGAAACACCAAAAATATTTTCAGCCCCTCTGATTTTCCAAAGTGTATTGAGTTTTCTTCCTTTAGTCATTTCTAACAGTTGCCATCCTCGGGGTAAATATCCCAGTTTTCCACAATAATAGCATTCAATTTTCTCTCATTCTCTCACTTTTATCACTTTTTATTTAGACTTCGGTCTAAATCTTCTTCGTTTTTTGCTTTTTTTTTTCCTTCCAATCTTTATCTTTCACTTACAAATTCTTAACTAAAGCTGCTGCTAACAAATCAATCTCCTTCAACTTTCCGCTTCTCTTCCCGACCATCATACACAAACATGACCACACTCAGAATTTTTGCAAATTCTTCCTGCCAAGCTGGCACATGCTCTCTGAAATACTTCTGTAGATCCACAAACACACTTGCTACCAGTTCATTACAAAGCCTTCCAAAAATCTTTCCCAGTCGGTGCTCCTCTGGCTTCTGTCTACATTCCTGCACTTCAGTTCAATTTACTCTTATCTCCTCAAAAGTTCGAAAGCTTTTATCAGATTTTTCACAGTATCACAGTATGTTTGGGATTGGAAGGGACCTCAAAAGATCATCTAGTCCAATCCCCCCCATCCCCCAACCACTGTTTGGCAACTATCTCCATTTGTTTGATTATTATAATCTCAATTAGAATCACCTTGGGGCCAGGCAGTTTCCCCCTGTCTGTAGGGTTAGTTCCACATTCTTTTAAATGACAGACCAACTCTCTCAATAACTGGTTAACATCGGCTCAGGATGGATTATATCCTGAAAAAAGAATTAGAAAATAATGATGCACATCGATCCCCATCTTCCCTTAAGAGTTTGATTTCCTCGCATAATCAAATCCCCAGGGAGCCAGGGGTGATGGGTGCACCCATGTAACACTGGAGGGCATTCACATGTACATCCCCCCCCCTTTCACACTTCTTCCCCTACACACACATACATACACACATCTGCTGCTGCCTGTACTGCAAAATAACTTTAGCAATCCCAGGGTGAAGCCCAGCAAAAGCAGTGAGGACAACAAAGACAGTTGGGGAGGGAATCAAGAGGTGATACAGAGAGCAGAGACCAGCTCTGCAAGCACCTTAGTTAAATTACTCCCAACTGTAGCTAAAATTCCCAATTTTGCAATACCTCGGCCCAGGGCGTCCCCTTTTCTATGCTGAGTTTTATTTCCCATCACTAAAAAATTCATGGAGACCCTCCTGTTGAGTCACGAGGTTCAGAAAGGACCCCCTTGCTTTCTAAACTCCTTCAGAGAGGAGTTTAGGTGCGGCTGGATCCAGTCCTAGTCTCAGACTTGGTCAACAGTTTATGTCTAAAGGATATTTTCCCATTCTCAAAAGAGACTTGAACCCCCTTTTATGTGTACTTTACACTGATCAGGCCACACTCTTTACACTTATAAACATGCTGCAGCAAGGGGGGGACTTGAACCTGTTATAGTTGTAACTAAGTTTTGTAAACTATATCCAAGATTCTTACCTTATCTTGAGGCTTTGCAGGTTGTATACAAAAAGAGAACTGAAAGTTAGTTCTCAGTTAGTCCTTATCTTATCTTGAAAGGATAGGATGTGCTGAGAAGGCACATCTAAGAAATCCAAGAATTTTACATGATTTCACAATGAACATAGGAATAGCGCGCATGCGCGGTGACAAAAAGTGAAAACTACACGGGCAAAGAAGACTTCTTACTTCATCCTGAAGACCCCCTGAACAACCACCAGAGGACACTGCGCATGCTTAGAGTAGTTCCAAGGTGTTGCAACTGATATTGTGAAATAGTTGTGAAATCTGATGAATATGCAATACATACGTTGTAACCCTAATGAATATGTATGTGACCAAATTGTATAAATGTACGGGAGTTCGAATCAGTGGTCGAAGCCAGCTTTGGGTGTGAACCCCTGGTTTCCCAGCGCTGAAATAAAAGCATCACATATAACTACGTCCGTTGTTATGTGTCTCGTTTGCTAACAAACCCACCCTGGTATGGAGGAAGATTTAAACCCCCTACAGTTTTGTTGTTTTTTTTTTTTTTTATGTACCAATTTAGATCTTGGCATAGCCGATCGTCATCGGATCCGTATTTTGGTCAGAATACCTTCCGCTCTCTTATGAGCTATTTTGTCCAGACAAAACACAATACTTTATCGTTTTCTATTTATCCTTCCTTTTTGTACATCACAAGTTTCCCCAACACCTTAACATCCTCCCTAAAGGACTGTATGGAGGAATGTTATCATTTTTCCTTTACATTTCCCATTCTGAGTCCCGAGGCCTCTCCTTCCACCTCATCCCTCCTCTCAGAATGCCCCCGACCACCAAGGTAATACTTAACAGTCTGTTTTCTTACCTTGGTCTGTGCGCAGATTTGTCTGGTCGCTTGTATTGTGCCTACCACTTTTTCCTTTCCCCTTTCCCCTATGGTTTGCAGAGATCCGCCTTTTTCATTACAGCCTCAGGATTTCTGTCGGTCTCTCCTGGAGTCCCTACCGATGATCCACAGGACCGTTGAAATCAACAGGGCGCGCCTTCCTGTCCTTCGGCGATAGGGACCCCCGGGGATGACGATGTTTATCCCAGACGAGCCCCCAAATCTGTAGGAAAGAATTCTTTTGCAAATATAATAGGCCCAGGCAGGATCTCTCAGCAAAGCATATTTTAATAATGATTTTGCAAGACCGGGTGTTCTACCTAAAGGCAGGCACACCAAATAGGGCAAAAAGCCCCCGCTTATATCTCCCCAAAATCCCAGCTGTAATTTCCCTCCACTGTTCCCCATTGGTTGGGTACTGCAGGGTTTACAGACTATCCCGAGGCGCACAATACCCTTCCCCTTATCAGTCTATTTAAGATACGGATTCCTGGTACTTTGGCTACACTTCCCCCTAAATTAACTTATCAATACAGGTATCAGTATGTATACAGGTGTCAGTACATATTCCGGGAAGAGACTGTGCATTACATTAAGAATTCATAGTCCGATGTCTCTCGGTCCTTCCCCCCTGCTAGGGTCAGGCACCAGGTCCTCAGTTATGTAAAAACAACACTTCTTTGTTAAATGTGCCTTACATTATGTATATTGAAGCATTGTGTATGGCTAACACAAAGGTTGTGGCTGTGTTTGTGTTGGGGTTATAGGTAAAGTTTACCAAAGTCCACCAGGATGGGAGTTCTCTCTCAAATTCAGTGGCGCTGTCCCAAACAATTTTCTGAATTTCGGTAGGAAAAGTGCCTTCTTCACCTTCCCTTATGATCGAGGCAGCCACTGATTGCATCCACAGTTGTGCCTGAATACAACTGAGAGCCAAAGAAAGGTTATTTTGGACTACACCAAGTGCATCTATTATCAGTTTTTGGTCTTTTACATTTAACTTTTCCCATTTTGGTAATACTCTGGATAACAGCCACTGGTTAGTTCCCAAAGCTAATAGGGAAGATCGCAAGGCCATTTGCAATTTTGTCAAAATACTAGTTGTAGCAGCCAATTTATTCATTAATATCTCTGAGTCAATACCATTTAGAACTCCCAATCCTGTCTCCAGCACACCAGTTAGGTCTCTCGGTGTTCTATTAGGAATTCGTTTCCTCAGCCAGGTTGTCCACCCTTTGAAAGAGGTCCTTAAGAAAGGAGAGCAGGCTGGCTGGATCTCAGAAACGTTATTTTGCATTAACTGTCAGGGCCTCACTTCTCTCAGTTCCTGATGACGATGTTTCAGGCAAATACTGCTTCATCTTCAGACTGACTCTTACACTGCGACAGCAATTTCTCTAATTAAACAGGTGTCTATGGTTGATTTGTTTTACTTTTGTTTATCTTTGTGTGGTGCAACTATAGTTTTATGTAGATAGTAGTAACAAGCAGTTGTTCTAGGTAGAATGCAATACTTATGACTCAAATGCAATGACATAGTGCAAAGAAATACAGACCTAGTACAATAGCAGAGGCCTTGAGTAGTGGAGACACAGGATGAGGCACAGAGCATGGGGTGATAAGAGATGGGGCACAGGTTTGGCAGTGGAGACCCCACAGCTATAACTAATGCATCCATGGTCAGCTAAAGAAATGCAGACCTGGAGCTGGACAAAACTGTTTTTAGGGATAACAAAGAAAGAGCATCTAACAAATGTAAAGGACATTATACATATTAAATTTGGATGTAACCTGGAGCTGCAGACCAATGAAGAAAAGTGTAAAAGTGTATTAGTATCACAGTATCACAGTATCACAGTATCACAGTATCACAGTATCACAGTATCACAGTATGTTTGGGATTGGAAGGGACCTCAAAAGATCATCTAGTCCAATCCCCCTGCTGGAGCAGGAACGCCTAGGTGAGGTCACACAGGAACATGTCCAGGTGGGTTTTGAATGTCTCCAGGGAAGGAGACTCCACAACCCCCCTGGGCAGCCTGTTCCAGTGCTCTGTCACCCTCACTGAGAAGTTGTTTCTTCTCAAATTTAAGTGGAACCTCTTGTGTTCCAGCTTGATCCCATTACCCCTTGTCCTATCATTGTTTGCCACCAAGAAGAGCCTGGCTCCATCCTCATGACACTCACTTTTTATATACTTATAGACATTAATAAGGTCCCCCCTTAGTCTCCTCTTCGCCAAACTAAAGAGACCCAGCTCCCTCAGCCTTTCTTCATAAGGGAGATGCTCCACTCCCTTAATCATCTTTGTTGCCCTGCGCTGGACTCTCTCCATCAGTTCCCTGTCCTTCTTGAACTGAGGGGCCCAGAACTGGACACAATACTCCAGATGGGGTCTCACCAGGGCGGAGTAGAGGGGAAGGAGAACCTCTCTCAATCTACTAACCATCCCCCTTCTAATACACCCCAGGATGCCATTGGCCTTCCTGGCCACAAGGGCACAGTGCTGGCTCATGGTCATCCTGTTGTCCACCAGGACCCTCAGGTCCCTTTCCCCTACACTGCTCTCTAATATGTAATTTCCCAACCTATACTGGAACCTGGGGTTGTTCCTGCCCAGATGCAGGACTCTACACTTGCCCTTGTTAAATTTCACCAGGTTATTCCCTGTCCAACTCTCCAGCCTGTCCAGGTCCCGCTGGATGGCAGCACAGCCTTCTGGTGTGTCAGCCACTCCTCCCAGCTTGGTGTCATCAGCAAACTTGCTGATAGTACACTCAATTCCCTCGTCTAAATCATTACAGGCAAAACAGGCTTGACTTGGGGAAATTAATTTTAATTTATTGCCAATTTAAAATAGTGGGATAAGGAGAAAGAAGAACAAACCTAAAACCACCTTGCCTCCAACCCTCCCTTCATCCCAGGCTCAGCTTCAGCCCCAACTTCTCTACCTCCTCCCTATGAGCAGTGCAGGGGGATAGGAAATGGGCGTTGTGGACAGTTCATAGTTGTGTCTTCTGCTTCCTTCCTCCTCACTCTCTTCCCTTGCTCCAGCGTGGGGTCCCTCCCACAGGAGACAGTCCTCCACGAACTTCTCCAGTGTGGGGCTGTCAGAGTCTGATAAGGATAATGGCTCAAACATTGTGGCAAAACCAGTTCATCCAGCCACAGGAGATGGTACATTCATTATAAGGTGAATTGCGATTTACATATCAACGACAAGCTAAGGAGCCACAGCCCAGGCCGGCTCGCTGACGACCTGCCGGAGGGCACATAGCTCCACCTTCTGATACGCCCAGCCTGGTACAAAGAGAAAAGCTGAGACCCTTCAACATGGCCGGAGACTTCTCAATCTTTTGCAATCCCCCCCCCCCCCCCGCCCCGACTTTTCTGTCTTTCACAATAACGCCTCCACAAAAGACCAAAAATTATGCAAGCGGGCAACCCAGAGGGCTATAAAGGCCCACCTTGTGCAAGCACTGGTGTTAGCATTCAAGACACATAACCACAGGTGCAGTTATATGCGGTGCTTTATTTCAGCGCTGGGAAACCAGGAGTTCGCACCCAAAGCTGGTTCCGACAACTGATTCAGACTACACTATATTTATACAATTTGGTCACATACATATTCATTACAATTCTTGACAACCATTAGCATATTCCACACCTATTCTAACATAAATTGTCTATCTAAGCGATGCTAAGTAACATTCGCATGTTTATCAGTTATTTCTAAGTTACCTGTTTTAAAGAATGTTATAAATAAGAGCCAATAAATCGATTCTGCGTCAATCAATCGATTTGATTTAGCAAGCGGTAATTAGGCAAAACAGCGCTGGGTGACCGGGGGAAGCTCAGTTCCACCAACAGGCACACCAAATCAACCTTTTGTATGTGCTTATATACGTTATGCGTTCGTTTACGTGCTGGGAATTTCCGCCTCTGGAACTTTTGTTATCTGTTGCAACATCCGAGCGCTTTGTTATCTGTAACACCATCTGGGAGTCCTATTATCTGTGGCACCATCCGGGAGTCCTGTTATTTATGGCACCACCTGGTAGTCCTGTTATTTATGGCACCACCTGGTAGTCCTGTTATTTATGGCATTGTCTTTAACTACTACTACAAGGTTCTACAAAACATAATCAAACTCGCACAAGCACAGTTACTGCTTACAATAATATGCATAATACAATTGAATCCTACTCGATTTGTTCAACATTAAAAATTTTGACCATCACTTATTACAAAGAATATGTCATAAATCTATGTCAATTTTAAGAATAGGGTATGGTTATATAAAATCATGCTTGAATGCACATTCTGAACCTGGATACAGTATCAAAGCTAAGAATCTTGGATACGGTCTACAGAATCAAAACACAGCCCACAAAATTCAATTCAACTATAACATTTCCCCCCTTTGAAAATGCTTTTCTATTCCTAGACAATGCATTTTCACTACATTATATTTTCCTTATAAGCTGGAGGGTTGTCAAAAGTGGATCTGCTAAGAACAGTAAAGATGCGGTCGTTCCTGGCGTTTGATTGACTTATTTGATGGTTAATACAAGCATAAAGTAAAAAGAAAAGAGCAACTATAATGGCAAGCAAAAATAAACTCTCCAATAACGAATGTACCCAGCCTCCCAGGTTCAGGTTCAATTTGCCTAGCAAGGCCCCAACCCAGCTCTGCTCTACATCTTGTTTTTCCGCTTGCAGTTCTTTTTCTGTTTGGGTTAATTGGGAAATATCTTTTTCCACTTCAGAGGTTACGTTTGGGATATGAATGCAGCAATGATCAACCCTATCTTTTAAATACCCACAAACCCCATTTTCCTTTAGCAACATTATGTCAAGTGCCATTCTGTTCTGCAAAGTCATTTTGGTCGTAGCTTGCAATTGTATATTGAATTCTCGAAAACCCTTTTTGGTTACCCTTGCCAATCGATCCATTTGTCCAATTAATCTGTCAATCATTTCTCTGTTTCTATAGGCTGCGATTGGTGCAAAGAAAGATTCTAATGCCCAGCCGAATTTAACACTACCCGATGGTTCGTGCCACACATCATCTTCATCTATCTCTCGTTTGTACCTAACTTGTAGGAGTTCTTGCCTATTCTTCAAGGGTGACCTTTTCCAAATGGGACATAGGGTTGGTAACCCCAAAGTAACCTCCCTTACAGGTCCTGCTATCGGTAAATGTGTTGTCCAGGTTCCATCACTTAAGGCCCAAACCAAATGTCCCACACTACCTATAGTTCCTCTACAATCTATCTTATCTCCATCAATGCCTATTTTGATTGCTTCCTTTGGATCCAATTGTTTCTGACAAATGCAACCTGCGATTACTGCAACTTTAATGATGGACAGAGGTATTTCTCTCACATCTGTCTGGCAGGTCATTACTCGAAAGCAATTCCACCACGGTACTGTTACTCCTCTTGTTACATTAGTCCATTGTATACACCATGGAAATGCTTCGCTATATTGATATTGCTGTACTATACTCAACGTCCACATGTTATCCCATGATTCAGTTGTGTTCTGATTATCCTGATCTTTACATTCCCAATAGGCTCGCTCAACCTTTTCGTATACTGTTTTGGTAGTCCACTTTTCATATGTGCAATACCCAATATTACGAAATCGTCCTATCTTTATAAATTTTGCTCCTGGCAACTTTAAGCAGTCATCTCTTTTTATCATGGCATTCTCAACAAGCTCTTTTGTCCGTTGTTCAATTGGTACTTGCTCTATTTTAGTATGGGACTCACACACTATCTTACCAGTCTTGTTTATTTCTGGTAAGGTCGTAGATATTATTCCCCACTGTACTGGGTCTTCGGCTGATTTCGGGATGGGAAGACAAGCAGTGATGCTAGTGGCATTTTGAGTTCGTGCAAAATCTCGAATTAGTCCTATCATCAGATTCTCTGCCTGATTCTGTACACTCTGCACTACTTGTGGCATTCGAGTATTGTCACTATCTCCTATAGCCCTTCGTGTTTTACATAATTGTTCTCCAGTGACTTTGCAAATCAGTGTGGCATACAGTCCGGATACATAAGCTACTATAAAAACAAAACAGTAACAAAGGTTAGACATCCCGCATTGTGATTTTAAGTGTGGTTGGACCCACTAATTGTGATTGCCACAGTTTTGGGACTTTCTTCACTCGGGTGTAATGTATCCAGGAATCTATTTCAGCAACCTTGATTGCGGTAAATGTAGTTAAAAGTACTTGATAAGGTCCGTCCCAACATTCTTTTAAAGGATCTTCTCTCCAAGTCTTTATATACACCGTGTCTCCAGGCTCTATATCTTGTACCGGATTCTCAAGTGCTAGTGGGCGATTCCACACTAATACGGATCTGAGTCGATTCAATGTCCTGCCGAGAGACAACACATAATTGTACACATCCTGATTACCTTTTACATGTACACTTGGATTTGGATCAGGTGCTTCATATGGTTTGCCATACAGAATTTCGTATGGGCTTACTGACATTCCACTCCTAGGTTTAATCCTAATTCGCAATAACGCTATTGGTAAGGCCTGGGGCCATTGAATTTTTGCTTCCTGGCAAATTTTGCTAAGCTGTCATTTTAACGTCTGATTCATTTTCTCCACCTGGCCACTAGACTGGGGTCTCCACAGGGTGTGTAATTCCCATTTAATTCCCAAACATCTACTGACTTCCTTTACCACTTGAGCAACAAAATGTGGTCCCCTATCAGATGATATTCCCAATGGTACTCCAAATCTAGGAATTATTTCCTTCAGTAACCATTTTACAGTTTCCTGTGCCTGGTTGGTGCGACAAGGGAAGGCTTCTGGCCATCCTGAAAAGGTGCATACCCCAACTAACAGATATCTGAATCCTTGAGTTTTGGGGAGTTCCACATAATATATTTGCCAACAATCCCCTGGTTGTACACCTGTCCTAATTTTTCCCATATCTACTTTTCTTTTAACTAAAGGATTATTTCTCAAGCAAATTTCACACTTAGCTGTGATAGATTTTGCCATTGTTAACATCTGGACCGAGATAATTTGTTTTCTTAGATAAGTTACCAATGCTTCTGCACCCCAATGACACTTCTGGTGCTCCGCCTGAAGTATCCCTCTCATAATTGTGTTTGGCACCACAATTTGTCCGTTGGTGGTTACATACCATCCAGAATTATCCTTGACGGCTTTTACTAGTCTTGCCAATTTCTCATCTTCTGCAGAATATTCAGGTGCCTCTGAAGGTGTAGGTAATAAATCAATTGCTCTTATCTTTTGGGAGACAAGACCCACCATCATCCAGACTCGTCATGCCACTGATCGGGCTGTTTGATCAGCAAGTCTGTTTCCTTCAATAATTTTCGATGTCCCACTCTGATGAGCTTTACAGTGCATGATGGCAACTAGTGATGGCTTTTGAACGGCATTAATCAAGTTCAATATTTCTTTTTGGTACTTGATGTTTGTTCCTTGGGAGAAGAGTAGTCCACGCTCTTTCCAAAGAGCTCCATGTACATGAACAACCCCGAATGCACATTTTGAGTCAGTCCAAATATTGACCCTTTTGTCCTCACTGAGCTCTAATGCCCTAGTTAGGGCTATCAACTCAGCTTTCTGTGCTGATGTGTTTGGTGGTAGGGATTTAGCTTCAATTACTGTTTTGGCAGTAGTAATCGCGTATCCTGCATACCGCACTCTGCTTTCCGTAAAACTACTGCCATCAGTAAAAAGCTCCCAATCCGTCTTCTCCAATGGGGTATCTTTCAGGTCAGGCCGACTTACGTGGGTATATTCAATGACCTCCACACAATCATGTTCCAGATTTTCTTCTTCAGTCTCTGCACTTAAAAACACAGCTGGATTCATTAGGTTAGTTTTTTTTAGGATAACATCATCCTGCTCTGTCAAAATTGCCTGATATTTCATCATTCTACTTGGGGAAAGCCAATGGCCCTTTTGTTCCAATACAGTAGTCACCATGTGGGATACAAACACTGCGATCTTTTTCCCCATAGTCAGTTTCCGGACTTCCTGAATTAATATCACGGTAGCAGCCACCGCCCGCAAGCACGTCGGCCATCCAGCACTTACCGGGTCAAGTTGTTTAGAGAAATAACCTACGGGCCTTCTCCAAGATCCCAGCCGTTGGGTTAATACCCCTAGAGCAAGTCTCTGTCGTTCATGTACAAATAACTGGAAGTCTTTACTCAAATCAGGTAGGCCCAAAGCAGGCGCTTGCATTAAGGCATGTTTCAATTTTTGAAAAGCTTCTTGTTGTGGTCTTTACCACACCAAGGTCTTATTCTTCTGTGCCTCGTATAAAGGTTTGGCAATAAGTCCATAGTCCATGATCCAGAGCCTGCACCATCCTGCCATTCCTAGAAAAGATCTTAATTCATGTAAGTTACGCAGTTCTGAGATCGCACAGATAGCATGTACACGGTTTATACCTAGTCTTCGCTGTCCTTGAGAAAGCTCGCATCCTAGATAGATCACAGTTGTGGATGCAATCTGAGCTTTATTTTTTGACACTTTATATCCATTCATTCCTAATTGATTCAATATTTCAATTGTTACCTGAATGCAAAGTTCTTGGGTCTCAGCAGCAATCAGAATATCATCCACATATTGCAGCAACAAATACCATTGTCGAGGAATTCCGATATGGCCTCTTGTAGTCCACTCCTCAAGCTCTTTGGCTAGTTGATTTCCGAAGATAGTTGGACTATTCTTAAATCCTTGTGGAAGGCGTGTCCAGGTTAACTGGGCCTTTCTTCCGTTGTGTGGATTCTCCCATTCGAAACCGAATAACTTTTTGCTTTCCTGGTCAAGGGGTATGCAGAAGAAGGCATCTTTTAAATCAAGTACTGTAAACCATTTATATTTCTCTTTCACAGATGTTAACAAGGTATACGGATTTGCAACTACCAGATGTATGTCCTTAGTGATCTGGTTTATTTCTCATAAGTCTTGGACTAGTCGATAGCTACCATCAGGTTTCTTTACTGGAAAAATTGGAGTATTGTATTCTGATTCACATTCTTCTAGAAGTCCTGTCCTGGTTTTGTTAAAAACAAGTTTCTCTTTCAGTGAATTTTGCCTGTCAGCTAAAGCCTTCATATTAACTGCATTTTCCTGGAGAACCAGACACATGTTTTGGTAAACCTAGCAAGGGAATGCAAACTTATTGATAAGCACGGATGGACATCTCACGAGAGGGGCGACGAGAAGCAAGTGACCAAGAAACTGACTAACTGTGTATAACATCCCATTCACGTGAATACTTCATATATAAAGTGGGAGATCACGAGGATCTCGCCCCTTTTGCCCTTTTCCCTTCTGCTTATGGCCAACATTAGGAGAGGACCTTGCTAGTCGTCCCTGCAAACTGAGGCCTAGTGAGAGACTGAATCCAGCTCCGATTGGCTGCAGAGTCTAATCCAGGACTTCAGGTGCCGGCTCTGCAGTTGCTGAGACTTTCAAGATTGGTTTTGTATATTTTGTATTATTTTCTCTATTCTTATTAGTAGCATTAGTAAAACATCTTTAATTTTTTCCAACTCTCTTCACTCTGTCCTTCTTTTCCTCCCAATCGCCTCTCCTTAGTGAAAAGGGGGGAGAAGGAGGGGGAAGTGTGTGGGGGGAGAGGGGGTTAACAATACATCTGCCAGGGTTTTATTGTCACCCTGCAATCTTAACCCTTTCAAAAATTTCTCAATTAAAGATACTATTCCTAATCTGGCTTCCAATTTCAATGGGTACTGTCTTAATCGTACCGGTTCAGCACCTTCCTTCAGCGCTACTTTCACAGGTTTAGCTTCCTTTGACTTCCCAGGTATGTCAGTTTCCCATACCGTGGGAATCACTGCATCTTCTATTGCCTGTGGTATTTTTACAATTGGATTTTCTTTTAATAGTAAAATTTGTCCTACCTTTGACTCCGGAACTTTCATTACCAAATTTCCATCCTCAAATGTTATTGTGGCATCTAATTTAGTCAGCAAATCTCGTCCTAAAAGAGAAACTGGGCAATCTGGAACATATAAGAACTCGTGGGTTAGCTCCTTTTCTCCAAAACACAAATCCAAAGGTTGCAGGAATGGCCGTACTTCCTCCTTCCCTGTGGCACCAACAATTGTTGTAGCTCTGTGACCCACTGCCCCCTGTAAGGAATTTAATACAGAGTAAGTAGCCCCCGTGTCTACTAAAAATCTTACATTCCGGTCTCCCACTTGTATTGTCACTAAGGGCTCCTTATTCTGGGTTTTCACTTCCATGCCTTCATATAGTCAGCTGTTATTACTGTATTCCCCTAACACCATAGTCTGTACCGCATTTCCCGTCGCATCGGACATCTGACCCACGGGGCTCCTAGCCGGGCATTCATTTTTCCAGTGTCCTTCTTGCTTACAATAGGCACATTGATTTATGCCAAGCCTCATGAGGGGTCTCAGGGGAGTTCCTTGGGCACTCCACGAACCACGTCCCCGACCTCCTCCTCGACCATTTCCAGCTCCCCTACCCCGGACTCCTACTCCCCTGCCTTGTCCCTGGATCAAAGCCAACAAATTTTGCTGGTGGCATCTCGATTGTTCTTTTTCTCTATTATTATAAACTTTCCAAGCTGTTTCTAACATTACGTCCAGATCCCTTAACTGTGCACCCTCTAATTTCTGCAGCTTCTTTCGAATGTCATCTTGAGATTGCCCTAAGAAAATTAGAGCCAACTGAATTTTCGCTTGTTCCGTTTCTATGTCTAAATCCGTATATCTTTTGGCAGCTTCTTTCAATCTTTCTAAAAAGGCTGAGGGAGACTCATTCTTTTCCTGCCTTACATTATACAATTTCGACCAATTCATTTGCTTCGGCATAGCAGTTTGAACACCAATCAATAACCAATCCTGATACCTCCGGAGACGGCATAACCCGCCTCCTGTATTATAATTCCATCGGGGATCTTCCTTTGGAAAATTCTCATCAACATTCCCCTCTACTCTCCCATTCCGGATATCTTCTCTCACCTTATCCCTTGCAGCCCATATAACCATATCCTTTTCTGTAGAATCCATTAATGTATCTAGAATGACTTGTAAATCATCCCAATCAGGATTCTGCGTCTTAATTATCATCTTAAACACTTTTGCAACCTTATCTGGGTTTTCCTGATAAGGACCAGCCGACTGCTTCCAGATCACTAAATCCCCCGGCGAAAACGGGACTTTTACATAGACTGGTTCCCCCCCAACACCTACTGCCTGCCACAGGGGTGCCATCACATTTGATAATCCTCCCCCCTTTTGCGCTTCCTTTTCTTTTTCTCTATTTCTAGTTCAGTGAGATATTGGGGTTACAGTTATTCCTTTTACACCGGCTATTGCCTCCTTTTCATCACTTGATTCGTCATCACTATCAATGGGAAGGACAGGCGCGGAGGGTCTAATTGGTACCCCTTCCTCAGAAGGCGCAACATCGAGACACAGTAAATCCGTCTTTGAATCATTACCACTGCTATTTTCTACAGCCAAACACATCATGCATTTCTTTTCCGTTGTGCATCCCGTACACTTATTATTGCTGTTACCTTGCACTAACATTAACCCACAGCCCTCTCTCCAATCATGCTTTCACTCGAGATAGAAGAAGAGATCGACGTATGGAACTTCATCCCATTTGCCCTCTCTTTGACAAAACCTCATTAATTCAGCAATAATTTCATGGTTCAAAGTGCCCTCCGGCGGCCACTGTACTTCATTTGGTAATTTATACTCAGGCCACCAATGAGTGCAATACTCAATCAACTTCTTTTTATGCATAGACTGTCCAAACCCAGCCTCCTTCCAATGTTTCAGTAAACATCAACGGCGATACCTTTGAATCAGACATATCAACACAGAAAGATAACACAAGTAACTACCAGAACAACAGTAAACACGGATCAGATCACCAATTTCAACAGTGAATACAGACTAAATCACCAGAACTACAGACCAGGTGCTGAGCAGCACAAATAACCAGACCAGGTGCACACAAATAACCAGACCAGATGCCGAACCTGCAGAGGTTTCCCTCTGTCTAACGGATGGCTGCCTAGGTGATACCCCGGGAGCTCTCTGCCCAACCGAGCGTGGCTTTTGCCGCGTCTGACCGGCAGGCTACCAGATGCCTGACCAGCAGGCTACCAGACCAAAACCAGACCAAGCGGGTATCCAACAATCCAAATAAAGCACCTTCTTACCAGTCAGAGGTCCGTCGTGAGCAGCAGAGGGTCGGTCGCGTCCGATGCGCTCCCCAAGAATACCTCGGTGCTAGCTGGCTGAAGCAGGATCAAGACGCGATCCGCCTCAGCAATGCTCGCGAGGTCCCATCTGGGTCGCCAAAATGTTAGCATTCAAGACACATAACCACAGGTGCAGTTATATGCGGTGCTTTATTTCAGCGCTGGGAAACCAGGGGTTCGCACCCAAAGCTGGTTCCGACAACTGATTCAGACTACACTATATTTATACAATTTGGTCACATACATATTCATTACAATTCTTGACAACCATTAGCATATTCCACACCTATTCTAACATAAATTGTCTATCTAAGCGATGCTAAGTAACATTCGCATGTTTATCAGTTATTTCTAAGTTACCTGTTTTAAAGAATATGTCATAAATCTATGTCAATTTTAAGAATAGGGTATGGTTATATAAAATCATGCTTGAATGCACATTCTGAACCTGGATACAGTATCAAAGCTAAGAATCTTGGATACGGTCTACAGAATCAAAACACAGCCCACAAAATTCAGTTCAACTATAACACTGGTGGCGCCCACCTGCCATCCTGAGGACCACTCTGCTCACCACATGAACTGAACAAGACACCGGAGGACGCCGCACATCGCTGGATCCGAGACTGTGAACTCCATCACACATAAAGCAGAGCCATAAGGATGGTGAAATCTTTTTCTCTCTTTTCTTTCTTTCCCATACTTCTACTTCTAGCCTCATCATCATGGACTTGCCTGGTGATCTTGACTCTTGGTTATACCTGGCTATAATCTAGGTCTGCTCTTCTTGCCTCACTGGAGTACTGTGGGGCTGAACACTGGTTGGCAAGGCCAGAGTTGAGCCCATCTACAAAGTTAGTGGCGCCTCTGTGAGAACATATTTAAGAAAGGGCAAAAATGCCAGAGAGCAGAGAAGGCAGGGGAGGGGGGGAGTGTGAGAAACAGCAATGTGAACACCAAGGTAAGAGGAGTGGGAGGAGGTGCTTCAGGCACTGCAGCCTGTGGAAGAGACCACACTGGAGCAGATATCCACACTGCAGCCCACGGAAGACTCTATGCCAGAGCAACTGGATATTTCCTGAAGGAGTTGCAGCCTAGCATGATGCTAAGAGTATGGAATATTTTCACTGATCAGCCTGGATGTCAGTCAAGGTCTGTCCCATCTATGCCCCCCTTCCTTGCTGCCTTGCACCTGCAGATAGAAAGCCCAGAAAGACCTTGCTCTCCCAGACAATGGCTAAGACATCAATAAGTTGTGGTGTAAACTTCCTCTGCTGAAGTTGTTGTGGTGTAAAGATGGCTCTGTATATAGCTGTAAAGCATATTGTAGTTTTGTTCATAGTTATGCACTTTAATGCCTAAAAATACAGTGGCAGCTGCTGTGGCTTTAACTTGTAAGGAGTGTGAGTGTTGTGAACCCAGCTATGTTGTAAAGTGTCCTAACTGTATGTGAGAGTTGGTCCGAAGATGGAACAGTATTTGCCTGAACATCGCCATCAAGATCTTAGAGAACTGAAGCTGAGACCGAAAGAACAGATGGACAAATGAGAGGCCCAAGGAGAAGCATTGTGTTGCACTGTTTCTCCGATAAGGGGGGGCTGCTGCTAACAATGGCTGTCGTGTGGACTTTGCCTGCTGCTTCAGCTGAACCAGCCCCCGCCTCCTGAAAGCTATTGTTATGAGGGTCTCTTCAACCCAGGGACAATAGCTGCCGTCCAGAAGATGTGTTCTCACCTGCAGCCTCAGTTACACATGTTCCTCACCTGCTCCCTCAAACAATGGCCAATGAAAAGGAGCATGCCCAGAAGCTCACCAAGGGCCCTGAGGTCACCCAGCGGACCAGAGAAAGACCCCTGAATGCTGGACATGTAAGCGCTAGCAAAAGAAAGCGTGAATCTCTCGAGCCTGCGCAGTATGAGCCTGGGTTGCGAAGTCTAGGCAGAGACTGGCCTCAAACAATGGGAGCAAGGGGGGGTGAAGAAGCATAAAAGGTGACTCCATGAAATAAATAACTTACGCTTCTTCTATGGATAAACAACGCTTCATCCCCTGCGGCCAGCGAGCCCGGAGGAGAGGAGCTGCAGCTCCAGTTCCAGCAGCCGCTGCTCTGCCCCCCGCGTTTTTTCACCGCTTTAGCACTCAGCTTTTCACTTTTTTTTTCTTTCTTCATTTAATTCCTGCGACTATAAACTTTATATGCAATTTCAATTAGCTGAGCAATAGTTACATCCCTCAGCTCCTACCTTTTGTAATGTCTTACAGATGTCAATAAACAGCATATTAAGCATCAATCCCTTACATTAATTTTAGATCCAAATCAGTCTATCCACAGAACAACACTAACTGCAATACAGTTAACTTAGAATTTCACATTCAAATCACTTCCCCCACTAATTTACTCTCATGTGTACAGATGCATCTTAAGGGGAAGCAAGGTGGTACTTTAGTAATGGAACCGGTTCTCATTTTGTAATTATCTCCCCAAACAAATTCTTTTGGTACCAAATATAAATATACAAACTAAAATACTGAACTCAGACACTCAGACCAAATACCAAGTTCAAATATGCGAACAGATCACAATTACATTCATTCAAGACAATATCTCAATTTTAGCATTGCACCTTTGAACTGCTCACTGCGCAGCCAGGTGGAGGCACCGCTGGGTCTCCCTGACAAAACAGATCAGTGCGCGCTGGAGCCCCATTGGCACCCTCCCCCCCCCGCCGCAGCAAGCTGGACTGGGCAAAGCTTTTATCAGTGTCTCATCTGGGGCGCCACAACTGCCATCCCCAAACCAGGATCCCATCATCCGGTGCACATACAAAAGAGCCAAATCCAGCACACCGAGATGAGACACAGCCTATCACAGAGCCGTGCAAGTCCAGATGCCAGAACAAAGCCAGCATGCCAGAAAGAAAAGCAATGGCTATCACACACAAAACCCCATCACCACATTCACACAGTCAAGAGCCAAATTGCTCATCGTCACAAAATGTACATTTTGGGTCAATCTGTGATCTTACTATACCATACAACAGGCAAAGACTTACGAAACTGCAACACATTCAAAAAGATACCCACAAAGAAAAATAGCTAGTACTAAAGGCATCTTGCAGACTGTTCTGCAAGTTTTTCTGTGATTCATTTGTTATCAGCTAATTCTCTCTCCGCTTGCTGAAGTTCAAACCATACTGCTTGTAAATCTGTCTACAGTGATTTAATGATCTCTTGCTCAGTTTGCTTGTCTTTCGGGGCAGCTATCAAGGCTGCTTCCAAAACAGCAGAAATCTCAAATCTGCTTTCTTTTGCCAAGTCCCTTATTTGCTCAGTTACAATATCTGGAGACGACCAATGTCCAGAAGCCCACCTAAGACCCTCAGGACTCTGGCAAGCCTTATAATCTTTCAGCAAACTCAATATCAGGGAGCAGTCCAGGCCTGGCTTGACCCGGGATGCCATGATCTCCTGCGGGAGAACACGGCACAGACCGATCAGTCCTCCTTTAGAGCCTCTGGCTCCTATCCCCCCCCGAACCTCTTCTCACAGAATATCCCACTTCTGACACCAAATTGTCCCGTCCCAACAGATGGGATGAGGGATGAGTTAACTCTTTGTTTCTCCTTATCTCTTTGAGTTTTTCTAGTTTCTTTCTTATATCTCCCCAGGATTTTGTTACAAACTGGGGGGTCCACTCCTTGAGTCCATTTATCCTTTGCTTTTTCCTTGGGTGAACTTCTCTTCATCCCAGACTTCTAGCATAATCCCCCACAAGGGACTGTTGTGGGGTCCAAAACTCTAACATGACCCCTCCCCAAGGGACTGTCAGGGGGGGTACCTCCGGCAGGTCGCTCCCCTTCGACCTCTTGTGGGAACCTCAAACCCACGAAACCTGGCTCACAACGTGAGGATCGAACCCACTACAACTAGCTTACAACGTGGGAATCGAACCCGCTAGCTTACAACGTGGGGCTCAAACCCACAACACAGAGAGAGAGTGCTTCACTCGCTTTGTCCCTTCAGTGGCCAATCCCCTCGCGGGGTGTTGAAACCGCACTTAGAAGGACTCCGCACTCGCTTCGCAACCAGGTTGCGTCTCAGCCAACACCAGTCACACAATCACATTACCCGACCTGATGGTACTTACAGTCCATTTTTCCCATCAGGACCTACCTGACCCGGCGGTACTTACAGTCCACTTTTCCCGTCAGGACCTTTGTGCACTCTGGATTATGGGTAAACTGCAGTATTCAGGGGGAGTGAGCTCAATTCTTCTCAATTCTTTTGCTTATGCTTTAATTTTGAATAATGTTGATAGCTCTCCGCACACCCAAGTCCAAGGGCCACTATTAAAGTGGGGCGCCTCCCTTGAACCTGAAGTAACACAGAGCTATCCAAGGTTATCACGTCGGGGTCACCAATTGAAATAAATAACTTACGCTTCTTCTATGGATAAACAACGTTTAATCCAATTCCTTGTATTCCTTAAACACGTGTTCATTAGAGCATAAGCAAAACAGCGCTGGGTGCGCGGGGGATTCGCTCCGCCCAACACGCACACCTTTAAACAATAAGAAGTGTGCTTAAATACAGTAGGGTATTACATATTCATAATGACCCCAGGAATTCCTATACATATTCATAACCTTTCCCCGCTTCTGATTAAAATGAGTCTCAGATAACCATTTCCATAGACCCTCCCCTGTTGCACCTGCGCAGTGTCACTTGGTGAATTTGAGGAGGGGTCTTTGGGGGTCTTTGGATGAAGGCTCCTTCAGCTTCATCACAGTGAACTTTTTACCTTTGGCTCATTATGTTGAATTGACTGGGACCCAAGCTACCAAGTCGATTGAAAGCAGACTGGCGCCCCCTTTTGTTGTAAATCTTCGTTGTCTTGTCTCCTCAAGATTACAGCTAGGTGCAGTAAAACTTCTTATCTTGGCATTCGATGGGGTTCTGTTCTTCTTAAGATAAAGCTCTAAACTAAGCATTTATTGTGTGGTTAAGCCTTAAAGTGTTAGTTCATTAGTAGGCACCCATTATATGTTTAGTCAACACTTAAAATGTTAGTTCCCTCTGTCAATATAACTTCATAAGCAAGTTTCATAACTTTTTACATAGAACTTAACCACCTTTTCCTTTTTCCAGGTTCAGAGCCCGTGCCTCATTTGGTTATATCTGTAAACACTAAACATCTTAGCACCAATCACAACTGCATTTCTCACACTCCAGAATGGACACCGTTGAAGATCTTCCCACCAGAGGATCCCGAACCAGGACGGAGGACCGGCCGGACTCCACGGGACCCGGAGACCAGAGGGACGCTTCTGGAACTGGGCTGGTGATAAATGCAACCTCATTTCTCATCTTTACTCTTACTTTTTCCCCGTTTCTTTTCCCTTTTCTTTTTCTTACTCTCTCTCTCTATTACGTGCCGCTTTATGGGCAAATTAATAAAGTAACACTGCTTGATTGAATTATAACCCCTTGGTATTTTGGTCGCCTTAACTTTGCGCTCTGAGATCAAGGTAAAAGAACCATCACGAGTCCATCGCCAAATGGACTGTGACATTTAATTGGCGACGAGGATGGGATTCTGGGAAACAGAGGAGTGTAAGTAGTGAGAGGCCTCTGTCTCTTGGAATCAAACCAAAAGATCTCAAAGTGTAAAAGGGGTGTTGTTCTCATGTTGATGAGAATTGTCTGCTAGGGAGAGTGAAGGGGCAATCTTATGTGTTTGTGTAACTAAGTTGTGCCTCCCTGTAGCAGATTTTTGGCCCCTTCAACCACTCAGGAAAGAGAAGGGCGACACAGCGGTTGCTGTGGTTTTTGTAACTAAGTTGTGCCTTCCTAGAGTGTGTACCGCCCCTTCGTAGTAAGAATGACCAGAAAAGCTGACAATCAGGATTTTTGGTTAGCAAGAGGCCGGGACTCATTCTACACGCTCTTAGCAAAGTATGGAGCCCAACCCTCCGTACCCGGAGAAGACTGGGCTTGTGACAATTGGACTAATTTGCAAAGTGTAGTGGACCGAGTGATTTCTTTGCAGACCAAGCCTAAGTTTAGATCAAATAAAGATAAGACAGTTGTCTGTGCTGTTCTAGGAGCCAGCCTAGTAGCAGCAATAGAAGATCGCTTTATGCGACACAGCAACGAAAGTAAAATAATAGAATCACTTGAAAATCTAGTGCAGGTTTTACAAAAAAACAACCTCCAATTTAGAACAACAATTAGAAAACTGCTTTCAACAATTAGAAAAGGAGAGGGAAGAAAACCACTCATTGAAAGCCACTCTGAAGGAAAACACGGGGGTGCGGAGGGAGCGGGAGTTAGAGGAGAAAAATATCCGACACATAAATCAAATCTACCCTCAGAAAGAATTGGAGGACTCGGGAAAACGTTATGATGAATTCCCACATGTGAGAGCCTTAGTTAAAACAGAATACTTTTATGCAAATGAGGAGGACACTGACCCTCACATTACAACTAAGCAAACACCTTACACTGCCACTGAGCTGACCAAACTGAAAAAGGAGTATGGTCACCTCCCTAAAGAATCTGAAACCGAATACATGTGGCGTGTATCCCTAACTGGGAGAGAACCCTTAGCAATCACTGGCACACCTGATCAATTGCTAGAAAGTGTACACAAAGCAGCCTGCTTGCAAATTATACATGAAAGGAAATTGATTCCCGAATGTGAATCCCCAATAATGCTGCCAGTGAATCCTAACATGATAACTCCCTTCATAAGGGGACTTCCAGAGTCTCTCCCAGAAACAGGGAAACTAGAACCTCCATTCCCTAGTTGTGGGTGGGGGGGTGAAGGGTGGATTTATATCTGACAGCTCACACACACAAAGGGGGAAGATTTGTTGATCACAGCAATAGTGAGTCCTAAGCATGCACTTGTAACCTTTTTAATCGACACCGGTGCACAGATTTCTGCTCTAGGCAAAGTAGATGCTAAAAGGTTTGGGGGTTCTCCCTTAAAGTGACATTTTTGCATCCTCAGTGCCTTAGAGTTGACAGAACAATACCCCCTTCCCCTGGGTGCCAAGGTTAACTCAGAGTGTACCTGGGAGAAAGGTTTGTTTGTTGGTAGCTTGGCTCTGGTAGAAGTAGAGAAGATTACGGGACAGCAGCCAACTGTATCAAGAAGTCCATTTAAAGTCATAAGAACAGTCACTACTGGGACCCCTCTCCCTGACCGGGTGGCCCAAAAGGCCTCAGTACGAAAGTGGTATGCTCAGATTGAACACTATTGTAACATTTTCTCACTGTCTGAAAGAGCTTTTAAAAACCTAGCTAGACAAGCTGTGGGCTGGGTGGCTTCTCATCAGGTAGATGAGAGATCCGCAGGAGAATGGAATAACCGAGCTGATGAATTAGCAAGACTGGCCCCTGTACAAAAGGACCAAATTTCAGAAGACTGGGAACGCTTGTTAGAATGGTTACACGTAAAGCACAAACACACTGGAGCTAAAGACTTGTATCGTGAAGCCTTGGCCAGCGAACAATGTCGAAGACAGCTTGAAAAGCACCCTATAGAAGACAACCCTCTACATTTAAGTGAGGGTAAAGGTTTGTGGGATGCCTAGCAAGTGAATTATTTTATCCCTTTTAAGGAAACAGGGCTAGTGGGGGGGGAAATAACCCCAGGATCAGTCCAAGCTGAAGCTTTTGTCAGGGCTACAGGTGAAAACACTGTGAAACCATTGCGAGAATGGTTTGGAACTTTTCCAAACTCACAAGCTGCACCCGCTGGATAATTCCATCATTCTAATTATTCTTGCCTTGAGGAGGCGAGCCCCGTTTGTTTTCCTTTTTGCAGGAGAACTCCGAGGGACACAGAGAATAACATGAATCATTCAAGAACCAAATCTGAAGGCCTACATTTTAAAATGACCAATAGTGCAATTAAGTTGCTAATACTTTCCTACATCTTTTCACTTACCTACTATAGTAATTGAATAGGAGTGGGATAGTAAAGAATAAGTTAAAGATCTAACTAGTGTGTTGGGGACAGGATTGGAAGTCTTAAATGGCATTGATTCAAAAATATTAATGAATAAATTGTTTACCAAAAGTAAATATAAAAGATCACAAATTGTGGTACATAATAACCTTCCTTTGGCTCTCAGTTGTTTTCAGGCACAACTGTGGATGCAATCAGTGGCCGCCTCGATCATAAGGGAAGGTGAAGAAGGCACTTTTCCTACCGAAATTCGGAAAATTGTTTGGGACAGCGCCACTGAATTTGAGAGAGAACTCCCATCCTGGTGGACTTTGGTAAACTTTACCTATAACCCCAACACAAACACAGCCACAACCTTTGTGTTAGCCATACACAATGCTTCAATATACATAATTTACCCAATCATTGCATTAGGGTTGAACCACAACGGAACTGTACTCTGTCCTTTCGAGCATAGAGTATGGGCCCAAAAAATAGATGAGAAATGGCAAACTGTCAATTTAGAATCTTGCATTGTGCGAGAACAGCAAGGATTCATCTGCGAAAGTAATACAATCAGTGCTCAAGACATTTGTCTGGACGCTGAGCAGAATGTTTGCCACTTTGAGGTTCATCCTGACAATCGAGAAACGGTACTAGTGTGTATTGGCAAAGGTTGTGTGTGCTTGAGGACTGCTTGCAACTCTATATTAGTAGATATGGTGACGGTAAATATTAGAAATCATTCAAATTTTTGTGTTTGTGATTTTGTTAAGATTAATGGATGTGATTTTTCTTATCTAGCACCAGTTATATCTCATCAACTTATACAATCTAATTACACACTGATTCAAGAATTACTGCCTACACCTATTGGGATGAATCTTTCATTGGTAAAGCAATTGTTGCAACACCAAGACCTGATCGAGATCTTGGAAGAAGTTCGAGTAAATGGACAGAAAACCTTGATAACCGCTCACCACGATGCTGAAGAAATTCACCTTGTGTTAAGAAGAATAGAAAAAGATGCAGAACATAAGTGGTGGAACATGCTTTTCAGGTGGTCACCTACTGCTACAGGCATCCTGAACAAGTTGTGTCACCCCATCGTTGTTCTTTTTGTATTAATTTTGATAAGTTTTGTTCTGTCCACGGTACTGTATATTTTAAATTAGAAAATGGTAAAGCGTTTGACGCTTTTAACATCTGTGATTGATGCCCACAATTTGTTTAGTGTACCTTCCAATGTAGACATCCCTAAATTTATTGATACAAAGCGGATCGCGTGATAAATGACTTACCTTTTCCTTTCCCTTTTCTTCCTTCTTACTTTCTGTCTCCCTTTGAGGATTGTGTTGTTGCCACGAATTCCCATTGACGATGCTCAGTCACAGGGTGGTGTGAGAGTCAGTCCGAAGATGGAGCAGTATTTGCCTGAACATCGCCATCAAGAACTTAGAGAACTGAAGCTGAGACCAAAAGAACAGATGGACAGTGACTTGGAGAGAGGCCCAAGGAGAAGCATTGTGTTGCACTGTTTCTCCGATAAGGGGGGGCTGCTGCTAACAATGGCTGTCGTGTGGACTTTGCCTGCTGCTTCAGCCGAACCAGCCCCCGCCTCCTGAAAGCTATTGTTATGAGGGTCTCTTCAACCCAGGGACAATAGCTGCCGTCCAGAAGATGTGTTCTCACCTGCAGCCTCAGTTACACGTGTTCCTCACCTGCTCCCTCAAACAATGGCCAACGAAAAGGAGCATGCTCAGAAGCTTGCCAAGGGCCCTGAGGTCACCCAATGGACCAGAGAAAGACCCCTGAATGCTGGACACGTAAGCGCTGGCAAAAGAAAGCGTGAATCTCTCGAGCCTGCGCAGTACGAGCCTGGGTTGCGAAGTCTAGGCGGAGACTGGCCTCAAACAATGGGAGCAAGGGGGGTGAAGAAGCATAAAAGGTGACTCCAGAATGGACACTGTTGAAGATCTTCCCACCAGAGGATCCCAAACCACGACAGAGGACTGGCCGGACTCCACGGGACCGGAGACCAGAGGGACGCTTCTGGAACTGGACTGGTGAGAAACGCAACCTCATTTCTCATCTTTACCTTTACTTTTCCCCATTTCTTTCCCCTTTTTTTTTCTTACTCTCTCTCTCTCTATCACGTGCCGCTTTATGGGCAAATTAATAAAGTAACACTGCTTGATTGAATTATAACCCCTTGGCATTTTGGTCGCCTTAATTTTGTGCTCTGAGATCAAGGTAAAAGAACCATCACGAGTCCATTGCCGAATGGACAGTGACACTGTAGAGCTGAGTCTTACCTGCATTTGAGCTGTGTGCCTGAATTGTTTTGTGTTAACTGTAAGTTTTGGAGAGAGTGGGGATTGTATGTTGTGAGTAGCTTTTAGTAGTATCTGTGGAGTATTGATGTATGTATTAATACTCCTAGTTTGCATTTGTTATGAGCTGTGTTGTTCTGTATTAAGCATAATGGGAGGACAGCATAGTAGTGGTATTCTGAAAAGAGCTTGTTAGGGTGTGTTTTAGCTCACAGGAAAGAAATTGAGGAACCACCTGGTGATAATGTGAATAGAGAAACCTCGATGAAATATTATAATCAGTGGCCATTGTACAAATTTGATGATGAGAAAAAGTGGCCTCAATGAAACTTTGAGTTATGGTACTTTAATGCTATTGTCGAAGAGAGAAGGAAAACGGAGTCAAGTTATGTATGCTGATATATTTTTCACTTTGTGAAATCACTCAGAGTGGCAGAAAGAATGTGGTATTAATTTGGCACCACAGGATTCTTTTTTTTTAACATTGGAAAAGTAGCCAAACAAAGTACGAGGGAGCCGAAACAATGTTGTTCAGTATGTAGAATAAGACAGAAAACTCCCTGATGAGAGGGGAGGATAGCATAGTAGATTATGTGCCCCCACTGGGGGGGGGGGGGTGGTAGAATTGAAGATTATGTGCCTTCACCTTCCGAGGTGGCAGATGATGAAGCTTCAGAGACAGAAGAGGAAAACAGGGAAAAGAAATTGAATTTTTAATTGCTACTGGAGCATCTTATTTGGTTTTTGGAATTGATACCTTTAGATAAAGATTTTTTAACTGTAGTGGAAGCTACTGGCCAACAAGAGAAATCTTTCTTTTTCTTTTGACAGTCAATCAAATATAAATTGAGAAAACAAATTGGAATTCAGAAGTTCTTATATATGCCTGGGTCTCCAAAACTGTTATTAAGATGAGACCTATTAGAGCAATTGAAAGCAATAATAATATTCAAACAAAGTGAAATTCAAGATAAAAAATTGAGATTTTGAATTTGGCAATGATTCAAACTGACCAGCAAAGCCAAATACCTCAGGAAATATTGGATCAAGTATTTCCAGGGGTCTGGGCTTCAAGAGCTCCTGGTAAATCAAAGAATGCAAAACCAGTGAAAATTAAATTGAAACCTGGAGGTGGACCAGTCAGAATCAAACAATATCCCCTGAAATTAGAGGATAGGGGAAAAACAAAATAATAAAAAAAAACAGTAACTTCCTGCAGTTTGGACTGCTGATGGAATGCGAATAAAGAAACAAGATGGTAAAAGCTATAAAGTTAGTGTAGGATTTCAGAGTAATAAATAAAATTGCACTCAATAGTAGCTAATCCTTACACATTGTTAACCAAATTATGAGACAATCACAAATAGTTGACTGTGTTGTATTTGAAAGATGCCTTTTCTGTCTTGCATTAGACAATGAGAGTCAGAAGCTTTTGAGTGAGAAAATCCCAATACTGGGAGAAAAGCCCAATTAACCTGGACAGTGTTACCCCAGGGATAAGAACTCAAAGCCTAGGAAGCTCTTCCAGGAAATGGGACCTTGTTATCTCCTTATAGCCACAAAAACCGAAGAAGATTGTGTGCAATGGACTGTAAGTTTACTAATTTTCTGATATTAAGCGAGTATCGAGTTTCCCAACAGAAAGCCCAACTGATGCAGTACCAAGTGACTTATCTGAGATTCAAGATCTCTGGAGGACAGGGAGAGCTGGGAATGGAGCGAAAAGAAGCTATCTGCCCGACACCAGAACCTGCAATGGTAAAAGAGCTCCGGACATTTCTTGAAATGACAGGTTGGTGCAGACTTTGGATTTTTAATTATGGACTTTTAGTAAAGCCTTTGTATGAACTGTTAAAAGAAAACACCTCCAAGTTGAATTGGACGGGAGAAGCCAGGAGGGCTTTTTCACAACTGAAAAGGAACTGATGAAGGCCCCAGCCCTGGGCCTCCCAGATGTCACCAAACCATTGTGGTTATTCTCACATGAAAGGCAAGGCGTTGCTCTGGGTGTCCTAGCACAGCAATTAGGACCCTATAAACGAGCAGTGGCTACTTCTCTAAGCAATTAGATGAAGTGAGCAAAGGCTGGCTTGGGTGTCTTTGAGCTGTGGCAGCGGTTGTACTCTATGTACAGGAAGCTTGCAAGTTCACTATGGGACAGAAAATGACTGTGTTAGCGTCCGATACAGTCACAACCGTACTGAATCCCCCTCGAGATTCCTGAAATACCAGGCGGTGTCGCTGGAACAAGATGATGTGAATATTGTCATTACTGACATTGTCAATCCAGCTTCTTTCCTCGGTTAATCTGTTTCAGAGCCTGTGGTCCACAATTGCTTGGAAACAATAGAAACTGTCTACTCCAGCAAACCAGATTTAAAGGAACAGGCACTGAAAGATGCTGAAGATTCCCAGTTCACCAACAGAAGCAGCTTTGTAAAGTGAGGAGTATGTAAAGCTGGGTATCCCATAACAACTACCCACAAGGTAATAGAAGCTAAACCTTTGCCTCCTAGGACTTCTGCCCAGAAAGCTGTGCTCACATGAGCTTTAAAATTATCCAAAGAGAAGAAGATTAATATTTGGACTGATTCAAAGTATGTTTTTAGAGTGGTGCATGCCCATGGAGCCATTTGAAAAGAACAAAGTTTATTAACAGCACAAGTGCCGAGGGTTAAGATTGCAGGGTGACAATAAAACCCTGGCAGATGTATTGTTAACCTACTCTCCTCCCCCCACTTCCCCCTTTTGCCCCTCCCTCTCCCCCCTTCCCACTCAGGACAGGCAATCGGGAGGGAAAGAAGGACAGAGAGAAGAGAGTTGGAAAAATTAACAATGTTTTACTAATGCTACTAATAAGAACAGAGAAAATAATACAAAATATACAAAACTAATCTTGAAAGTCTCAACAACTGCAGAGCCGGCACCTGAAGTCCTGGACTGGACTCTGCAGCCAACCGGAGCTGGATTCAGTCTCTCACTAGGCCTCAGTTCGCAGGGACGACTAGCAAGGTCCTCTCCTAATGTCGGCCATAAGCAGAAGGGAAAAGAAGGCAAAAAAAGGGACGAGATCCTCGTGATCTCCCACTTTTATATGAAGTATTCACGTGAATGGGATGTTATACACAGTTGGTCCGTTTCTTGGTCTCTTTGTTTCTCGTCGCCCCTCTTGCGAGATGTCCATCCGTGCTTATCAATAAGTTTGCATTCCATTGCTAGGTTTACCAAAACATGTGTCTAGTTCTCCAGGAAAATGCAGCTAATATGAAGGCTTTAGCTGACAGGCAAATTCACTAAAAGAGAAAGTTGTTTTCTAACAAAACCAGGACAACAAGGAAAACAGATTATATTCCAATTGTTGGAAGCTGTGCTGTTACCAGAAAAGTTGCCATCATGCATTTCAAGAAGCATCAAAAGGGAAACACTGATCAGGAAATTGGAAATAAATTGGCAGATTACAGATTACATTGCTAGACAAGCTTCTAAAAAGACAGAGACAGATATGAAGGTAATGTCTCTGATCCCAGATGGCTGTCTCCTCGAACCAACATCAGTAAACTATACCTTGCAGTGTGTTATAGGAAATGGTATTAGAACACAACAAAACTCATTGGGGAGCTGATGCTCTATACCAAGATTTGATTAAAAGGTAAGAGTGAATTTATATACTATTTGGAAACAAGTGACCCAGCAATGTGAAATATGTCTGGAAAACAATCTTGATACTGTAAATAGGGTACAAATAAGAACAACTGGAAAAGGGAAATGTACTAGGACAATACTGGCAAATACATTTTTCTGAACTCCCTAGAAAAGGGGGGTATCAATATTTGCTGATATTAACAGATACTTTCTCTGGTTGGCCAGAAGCATTCCCCTGCTGAGACAGTAAAGTCAGAAAAGTAACTAAAGCTTTGTTAAATGAGATCATACCCTGATTTGGGGTACCCACTGTGATATCCTCTGATAGAGGGCCACATTTTGTTGCACACATAGTGCAGCAAGTCAGTAAAGCATTAGAGATTGATTGGCAGTTGCATACTCCCTACAAACCTTAAGCAAGTGGGCAGGTAGAAAAGAAAATTAAACATATAATCAAACAGCAGTTAAATAAACTTTGTCAAGAAACTAATTTGAAGTGGAATCAAGCACTACCTTTAGTGCTGCTCAGAAGTAGAGTTAAGCCTTGGGCCAAGAGAAACTTAGGTCTTTTCTTTCAAGCCAAAAGATTAAGTATATGATGTTAAAACTTTTTCAGGTCCACCTTTAAAAGAAAAGTAGAATGGACTGTTCCAGGTGTTGCTGACGGCCTTTACTGCAATTAAGATTAAAGAGCAACCTGCCTGGATTCACTATTAAAGAGTGAAGAAAGCACCAGTAGACCTACTGCTTCCCAGTTTTCCCAACGTTGATCTTAGTGATTCTAAAAGTATAACTGCAGTAATAAATGCTTTTATTTCTAGTTAGCTTTTACACAAATCTTTAATGAAAACTATTATAGCCCAAAGTGAACTAAAAGAAATGTCTGCACAGGTTGAATCAGAAACTGCAAAATATTCCTTGTTGGCATTATTGGTGATAATTATAGTCTTGATAGTAGTCTTATACAGTACTGAAATATGAGCAATTGCAAATCCTTTTGGGAATAAACTGAAGTATTACATGAAGTCACAAAAAATATACATCTTGTGACTCTAATTTTAATACTAGTAATTTTGACTTGCATTATGCTACAATGTTCTATTTGGTACTGCTATCAAGTAACAGAGAATTATGCCGTACCGCAACACGAGATGCTAATATTTTGTAGATCTATATTGCAAAAGAATTTGCAAGTGTATCAAAAAGGGGGGAAATTAAGAGAAGCTGCCAAATTCATGTAACCAATTGACATGAGATAAATGCTTTCTGACCACCTGCAAAATGAGGGGATATTTTTCAAGTTTTAGATCCTTCTGCATGACAGGAGGGAGACAGAAGATTAAGCGATACATTGTTTAGAAGCAGAGTGCTTAGTTTATATTTAACTAATAATTAATAGGTGTATTGTAAGCAAGAAACTAAACAATTATATCTAACATCATCAATTATTTCTTAGTGTAGATGTATTGTATGTCAGAATTTTCAAAAACTGTAATGCATATGTAATAATTATGTGAATATAAGCAATGCAAGAGAATTCAGTCATTGGAACACTTATGGAGGATGATCCTCAGGATTCCTCAGCACTGAAAAAATAAAGAATGATGCTTAACAGTATAATTGACTCTGCTGTTAAGTTTATTTCTCCGTTTTACTCTGCCTTTCTATCTCTGCCTCAGCCTGCCTGCCTCTATATCTGATTCTCTGCCTGCCTCTTAAACTTTCCTCTGCCTCCCTGCCTGCCTTCCTCTCTCTTTTTTCTCTGCATGTTTGCCTCTCTGCTTGCCTTTCCCTCTGTCTTCCTGTCTCACTCACCCCATATCTCAGCCTCCCTGCTGGGATCTATTTCTCTCTGCCTCTCTTTCTCTTCTGCCTGTCTCTTCTGGATGCCTGCCACTCTGCCTGCTTCCTTCTCTCTGCCTGCCTTACTGTCTGACTGCCTCTCACTTCTCTGACTTCCTGCCTATCTCTGCTTGCCTGTCTCTGCTCCTCTCCCTGCCTGCTGCTCTCTTTCTCTCTCTCAGCCTCCCTGACAGGCTCTCCTTCTCACTGCCTCTCATTGTCCCCCCATCTCCCTTTCCTGTCTCTCTTGTTCTCTGTCTCTCTCTGTTTCTCTCTCTCTCTTTCTCATCTGTTTTGCTCTCTATGTCTCTTTTTCTTTCTCTGTGTGTGTGTGTCTCTCTCTCATCATTCTCTCTAGGCTTCTCTTGCTTTCACTGTATTTTCCCCCCTCACCCATGTCTCTTTCTGTCCTGTCTGTTTGTCGTGGTTTAACCCCAGCTGGTACTAAGCATCACACAGCTGCTCGCTCACTCCCCCTCAGTGGGATGGGGGAGAGAATCAGAAGAGTAAAAGTGAGAAAACTCGTGGGCTGAGATAAAGACAGTTTAACAGGTAAAGCAAAAGCTGCACATGCAAGCAAAGCAAAATAAGGAATTCATTCACTACTTCGCATTGGCAGGCAGGTGTTCAGCCATCTCCAGGAAAGCAGGGCTCCAACACACGTAATGGTTACTTGGGAACAGGGGGGTTACAGAGGGTGATTCTCATTCTGGTGGCAATTCTTTCCCATGAGAAACTACCATAACAGACATAACAATATCTCAGTATTTACAGGTTCAAGGCCAGGATAAAAACAGCATGAGAACTACAGGGGTAGAAACAATGCTACTCCAGCCTTGGAGTGTGTAGTTGAAAGGTTACACAGTCGCAAGTAAAAATGTACCATTCTCACACATGCTATTCCTTCTCTGAACATCTGTGATTGCTTTTCCACGTCATCAGCTTTCTGTGAAATTTGACAGCAGGCAAAGGGGAATGAAAACCAATGGCATTTTTGGCTCATATTTAACTGGAAAAATAATGCTGCACTTCAGTAATTACATGCCACCAGTGTCAGCACCACCAAGGAATTTTTTTGAATTCATGGGTTTGTCCAGCCTGCATTCCCCAGACAACAGTGGAAAGAAACAGGCTGATTGTCCTGTTTAAGAACAAAAGAACAGAAACAGAGGTAGGGAGACCTTTGTGCTTGGGTGATATCTGACTGTAAGAGAGCAGGCGGCCATGATGTCAGAATCAACTTGATGGTACTCAGTGGAGGACCTGTAGTTTCAAACTACTCTCCCTGCTCTGGCCTCCCCTATGTCCACCTTCCTCACATCTGTGAAGAAGGGCAGAGGTCCTATTGTTTAGGGTTTGGTTAAGTTTTCTTTTAATATATATTATATAAATATGAGCTTCTATGAGTACATAGGTGACAAAAGGAAGTCCAGTTGGAGGCCAGTGACTAGCAGTGTACCCCAGGGGTCAATACTGGGTCCAGTCCCATTTAACATCTTCACTAATGATCTGGATGCTGGGGCAGAGTGTACCATCAGCAAGTTTACAGATGACGCAAAACTGGAAGGAGTGGTTGATACACCAGAGGGTCATGATGCCATTCAGAGTGACTTGGACAGGCTGGAGAAATGGGCTGACAGGAACCTCATACAGTTCAACAAAGGGAAGTGCCAGGTCCTGCACCTGGGGAGGAACAACCCCATCCACCTATATATGCTGGGAGCCACCCAGCTGGAAAGCAGCCTGGCAGAAAAGGACCTGGGGGATCTGGTGCACACCAAGCTGACCATGAGCCAGCAATGTGCCCTTGTGGCAAGGGCCAATGGTATTCTGGGGTGCATTAGGCAAAGCATTGCCAGCAAGTCGAGGGAGGTGATCCTTCCCCTCTACTCAGCACTGGTGAGGCCACACCTGGAGTCCTGTGTCCAGTTCTGGGCTCCCCTAGTATAAGAGAGACATGGACATACTGGAGAGAGTCCAGCAAAGGGCCACAAAGGTGATGAAGAGACTGGAGCATCTCTCCTATGAGGAAAGGCTGAGAGAGCTAGGACTGTTCAGCCTGGAGAAGGCTCAGGGGGGATCTTATTAATGTGTGTAAATATCTGAACGGAGAGTAAAAAGAAGATGGAGCCAGGCTCTTTTCAGTGGTGCCCAGTGACAGGACAAGAGGCACAAGCTGAAACACAGGATGTTCCATCTGAACATCAGGAAACACTTTTTACGGTGAGGGTGGCTGAACACTGGAACAGGTTTCCCAGAGAGGTTGTAGAGTCTCCCTCCTTGTAGATACTCAAAAGCTGTCTATATATAGTCCTGTGCAACTGGCTTTTGGTGTCCCTGTTTGAGCAGAGGGGTGGGACAAGATGACCTCCAGAGGTCCCTTCCAACCTCAACCATTCTGTGATTTAATAAATAAATAAATAATTTGATGAAGTGAACATCCATCCCAGCCTAATACTGAGAGCAGGTTTTGAATGGAATGCATGCTAGCACTGATCCAAGTCATATAAAGCAGACAAAAGGTCCTGCTAGATGCTCTGCCTTTGGAGGGTATAGTAAGGGATGGGAATCAGCTTCATTCCTGCTCAGTCTTTTTAGGCATTTTACCTCATCTTTTTCTGCTTCCACTGGCTCCCTGATGGCGTGTACACAGGAAGGGGGAGAATGAGGCCAGCTAGTGATCCTGGTTGGCCACAAGTCACAGGGGCTCCTTTGTTTTGGAGGCCTTCAACCTCATCAACTTGGCAATGTCAATCATTCTGAAAAATAAGAAGAAAAGCATGCAAGAATGGGGAGAACCTGGCCTTCAAGGGCCACCACAGGCACTTTTCAAATACCAGCAATGTCATGCAACAGAACAATAAGCCTTTTGCTTTGGGGGAAGAAGCCAAGAGGCAGCAAAGTGACATTTTCTCTGCATCTCAACTACCCCAAAACACCAAGGCAACAACAGCCAGAAAGATTTGGATGCATAATAAGTGTTGGGGCCTTGCTGGGAAGGCTGGAATTGTACCCCGCTGACTATGTCCGTCTTTGGAGAATGCTATAAACCCTCCCTGTGTTATTCTACAGCTAGTTGGCTTGATAAAAACAAACAAACAATCAAACAAACAAAAACCCCACAACACAAAACCCCCCCAAAAAAACCCAAAAAGCCCAAACCAACAACTTACTACTGTCCACTTTCTAAGTGGAGCATGACAGAGGTGAGCATATATTAATTCGCAGTGTCTCCAAGTTGTTGCTCAGGGAAGCCTGGGTTTGTTTCCCAGATGCTTAGCTCCTAACAGCAGTACAACAGCAGGAACCTTGCATGGCTAAGGATGACCCATTTTGGCTGTTGGAGTGCAGCACCCCTAGGCTTTAAGTGGAAGGAGCCCAGCTGAGACAAGAGTTTGGGCCAGAGGGCACAGGCAAGAAAACATCTGGAGGCATGTTGAACAGAGAAATCAAATTACCCTTGAAAATAATGAACAGGAAAATATTCTGGTTATCACAGGGCCCTCAGAGCACCTGAATACACACAGTACCTACACCTCAGGAAACACAAGTCTCAGAATCTTCATAACTCAATTTACATCTTGGAATCTTAAAATTATTTAGGTGGGAAGGGACCCCTGGAAGTCCCTAGTCCAACCTCTCACACCAAGCAGGGCTAACCCAAATACTTATGTTGATCAGGTTGCTCAGGACCTTGTCTCA